>NC_064814.1:19692199-19807178 GCF_023721935.1 Panthera uncia | reverse complement strand
CCATCCATCCATTCTTCCATCCATCCATCCATCATCCATCCATCCACCATCCATCCATCCATCCATCCATCCATCACCCATCCATCCATCATCCACCATCCATCCATCCACCCACCATCCATCCATCTACTATTCATCCATCCATCTATTTGGAAGCAGCTTACTGAAATAAATTCTTCCCCATGTCAAGCTTCAGTTTCTCCTGCTGTAATTTAAGCCCTTGCCTCAGTGGCTACTGGACACACAGTAGCTACTCCCTTCCGTTCGCTGTCCTATTAATGAGACAATTAATATGCATGATAATGGACATTATGTGATAAACAGATGTGAACTTGAGTTTGTGATGGGAAAACAATAGTGTAGCTTTGGTTTTAGGCCGCATGAGTCAGATTTCTCAAAGAACACACGCATCCCTCAAAAGGCTAGATTCCTGTGCAGACAGCAACAATCTTGCTGTGTTTTTATTCTTTACAAATATGTATTTCGAAGGGCCCACATCATACCAATGTTAGGATTTGTCTTTGTGCATTTGTGATGCTCTGTTGTTGAATACTGAGTTTCTACATTTCCCCTCACACGATTCCCCTCTTCCTAATCAGATTTGGGATACATTTATTAAAAAAAAAATCCAAGCCAGGGTGTGGCTTTTTGAGAAGCTTTAGATCTTTTTGTGAGGGCTTTTGTTGTGAAGGCTTTTTGAGAATTCAGTGCTACCTTCTGAGTGAATGCCTTCGCAAAGCTGGGATGGGAGATCCTCTGGCTGCGTCTAGAGCCAGGGGCACGCCCTCATTGACTTAGAGCTTGCTTCCTTCTGCACACAGCCTATGTTGTGGGGCTTAGCGTTCTTTTTGTTCTCCATTTCTAGGAAAATTACAACTTCTTGAACAAAAAAATTAACTACAAGTGGGACTTTGTCATTATGCAGGCCAAAGAACAGTACAAGTGAGTGAAAGATCACGTTTGTCTGTTGGTCCTTCCTCCCTCCTTTCCTTCTTTGTTTCCTTTGATCGTAACAAACCTTTATTGGGCTTTTACTGTCAAACGCTGGGCTCGGCATGGGGAATATGAAGGCACAGTCTGGGGTCAGGTGGACGAGCAAACAGGCTGTGATGCTACACTGAGATGAGGTCTCACACAGGTGTCTGCAGGAGAGCCGGAGAAACAGCATTGAACCTGAGGCTGCCTAGGAGGTTGCCGGGGGGAAGGGTGGTGCTGGCGGATGGAGAAGAAGGGCGAGGTGAGAGGAAGGATCTTCAAAGCAGAGAGAACCAGAGTCTGGAATCGGGGGAATGCCCACTTGATGCAGTTTTGTGTAGCTGGAGCAGAGAGCACAGAGCCTGGAACCGAGAGAAGTGAGACCCGACATGTTAGCAGGAGCAGATCGGGAGAGGGTTTAGCGCTAAGGGCCATGGGAAGCCATAAAAAGATCTAAAGCAGATTTGCACAGTAGAACCACCCACGACTGGTCTCATTTGCCTGCCGTCCACTTCAGAACTGGAGCCGGAAGTCCCCGTGAAGGCTCTGCCTTGTCTACGAGAGCCAGATGTCAATGATGCAGAGAGTGAATCCGTCAGGACGATGTTAGGCTGTCGTAACAAACAGCCCCCCAAGCCTCAGGAGCACGAAACCACGGGTTCATTTCTTGCCTGCGCTTCATGTCCACTGCGGCTTAGCTGGGGCCCTGACATGCTTTGTGCCCACTCTGGGACCCGTGCTGAAGAAGCGGCACCATCCGGGCTTTGCCTGTTGCTGGAGTAGAGGGAGGCAGAGCCTGTATGGGTCACGAGCGATGCATGTCACTTGTGTTCACAATTCATTAGCGCGACAAAGCGGCTCCTATGGCTGTGCCCAGCTTTAAACTCCTTTGGGTGGGGATGTACAGTCCTACTGTGTGCCTGTGATGTGGGGGAGTCAAGAATACCTGGGGACCAATACCAGATATTACCAAAATGGGTGAGTCCAGTCAGCCTCACTTGCCCAGGCAGGTCCAGTTTCTGGAAGGTCTACCCTTGCTGGTGCGTGGCTGGGCTGAACAGTGGAATCTCATCAAAGAGCCTTGGGATCCGAGTAGTGGTGGATTGGTTAGGGCTCTCTACAGAAACAGAAATACTAGGCTATGTATGTATGTATATCAGAGGTTTATGGTAAGGAATTGGCCCATACAACTACAGAGGCTGCGAAGTGACATGACCTACGGCTGGCAGGCTGGGGATCCAGAAGCCCTGGTGTGATAGGTTTATCTGGAGGCTAAGCAGCTGGAGGCCCGGACGCTGACGTTTCAGCTGAGCCTGAAGGCAAGGAAAGACTGATGTCCCAGCTCAAGGCCACCAGGCAGGAGGGATCCCCTCTCATTTGGGGGAGATCAGTCTTTTTGTTCCATTCAGGCCTTCAACTTTAAAATACCCTCAGCTGAAAACATCCTCAGGGATACATCCAGAATAACATTTGACCAACTCTCTGGGCACCCCATGGCCCAATGAAGTTGACACAAAATTAGCCATCACAAGAGGGTGAGCGCTGTTATGCAGAAGTGCCTGTTAGGGGCGGGGCGGCAGGGGGGGGACATAAAAGTTCTAATGGCAGATGGCTTTATTGCTTCGGAGAGGGACTGTCTGCTCTGAGGCTTTAAATTCAGGTAGAGGAGCATTACTGAGAGACCTGGAGCGGGTCTTTCGCCGCTGACATGTTTCTGCCTGGGTGTGCCTGAGGCAGAATAGCTGCGGGGAGTGCTCTAACCTCCCATCACTTGTGTTTGTTCATAAGGTTTCATTTGGTGAGTTCCGTGTACCGCCTCCGTTTATGATGGTGAGAGCAAGTGCTCACAGCAGGAACTCTTGTCACCCCTCACATCCACAAATGGGGAAATGGAGGCTTAGAGAGGTTAAAAAGTCCTTGGCAAAGTCGCTCTTGAGGTAATGGTCAAGGCTGGGCTAGTGTTACTTAGGTCTAGTCGATGCACCAGTTTTGAGTTTCTACTGGGTTCCACACTGGGCTGGAACCGCCTCATCCTCCTCCACCTCTCTGCTCTGAGCAGGATAGCCCAGCGATCCTGACATGCCTTCCAGGACGCCCTAGCTGTGTGTGCAACTCAGGGCTATTCTCAGTGGCTCCCCCAGGCCCTACCACTCAGACTTGGCCTTAGCCTGGACAGAGCTCTGCGTTGCCATGTCATAAGGCATCCCCTCCTCCATCGTTTCTAGCTGCTTTGGGATGAGCGATTCCGGAAAGACTCCGTCCTTCTGAGATACTGGCTTTTCCCTACCAATTCCATTGCTTAACTCAAAGGCTGCCTCCGATTTCAGCTGTAGGATGTGCAGCGGCGAATTTTATGTGTTAACTTGGCTAGGCCGTGGTACCTAGACAGCGGGGCCACCACCAGTCTATGATGACACTGTGAAGGTATTTTTTAGACGAGGTTAACATTCACATCAGTAGACTTGGAGTAAAGCAGATTACCTCCGTAGTGTGGGTGGGCCTGATCTAATCAATTGAAGGCTTTAACTAAAAAGGCTGAGGGTTTTTTTTTTTAATTTTTTATTTTTTTTACAATATTTAAAACAAATTTAACATTTATTTGTTATTGAGAGACAGAGAGACACAGAGTGTGAGTAGAGGAGGGGCAGAGAGAGGGGGAGACACAGCATCTGAATTAGGCTCCAGGCTCTGAGCCGTCGGCACAGAACCCGACGCGGGGCTCAAACTCAGACGGCGAGATCATGACCTGAGCCGAAGTCGGATGCTCAACCGACTGAGCCACCCAGGTGCCCCTTTAATCTTTGTTTTTAATTTTTATTTTTGAGAGAGAGTGAGAGACAGAGTGTGGGTGGGGAGGGGCAGAGAGAGAGAGAGAGAGAGACATAGAATCTGAAGCAGGCTCCAGGCTCCCAGCGGTTAGCGTAGAGCCCGACACGGGGCTCAAACCCACAAACCGTGAGATCGTGAGATCGGGAGCCAAAGTTGAATGCTTAACCGACTGAGCTACCCACGTGCCCCAAAGACTGAGGTTTTTCTGAGGCAGAAGTAGTTCTGCCTTCAGATTGCCTTTGGACTCAAGTTGCAACATCAGCCGTTTCCTGGGTCTCCAGCCTGCTGGCATGTCTTGTGGAATTTAGACTTGCCAGCTTCCTCAGTTGTGTGTTACTCAACAAATAAACTCTGCCCCTATCTATCTATCTATCTAATCTCCTACCGGTTCTGTTTCTCTGCAGAACCCCGATTAATACAAACACAGGGTCTCACCACAAAGTTAGGTTGGCTGTGTGTATGTGTCGGTGGCTCATGAGGTAGCCATTTGGTTATACTGAGCCTCTCAACACAAACCTCTATTCCGAATCCCAGACTCATTGCATGTTGATGTCGCAACTCAAACATAACTTGTTCGTATTTGAATGTTTCGCTCCCTCGCACCCCAAACCTCTTCCTCTAGTGTTACCCCATCAGTACAGGGAACCCCATTTACCTCCTGCCCACAAGCCCTCATGCCCCCTGTGTAGTCGTCCAGTCCTGTTGCCACTTCTGGCAAAATTCCTGCCACCCTCCTCCTCCTCTGTGTGCCCCCCCTTCCCCTGAGTTGGTTGAACCAACCTTGCTGTCACCCAGGCCATGGCAGTATCCCCCCCAGTTGGCCTCTTTGCTCCCATGTGCCCCTATTTTTAAAATATATTTATTTAGTTTTGAGAGAGAGAGAGAGAGAGACGCACAGAGCGTGAGTGGGGGAGGGGCAGAGAGAGGGGGAGACCCAGAATCCGAAGCAGGCTCCAGGCTCCGAGCTGTCAACACAGAGCCTGACGCGGGACTCGAACTCACGAGCCACGAGATCATGACCTGAGCTGAAGTCGGACGCTTCGATGACTGAGCCCCCCAGGTGCCCCTGCTGCCATTTTTGAAACAAAAATAGAGCCCTGTCACCCTTCAGAGTGAGAGATCTCTCAGTTCAAATGTCACATGCTCAAAGAGGCTTTTCTGATTAGTCGTTGTTATTGCACATAGATCATCCTAAAAGTGGTTCAAAACAGCAACAGTCACTTTATTATCTTTCAAGGTTTCTGTTGGTCTGGAATTTGGGAAGGGCTTGGCTGGGCAGTTCTGGATCTGAGTCTCTCACATGGTTGTGGTGAGAGGGCTGGAGCTGGGGGCCCTCAGCACCTGGCTGGGCATTTCCTGTCCTCGTCTTGTAGCCTCTGGACTGCTTGGGCTCCCTCACAACATGGTGGCATTAGGGCAGTCACATTGCTTGCAGGTGGTTGGAAGCTTCAAGGGCAGATATTCCAGTGAGGAGGATGGCAGCTGTGCCACCTTTTAGGGCCCAACCTCAAACATCGCAGTTTGCCATTTCTGACATATTATATTGGGTTGAAACAGCCACAAGAAACCCATCTGGGTCCCAGGAGGGGAGGACATAGACCCTCCTCTCGATGGGAGGAATGCCAAGGAATTGTAGACAGATTAACAAGCTCCACAGGGGCCATCTGAGATTGTGCATTAGAGCACCTGAACTTTTCCTTAGAGCTCATAAAGCAGTATGTAATTGTATTTCTTTTTTTATTTTCTCCTTTTAATATCTTAAAATTTATTTATTTACTTCGAGATAGAGAGCACAAGCGGGGAAGGGGCCAACAGAGGGAAGAGAAATCCCAATCAGGCTCCGTGCGGTCAATGCAGAGCCTGATGCAGGCTTTGAACATGTGAAGCATGAGATCATGACCTGAGCTGAAATCAAGAGTCAGACGCTTAACTGACAGAGTCACTCATGTGCCCCTTTCTTCTTCTTCTTTTTTTTTTTTAATATTTATTTTTGAGAGAGAGAGCAAGAGAGCACAAGCAGGGAAGGGTCAGAGAGAGGGACAGAGGATCCGAAGCGGGCTCTGCGCTGACAGCAGCCAGTCTGATGCTGGTCACAGAAGAGCCAGAGAAGAAGCCAGAAAGGACCATTACTGTAAATTAGCGATCGGCTGTATTCATAAGACTCTCCAGCATTGTGGAAACTCCACAGTGCCTCGGGCCGTCTGTGGCCCATCCTCCTGAGGACTCGGGGTAGTTAACCTGGTGGAAAATCCAGTTAGGCCGGCAAGGGGAAGGAGAAGGGATGGTGTTTATATTTAATTTCCAGAGGAAGTTGGCAAAACACCCTACTGGAATGGCACTCTCCACCCACCTGGCCCTCTAGATGTGATGATGTTATTGACGATGCATTCACTGGTGGATAAATCTGCTGTCTCTGTCTTCTGGAGGGCATGTACGTCATCCCACGTTGCCTGGAAAACCAGCATAGCCACGTGGGTGCAGGTCGCCGTGGAAATAGTGGCAAATGGGGCCCCTGGCACCGTAATTAATGTCGCCCGGCTTCCGTAGGAGGAGAGCACAGCATCATTTCCTATCCATAATGGGAGAAGGGGGAGAGAGAGATAAGAGGGAAGATACATAGCCTTTCACCATAATCAGTTGGGTTTGGAAAAAACCCCGACTTGGCACGAACTCTGTGAAGTGACAGAGCGGGAATGACCGGGAGGGAGACACACACGACCCCCCCCCCGCCCCCACCCCCACCCAAGGCCCAGCATCATCCCTGGTAGCAAGCTCTGGCATTGCCTGCTGCCACTTGTCCGGGTGTTGACCACGGTGTTTATCGAAGCAGGGAAATGTTAAGCCAGGTGGTCCAATGTCATCAACCCTGAATGTCGTCCGCACTCGCTGTGGTGGTGAAGGTGGAGGGGATTCGATTCTGGGGCTGAGTCACGGTGGCGTGGCTGCGTAGCAGCACAGGGCTGTCGGGTAGCGCGGTGCTCTGCCCCTTGCTGCCACTGTGACCCTCCGTGGGGCGTTCAGTCTGTCTTTACTTCAGTCCATCGAGCTGCGAGGTGAGACAAGGTCACTGGGGGGGATTACGTGAGTTCACACGCGTGAGAGGACCAAGCACGTGAAGGTGATATTAGTGTTTGCTGTCATTGTTACAATTATGGGCAAACACCGATGACTTGGAGAGGCGGGGGGAGTGGTCTGGGGCTTTGGGGATGGGCTGCATCACTGAGCAAACAGAGCAAAGTCTCACTGGCCTTGATGCGGCTTTTGGTTTTTCAGGACTGGGAAGGAAAGGAATAAAGCAGACAGGTATGCGTTGGATTGCCAGGAGAAGGCGTACTGGCTGGTCCACCGATGCCCTGTGAGTATTATCCTTCCTGGTCCCACCCATCTGTCACCCTGTCCTCACCGTCCCTTTTGCTGGCTCATCTCCCTCTGGGGCTGGAACTGAATCAGCAAGAGTGGTGGCTTAGTGTTGGGTTAACATCCAGGTGCCTCTCGGTGGAAGAGGAAAGAGACGGCTCGGAAGGAATGAGCTTGTGGCTCATCTGTTGGTCTGTTGGTGTTGGGTCTAAGTGAAGGCAGCCGTGGGAGGAACCTGAATGAGCTTGCCTTTTATAAGAGGTGGAATTGTGTGTGTGTGTGTGTGTGTGTGTGTGTGCGCCATGATACCTTGGAAAAGGAGCACGGGAAGAAAAAACTAGAACCCAGGCTCCATGTAAAATGCTGCAGGGAACTGGAAGCCATGCCTTGTGTCTCTTGCTCCCTCTCCATTTGCTTTTCTAGATCCTTCCCCAGCAGCTGAGGTGGGAGGGGGCTAGAGGGAAGGAGTGTGTGCTGTGCCTCCCTGCTCAGAGCTCGGGGACTTTAAGTGGCCCAGAGAGACAAGCTGCGTATAAGTGACGTCACTTGTTACCGCTGGTTACCCGGGAAGTGGTAGTCCCGCCTCCCGGCAGAGAAGCGTGCTTTCCCTGTCACCCACTGGGGTTAACTCTGCTGCCTCAGTTTACTCCAGTGTCAGACCCAGGTGCTGCCCACAGGTCGCTACAGGGATTCTGAAAAGCGAACGCAAATGTCATTCCTCTTCTTCCTCCACTTTTCCTGCTTGCCAGGTGGCCGAATTCTCAGAACCAGCACGTGAGCTGGGTCGGTCATGGTGCCAAAGCTTCTGGGGTTTTGAACTTGGAGCTCGTCAGATTTGGGCCATTTGGGCCATTTTCTTTCTACATTCAGAACCAGATATCGCATGCGGTGTGCCATCTGGGGGGGCATCGATTTGCACGCCTCGCTGCTGAGGTCAAGGTCCTGGGTTGATCCCCAAGAAGCTTGTTGGGCTTTGCTTTGTTTCAGGCTTCCTTCCCCTAGACAAACCAGTTAGCTGACGCCTGACACAGGTCCCCTGGGTGAAGGAGTGCCGACTGGGGTGACAGGGTCCTGGAGAGACAGCCAAGCACGCCTTCCCCACCCCTCCCCTTCGTAGCTCAGGAGTGACATCTTTGTTCAGCCTGCCTCCTGTCATCTGTTCCTAACTGGGGAGCCTTGGTGAGGATAAGGGCAAATGGCGGGTAAGCCACTCATCTGGCAAGATGTCCTGGTGCCCGTGGCACTCGTGATGGAGGGGACCCTGCTCCTTGCACGGTGGAGAATGGCTTCCGTGGTACATGCAGAGACTCCGTGGTGGGGAAATAGCTGGGTGACTGCATCTCTTGCGACGTGACATCGACGGGCTGTGCACAGGATCCGCCCCGGGTCTCTCTCCTCCCCTCTGTCCTCGCAACCACGAGGCCTGTAGGGAACAGAGTGAAAACCAGATGATCTGAGTTCTCCCCATGTCTTGGGGAAAGCTCTCAGCCCCCGCCCCAGGCAACTGGCCGAGTGGCTCCTCACGGTATGATGCACAAGTCGCTGAATTTGACAAGGCGACTCTGTGATTACTGCCTCTACCATCACCTGTGCCGCCTCCAACCCACCACCACTGATCCCGCTTCCTCCGCCTCCACCGGCACCATTGTGACTGTTGCCGCCGCCATCATCGTCATCAATCACAGCAGACCCAACTGAGCACATAAGTGTGTGCTGGGCACTGTGCGAGCATCCTTCTGCATCTGTTCCCTCATCTCATCTTTGCAGCCCCGTGTAGAAGGTGGTATTATTGGTCCCATTCTGCTGATAAGGATGCTGAGGCTCAGGGATGTTGCCAAAGTTGCACAGCTAGTGAGTGTCAGAGGAGCTCTCTCTCCGGTCCCTCTGCTCTTATGCCGCCCACGACAGTGTCCCGTGATGTCTTAGCGCATCCGAAGGCCTTTTTGTAACCTCCCCGGTCATTAGCGCATCGCATGAATCACTGCTGCTCCAATGAACATGATGCCAGGGTTCCAAGGTACCCAGTCCCTCTTTGATAGCGCCAGGGAGCCAAGTTCGCCGTGACGTTCTGGTGTACCCGGGGCAGTCGTAAAACCCTGTGGACGCAAAACTGTTCTCGCATCCAGTCTCCGTCAGTGCTGCCCCCCAAGCCAAAGCTGGACCAGAAGTCAAAGATGAGGCTGGGGAGCATCTGGCTCCTGCTCTCCCCAACTTTTTTTTTTTTAACTTTTTAAAATGTTTATTTATTTTTGAGAGAGAGAGAGAGAGTGTGAGTGGGGCGAGGGGCAGAGAGAGAGAGAGAGAGAGAGAGACACACACACACAGAATCCGAAGCAGGCTCCAGGCTCTGAGCCATCAGCACAGAGCCCGATGCAGGGCTCGAACTCATAAGCCGTGAGACCTGAGTCGAAGTTGGACCTTTAGCCAACTGAGCCACACCCAGGCGCCCCCATCTCCCCGACTTTCTTAAAACACGGCCCGCCTCCCGGTGGAATGTTCTGTTTGAGGGGCGTCCTGCTTGAAGTCTGTCTCAGCCTAGGTAGAAATCGAGCAGTTGGACTGACAGACCCACGAAGCCCAGGGGCTTAGGGACTGTCAGACTGTCTCCAGGAGACCCAAACAAACTGTCACCTCAGTGGGAGAAAAGCCAGCCAGGCAAACAAAGCTTTTGGCTCCGTGGAGTCTAGAACCAACTGTGTGTGGACTGTCTGGAACCAACTGTCATAGCGTGGGACATGGCTTGCTGTTACCCAGCCGTCCCCTTGTGTGTTCAGTGATCCGTGAAACCTTCATGGGCCCTGACTCCGGGCCAGCTGAGGTGGGTTCTGGGCGTAAAACAACTGCTAAAAAGTCCTCAAGCCCCTGCCCATATTAAGCCCTTGGTGAGGATGATCCCACTTACCTGATGACAATGCCGCCCAATAGGGAGTCTCCCCGTCGCTGTTATCCCGACGGGGCCGGCGATCAAGGCTCAGAGATGGTCAGTAGGTTGCACAGCACTGGGATGTGAATCCACATCTGTCTGACGAGCTCCCGCTCTAGGAGGTGCGCCCGCACGTGGTCCCCTCTCCCAGCTCGGGGGGTGCAAAATCCAAATCGTGGTAACAGGCTAGCAGCACTGCTCCAGAGGTAAGGCTTAAGTGCCGAGGGGGCACAGCGCGGGGCGATTGGTTAAGGGGGTGGTGGGAATGTGGTGCCAGATGCTGTAGCAGGGATATCAGCACAGACAGAGGCCAAGACCACCCTCGAGATGTGGGATGGAAGGTGGTGGCTGAGGGATCCGGCCCAACCCCCATCCTGAGCCCAAACGCTACCTGTACCTCAGCATGGATGTGCTGGGGACTGGGTCTAGAAGGGGAGAATGATGAAGGAAAGTGATGTTCCCCTCCCACTTTTTAACCTGCTGCATCCGGGCAGGATGCCAACAAGAGTTACTTGTGTAAGGCAGCAGAGGGAGAACGAGGGAGAACGGTTCCTTCAGAGAAGTCACCTGGGGGCTTTCCGTGCGTCTTTGCTGCACCGGCTGTGACTTCTGGGTCTCTCGAGGATCTGGTCGCTGACGTCTGGACCATGGATACATGAAGGATATGGTCCAGGGATGCAGGTGGTGTGTGCTTTAAATCACGCGGTCGCTTGTCTGAGTATCAAGCTAAATGGCCTTCACGTCAACTGCGAACTCTGCCCGGTCACCAGAGAAGAGAGTGGCTGCCTTCCGTTTCCTGTCAAGGTTGGGCTGAATGTCCAACAACAGCGAGATGGCAAAATAAATTTAAGTAAATAAATGGCTTTAAATCTTTTAAAAAATTTTTAACATTTTATTTACTTTTGAGAGACAGAGACAGAGATAGAGACAGAGCACGAGTTGGGGAGGGGCAGAGAGAGAGGGAGACAGAATCCCAAGCAGGCTCCAGGCTCCAAGCTTTCAGCACAGAGACCAACGTGGGGCTCGAACTCAGGAACTACGAGAACATGACCTGAGCCCAAATCGGATGCTTGACCGACTGAGCCACCCAGGCACCTCAATAGATTTAAATCTTTTTTTTTTTTTTTTTAATTTTTTTTCAACTTTTTTATTTATTTTTGGGACAGAGAGAGACAGAGCATGAATGGGGGAGGGGCAGAGAGAGAGGGAGACACAGAATCGGAAACAGGCTCCAGGCTCCGAGCCATCAGCCCAGAGCCTGACGCGGGGCTCGAACTCACGGACCGTGAGATCGTGACCTGGCTGAAGTCGGACGCTTAACCGACTGTGCCACCCAGGCGCCCCTAGATTTAAATCTTTAAGGGGCGCCTGAGTGGCTCAGTCGGTTAAGCATCCAGCTTTTGATTTTGGCTCAGGTCGTGAGCTCACAGTTGTGGGATCGAGCCCTGTGTCTGTGTGTCCCCACTGAGTCTGGAGCCTGCTTAGGATTCTCTCTCTCTCTCTCTCTCTCTCTCTCTCTCTGTCTCTCTCCTTCTCTTGCTCTCTCTCTCTCTCAAAAAAAAACAAAAACAAAAACCCAAAAAACCTTTAAATATAAGATTATATCCATATGAAGGACCATTGCGATTAAATCATTAAATTACTAAAATAGCATTTTCAAAGGCCATTTGTTGGCCTGGGAAAATGGTCTGACGTAGAGCGTTATGTCATAAAAACCGATGGAAAACTCCACATACTCTGATCCAGATGATCAGAAATGCCCTCTCTGGGCCAAGTGCCCCCTAGGCAATGGGGGTATTTGAATTCTAAGCCAGGACCGCCCTCACGGGGCTCGCGGTCTGGCGGGGGGACGAAGAAGGACAGCTTTGCACCATGGGTGTGTACCATACAGCACGCCAGCACAGCGCAAAAGAGGCAGGGGTCTCGAGGCAGATCAGGGCCCGGGAGCACCTCTCCGTAGAAGTGATGTTCCAGCCAGGACTCGTCCCCTGGTGCAGCCTCCTCTCTGTCTTCCCCCTGCTTTATTTTGTTTATGGAACCGTGTGGCATTTTGTTACTTGTTTTCTGTTCCATGCGCCGGAAGGGTCTGAACTGATACGTTAGGGGAAAGAGAGATGATGAGGGAGAGGAGGACAAGGCACAGGAGGGACGTGTGGCGTGTCACCAAGAAGTGTTCGTCAGCTCCCAGCCTGGCTCTGCTCTGGAACGCTGATTCTGGGGATGTCGCCTCCTCGCGGAGCAGTCTTTGGGGGTACAAGGGTCCTTTCCTCACCCGAATTGTGAGCCATTTAGCAAATCGCCTCTTTGGCCGACGCCCAAGAGGTGTTCTTGGGCGTCACCCGCCGGCACTCACCGCAGGGGGACCGTCTCTGCGGGCTTCCCGCGTGTGGCAGCGGCCCTGGGCACATCTGCGCGTCTCCTTACCTGCTGGCCGCCCGCCCACTGCAGGGATGTCTTCGCCCTGTTTCCTGTGAGCTGGCGGTCAGCTCTGGGTTATCTTCGTCGAGCACCCTCTTGTGCGCCAGAAACGGCATCAGCAGTGGTGACCGCCGTGGAGAATGAGCACTTGATGCTACCTGACGAGTAAAGGAATGAATGAGTGGAGGCTGGGAGCCTTCCAAACCAGCAGAGGGAGAAAGGCAGTCCCCTGGGTGGGGGTGTGTGACTAATTGCCAAGGGGCTGCCTCGCCCACAAGACTGGAAGTGCCTTGAGATGCCATCTGGGGATGCCTCGAGGTGTCACGTTGGCCAGGGGCTCTCTGGGCTGAGCGCAATGTCAGCCATGGGAAGTGCCTGATAAATATTTGTTGATGGAAGCCCACGTGTGAGAGTAACGATGGCCGCTCCCTTCCCCTCTCTCTCTCTCCCCACCCACTTTCTACTTCTTTCTTTTTTCTCTTCCTTGCCTAGTCGGTGTGCCCAGTATCTGCCCCCGTGGTAGCCCGCTGAGCTAAGCTGGCAGATTTAGCAAGCGAAATAGAAGATGCCCAGTTCAATTGGAATTTCAGATAAACAGCAAATGATTTGTGTCGCAAAATTTTTATGCTTATTGTATATTTACATTAAAAACACGTGGAATGCGTTTTTATGTAAATAACGAATCAGAATTCTTTGTTGTTTATCTGACATTCACACTTAACTCAGCACCGTATATTTTATTGGGCAATCATGCCTCTGAGCTAAAAATGTGGCGAATCCCATTGGGGTTGAATCTGATGGGGACAAAGTTCGGCAGCCTCTGGCGTCTGCATCAGTGTGGAAGGCCTGGTTAAGCACACATATGGAGAATTTGATGGTTGCCTGCACCAAACTAACAGAGAAGGAAGTGAAAGACCCAACTTGTTGGCCAAGGAATTGGGAGAGACCGAGCAAGATTGGCTGGAGAGTTGGCTGCCTGATGGAGAAGGGAACTGGTAAAGACTGAGGCCCGTTTGGGGCCAGGCCTTTACATACATGATCCTAAAATGGGTCCGAGCCCTTGCTCAGTAATAGCTACTGTCTGGTGAGAGCTTCACATGTCATCTTGCTAAATCCTCAACAAGAACTTGACAGGTAGGAGAGATCATCTCCAGTTCTCGGGAGAGGTAGCAAGTGTAGAGAGGAGAAATAGTTTCCAAAATCTTCCTTACAGCTAGGAAGTGGCAGATCCAGGATTGGAACCCAAATGTGCCTGACGGGAGCCTGGACTCTTCAAAGTACTGCACTGTAGGGTGGGGAAGGAGCACTCCCAGAGGAGTCAGAGTCCTATGGACAAATCCCAGTGAACTCTTACCGAGTTTGAGTTTTATCCCTCCCTCCCTCCCTCCCTCTCTCCATCCGCCTGTTCATCCATCCATCCATCCATCCATCCATCCATCCATCCACATTGCCTTTCATTCATCCATCCAGCCAACCATCCATTCATCCATCCATCCATCCATCCATCCATCCATCCATATTGCCTTTCATCCATCCAACCATCCATCCATCCATAAATCTATCCATCCATTCACCGCCCCCCCCCCTCGCCAAACATACACCTATCCACCCATCCATCCTATTGTGTTGGGTTCTGGAGATGCTGTGGTAGTGGAACAAACCCATGAAGCTTAACAGCTCACCTAGAGCATCTTACGATAGCTTGTAGTACCCTGTGGGGTAAGCCATAAGCCCTTCTTAGCTCAGTCTCATAACTGGCAGCTTGGTGAAGACCCAAAGTGAATCATAATAAAGTAGAGGCTTTTCCAGTGGTGGTTCTTATGTTGTTTTTATTCCATTCAGCCGGGAATGAACAATGTGCTGGACTATGGCCTGGACCGAGTGACGAATCCGAATGAAGTTCAGGTAAACCAGGTAGGTCTCTGCTGCATACTTTGGGCAGGGCCAAGGTCAGGTTCTTAGGCTGGGAAGGTGTCCGTATGTCTATTGCCTATTTTTGTCTGTGGGGGCAATGATATCTCCCCTTTAAGGCTACCAAGAGATATCTTGTGATACCAGTGTTGGGAAGGGGGGAGGCCATGGGTCTTGCATGATGGGAGATGAGAGAATGTAGAGTGCAGGTCAGTGCGAATAGGATCTAGGTGGTTGGTCTTCAGACTTTTACGAGGCAGTTCCTTTGAAAATCTGATGAAAGTGGCGTGCCTGGGTGGCTCAGTCGGTTAAGCGTCCGACTTCGGCTCAGGTCATGATCTCACAGTTCGTGGGTTCGAGCCCTGCGTTGGGCTCTGTGCTGACAGCTCAGAGCCTGGAGCCTGCTTCAGATTCTGTGCCTCCCTTTCTCTCTGCCCCTCCCTGGCTCGCTCTCTCTCTCTCTCTCTCAAAAATAAACATTAAAAAAAATTTAAAGAAAATCTGATGAAAGTTATGAACCCATTCTGCCCAAAGATGCCCAGACAGACATTTTGCACACAACTTCAGCCAGGTCCCAGATCCCCTGGAGACTAGAGGCCCCAGGCTCAAAACCCTTGAATCAACTTTGAATTTAAACCTTAATCCATGTGACCTAGAATGTCACTCTTTCTTTTGCATCTCAGTAGGGTGGGGGCCTTTGCAAAGATTCTCTTAATGCTCTTAGTTTTGCAAGGACCCTTTTCCCAGATAGGCCACCATTTATGATGGATGGCCATTTTTCTATGACAATTATCTATCTATCTTTAAATTTCGTTTATTTATTTGTTTGCTTATTTATTTATTTATTTATTTATTTATTTATGAGAGAGAGAGAGAAACAGGGAGCATGAGCAGGGGAGGGGCAGAGAGAGAGGGAAATGGAATTCGAAGCAGGCTCCAGGCTGAGCTGTCAGCACAGAGCCCAACACGGGGCTTGAACCTACAAACTGTGAGCCGAAGTCGGACGCTCAACCGACTGAGCCACCCAGGCACCCTGACCATTTTTTTATTTAAAGAAATGCAGGGCATAAGCTGTTGAAAGAGCGAGCATCAAGCACGGCACTATCTTTGGGGCCAGATAATTCCTTGAGGGATTGCCTACGTGTTGTAGGATGTTGAGTAGCATCCCTGGGTGCCAGTAACTCCATGCGTTTCCCTGCCAGACTCCCAGTCCTGATAATCACATGTGTCTTCAGACATTGTCCAGGGTGCCCTGAGGGACAAGATGGGCCCAGTTGAGATCCATGGAGCCTGAAACCCACTTAAGCTCGTCTTAGACAGTTTCATTGCTCTCCTTCTAATGTCCTTGGGCAGCAAGGGGTCATTTTAGCCTCGTGTGTCACCTGTAAACCTTGGTGGTGCCTAAAGTCTTGAGTTGGGAGGTGGGGGGAATGTGCCAGAAAGGTAGAAGAAGGGACCTGGAACTCAAGATGGCTGTGGGGACCACCAGTGCGTGAGACAGAGGTTAGGGATGGGGTCCACATGGAGAGGGGGCATTGAGTTCCCAGAGAGCGGTGTCCCCTTGAGCATTGCTAGGTCCCTTGGTCAACAACTTAAAGTGACCCTTCCTTTGACACATATATGGCACTGTCAGCCTTCACAGCTTTTTCCACATTCCCATGATCAGACGACAGATAATTGCTGAGGCCTAGTAGGCTAGGTTGCTATGGAAACAGAATTATCAAGGAAAATACTGAACTGAGGTGGAAGATGTGCTTTTTTTTTTTTTTTTTAAATGGATAAGTGGCAGTTCTAGAAACCTCTGTGGTGTGGAGGAGGGGAGGGCATGGGTGGAAAGTGCATCACTGTTCTCTGACCCTGGGCTGTTGGGAATTGGCTCACCTCTGTGTGTGTGTGTGTGTGTGTGTGTGTGTGTGTGTCTGTGATGTGGGAGGCCTTTAATTCCAGCTCTGGGAGGACAGCAGAGGAGCCGAGGTCCTCTGTCCTCTGTGCTCCTTGGGGGTAACTTCAAGGAGCCTGGCCAGACCCCCTCCTCGCTGAGGAAGCATCTTTCGGCTCACGGGCGGTCAGGCCAGGAGGAGAGCCTGCCTTCTGGCATTCACCACCCACTTCTAGCCAGACGCTGGCAATACTCTCAGCTCAGAGTCAGAGAGCCAGACGGTGTGTGAGGCTGAGGGCTGTCTTCACCATGGGCATGTCTGACACGGGGGCTCTTTCACTTTGTTTGCCCTTCATCTTGTCTCTCTCTCTCTCTCTCTCTCTCTCTCCCACCAGCTCTCTTTGTCCTGTCTGCACTCTGGCTGCTCTGGAATATTCAGAAGAATAAAAACCCGTAATTCTCGTGCGAGCGGGGCCTCTCCTGCTCAGCCAGCCTCGGCGTGTTGTGAGGCCCGGCTGTGGCGGGGAATGGAGGCTGGCGCCATGTTGGATCTGTTGGCGACATTTCCCACCGTCTAACTGAACGTCCCCTGTTTGTCTGGGCTGATCTGCCCTGAGGGGAGAGGGTCACAAGAACGTGAAGTGTCTCCATGAGGCCTCGGGCTTTCAGATTGGTGTCTTATTTCAGAGAAGAGCTCTCGTTGCTGGTTTGAAGAGAGAGAGGCCATTTCTGAGAATTAGTGGATTCTAGAAAAGATACCTGTTTTCCTTAAATGGAGGCAAATAACCCAAAAGAAATGAACAGCATCAGGCACAAGAAAGAAAACTGTTAGGTTGGCAGGTGTCTAGGGCTCTGGGTGCCCCACCTCCTTAGGCTGGTGGCCTCTGATTGGTGTGGCTGCCCAGCCCTGGGGGGAACTGGCTGTGGGCCGAGGGCTGCACCCAGAGAGCGTGTCTTCTCTCGGGTCCCATACCTTGTGGCACACTCGGCCCCCATCTTCCCTTTATTTCAGTGAGGTGACATCATGGCAGCCGGGCAGTAGCCAGGCCGTGAGCAGTGGGGTGCCCGGGGCTGGCCCTTCCTCCCCTGACCCTGACAGGGTGACGATGGTCCTGTCGTGGTGAGGACCGGTGTGCCGTGCTGAAGAGAGCTTTGACATCAGGGTGAATCCCAGCCCTGCCTCTCCCTGGACATGTGATCTCGGATAAGCTTTTGAGTCACTCAAAGCCTCAGTTTCCTTACCTATAAAATGGGGGTAACAAGAGCCCCTTCCTCGGAGGATCACGTGAGCTCACTTACGTGAAGTGTCTAGGATGGTATCTGTCACGTAGAGGTCGCTGCACAGACAGTAGCTGTCATTATGGTAGCTGCCGCCATGCTGTGAGTGGACTAATCTATGGGTCCCCTCGACCCTAGACCCTGTTTTCGGGGGCTGTACTTAGCCAATGTCGTCTTCCACCCTCACACCGTCTTCCATTTCTACCGGTGGGAAGGGGAGGCCTCTCTGGTCTAGGCCACTGAACAGCACTGTTCACGCTGGCGTGCACACCAGTCTTGGGGTGAAAGACAGAAATGTGGCTCCATAGGGTTAAATACTCTGCGCTTCAGAGCCCCCAGCCTGGAGCCCTCAGTGAGAGAAAGCCCCCATTTGCTCCCACCGACTGGGGACAAACGACTTTCTTCTCATGACCGGCGCTGGCTGGAAGGGGACCGCTCCGGTGGCTGATGTTGGCGGACAGCTCCCCGTGGGCCAGGCGTCCTTAAAATTCTTCATGCTTTCTTTGGACAAGGGGCCCCGCGTGTGCATTTTTCACCCGACCCTGCAAATTGTGTAATCTGCGCCTGGTCAGGAAGTCCGAGGCAGGGCAGGTGGCAACCTGGGATTCTTGTCTCCTTGGCCTCCCATCTCTAGTCTCGTCTGCTCTGCGTTAACTGCGTCAGTCCCCAGACTTCCTGGTTGCTGACTTTTGACCCTCTCCCTGCTCTTAATGCCTGTGTTCCCTGATTCCTCACGGTTGTCCCCATCTTGTGTTTCACCCTGTGGCTTGCCAGACCCTCGCCTCTGTTTCTTCGTGTGTTCCTGCCTGGCTGCCCGATCCCAGGGTCCCTGCTGGCCCCTCCTCCTCCCTTTCCACCTCCCCGTCTGCAGCGGCCCCAGGGTCTCTTCAGGGCATGGCCTGATAATTGTCTGCAGCCAAAACCCGGGTTTTGAGGCCAGCAAGCCGGCCACAGAGCTGTGTAAACAGGCCATAGATGTGTCCCTATTTGGGTAGCTCCATGGGAGAAAAATAACAAGTTAGAATTCCAAGAATGCATGACATTTGAAGATTCCTAAGGCAGAGTATCTTCCTGTAGGCAAATGTGTCACTCGGATGAGGAATAAAGAAGTGACTTCCCACCAGGAGGGCCAAGTGTTGAGAAAGCAGGGGGTTTGTGCATGAATTACAGGGAGAAAAAAATGTTTATGTCTTATGTTGCCAGGAACAGGAAGTGGGTTTCTTTGAGTGGCTTAGAAATGTGTGTGTGTGTGTGTGTGTGTGTGTGTGTGTGTGTGTATTTTTAATAACTTCATTTTAATGTTAAAAACATTTTTTAATGTTTTATTTATTTTTGAGAGAGAGAGAGAGAGGGAGAGGCAGAGAGAGAGGGACACACAGAATCTGAAGCAGGCTCCAGGCTCCGAGCTGTCAGCACTGAGCCCAGAGCAGGGCTCGAACTCACAGACTGAGAGATCATGACCTGAGCTGAAGTCAGACGCTTAACCGACTGAGCCACCCCGGTGCCCCTTTAATGTTTTTTTTTTTTTTTTAAATGGCCTTTGGCTAAGTAATAATGATATTGACCAGTTTATGAGATTTAGCAAATAAAAATACAGGGTGTTCAGCTGAATCTGAATTTCAGATAAACAACAGATAGCTTCTTTAGCATAAGTATGTCCCAGATATTGACGGGCACCCTGTCCTTTACCTTGTGATTGGGGTAACCCCATACCATGCCTGCTGTCAGCAGTAGTGTGTGAACCCCAGTCAGGAGCCCCTGGATGTTGAGCCTCTCCTATATGCCAGTCACCTGTGTGTATTATCTCATTTAATCCCCTCCCCCCCTTTTAATCCCCTTTTACAAGGGAGGAAAGAGGCTTTGAAGTGCTAAATAACTCATGCAAAGTCATATGGCCAATGAGTGACAGAACCTGTAATTGGACCTGGGCCTGATCTGAAAGTCCATACCATTTCCTAAGACTTACCCCTCTCCCCAAACTCTCTCTCTGTCTGTTAGAAAAGTTCAGAACCCTCTCCTGTACCATCCCAATGTAGACAGACCCTTAACAGGACAGAGGTACTCTTATATCCGTCAAGAGGAAGCTGTTACTTATTTTGAGAGAAAGAGAGAGAGAGTGTGGGACAGCGGCAGAGAGAGAAAGGGAGAGAGAATCCCAAGCATACCCTGCACGGTCCGTGCAAAGCCCGACGGGGGGCTCGATCTCATGAACCACCAGATCGTGACCTGAGCTGAAGTCAGATGCTTAACCGACTGCCACCCAGGCGCCCCCCGGAAAGCTATTTTTACAGCTAGAAATAACCAGTAAAATCCATGTGGGAAACCCAAGGTAGAGGTGGAGAAGCCCCAGGTTTTGTGCTATTCCCAGAGGGTAGTCCTGGAAAGCAGAAAACAAACAGCAGACTGAACCACCGAGGCAGGAGCCCTAATGGGGTAATTAAAACCAAATAAAGTGAATTCAAATATGAAATATTTTTAACACACCGAAGACGGAGAAAATGGGCTCAGATTGAGAGTGTGTGTGAAAAGGATGAACTTGCAGGGACGGCTCCTTGGGGAGCCGGGAGAACGGAGAACGTCAGGCGGACTGAGAATCTGGCTCATTGAGTTTTTGCTGCTGTGTGCTCAGGAGACCCGTGCTTGCAGGGAGTTTGACCTTGGACCTGGGGCACTTTGCAGGAGGGCGTTTATGACTCTGGCTGTTGAACACAGGCCTCGTATGATCGCGATCCTTACCGTCATTAGTGGTTTTCTCCCCTTGAGCTTTCATGGGCATATAACGTATATGAATTTAAGGTGTACGATGCGATGCTTAGAAATAGGTATGAATTGCAAAACTGTGACCACCATGAGGTTACTTAATACCTCTGTGCCTTCACATAAGTATGGTTTTTTTGAGTGTGTGGTGATAACATTTAGGATCTACTCTCTTTGGCATCGTAGAAGTATAGACTACAGTATTGTTAATTATAGTCCCCGTGCTGTGTGTTAGCTCCCCAGAGTTTATTTATCTTGTAGCTGGGAGTTGGTTTTACTGTCATTAGTGTTGATTAAAGAGTGTTTCCTGTCTTTCTGTTTCATCTTGTGATGGGGGCTTTAGCTCTCTTTTTGTTTGGTTTTAACTTAAATGGCCGGCCAGAGTCATTCTGTTGTGTAGCACCTGCCGCTTGAAGGCAAAGAAGGAACTGGTGAAGAGAGTAGGCTATTTTCTGGTTCTCCAAGATCACTCCTCAGCTTTGCAAAGGGAAGATCTAGGTTTGAATCCTGGCTCAACCAATTACTGACCAGGAGATATTGAGAAAGTTGCCCTATAGCATCTCATAGCCTCAGTTTCCTCAGCTGAAACTCAGAATGATGGAACCTGCCTCCCTTAAACTTTGTAAGGGATCAGGAAGATGTAAATTGCCTTGCATGAATTGCTACTTGGTTGCTATTATGCAAACATCCAGCTTCGCTTTGAACACAGGGCGTTGGTAGACCAGTAGCTGTTATTCTTAGTCTACTTTAGCACACTTCTAACAAGAGACTCTGTATCATGTTTGGATGCCAAGCCACTCTGACCCCAGGGTCCTTTTCTACCTGAAATGAGAGTCTTCTAAAACAATGCCTCCTGTTAGGAGATAATGGGAACAGATAATAGGTGTGGTTACCAAAATAGGGACCATTTGGGGAGTGTCTCAAACATGTTAGGTGGAAAAATACTGTATTCTAATTTAAGCTTAGAATACATCTCCATTTTTCTGGGCCGCCAAGAACATGGAAGCCATCATTTTTCTGATTGTTTTTTTTAAAGTTTATTTATTTGGAGAGAGAGAAAGACTCACTCAGGGGAGGGACAGAGAGAGAGAGGGAGAGAGAGAGAATCCCAAGCAGGCCCTGTGCTGTCAGCAGAGTCCAACTCGGGGCTCATTCTCACAAACCCTGAGATCATGACCTGAGCCAAGATCAAGAGTTGGATGTTCAACAGACTGAACCACCCAGGCATCCGTGTCTGATGTTTTTGTGAACATCTACCGTGCACCAGAAATTATGTTAGAGGCAGACATGGTCACCCTGCTCTTAATGGTGCCTGGCGGGTGATACACATGTGAAGTAGAATCACACAAATAAATATTTAATTACAGTTGTGGCAAGTGCTATGAAGGAAGAAGTCAGGGTGCATGTGAGTCCAAAACGGAGAGACCTACCTTTAATTTTCTGAGATAACTCTCCCTACTCCCCCACCCAGGAAAAAGGATGTCCAGGGAAAGCTCATTACATAAAAGCAATCTAATGAAGCAGAATGGAACCCAGCATGGATTAGAAAGGAGAGACAAGGATGTGACATTCCAGATTAGACCTTCCTTCATTCCTTGTCAATGGGCTCGTGGGCCAGTACTTATTTTGCTAACTGGCTAGTGGAAATAGTGTCCTCCTTGGACTTCTGATTCTGTTTCCAGTAAGATCTGGTTGTGTTAAGTTGCTTGGATGACAGCAGCAAGAAATTAAGATGATCAATTTAAAGTATGGATGTCAGCACCAAGCAGCCCCTGGACACAACCAAATCTCAAAAAACTGAGACTGGAATCATCAACTGTGCCCAGCTCCCAGGGGTTGCACCGAGCAGAAAAGTGATACTAAGGAAGCATGTCAGATTGTAGAGCATTTCAGTAGGAGACAGATCTGAATGGTAACAGTTTCCAGGAGCTTCTAAGACTCTATACATGGAGTCCCTTTTGGGAGCCAGGCTTTCTCTGCTCCATCTCAAAAAATCCAGAGAGAGGATGCCCTGCTCACCCCAGGCATGAGCTTGCTTTGGCAGCTTCAATGAGAGGATGGGGCCCGACATGATCTTCTACGTTACAGCTCAGCTCTGGGACTCACCTTCCTTGGATGCTGGTCTCAGGTTTTTTTGTTACGTACTTTATGTTTGGCCATGTGGCTTGTTTCTTTTCCAGTTTGTCTCGGTCAAGTTGTTATGAATACCTGAGGAATGGAGGTCACCATTCATTCAAAGCAGTCTCCTGTGAGAAAAGAAAGAAACATTCAAGCCGCATACTTGCTTCACCGTCTTTGCGTTGCATTCTATTTAAGATGGCCCTGTAGGCACTATGGTAGATTGGGTCGAATCCCTGAACTTAGTCTTGAATTCATCTTGGCTTTTGGGAGAACAGTGTAAAGTTATAGTAGTATATCGGGCACCTGCATGGCTCAGTCGGTTGGGTGTCTGGCTCTTGCCTTTAGCTCAGGTCATGATCTCAGAGTTTGTGGGTTCGAGCCCCATGTTGGGCTTTTGTGCTGATAGCGTGGAGCCTGCTTGGGACTCTCTCTCTCCCTCTCTCTCTCTCTGCCCCCCCCCCACCTCAAAATAAATAAACTTAAAAAAGAAAGTTATGGTAGTAAATCATACCTGTTCCCTCACCAAAGCCTTAGTTGAATGAATTCTCCAGTGGCTGTATAGAATAGGGTGGAGGTGTCAGTGATGGGGAAATTCTATCTTTTAAGTAAGGAGAGGTGAAACAATTTTCTCCTGGGCAAGGATTTTTATTTTTCAAATGGGCGTTTGAACTATAATGACTTACTGGCAGCTGTTTAATGGTTTTTGCCTCTTTGTTTTACAGAAACAAACAGTCACTGCTGTCAGAAAAGAGGTAATTAGTTTCCCAGTCCCAGGGAAGTTTGGTTTTTAAATCCTCTCACAAATTGTATGTACTTTGGCTTTATGTTCTGCCCTCAGTAATGAAATGAAAAACCATGTGTAATGTTCAAACAGTTGTCTCCAAATTAATGGGCAACACAGAATGACAAAGATTCTTTTGTAAGATCTATATGGATTGGTGCTGACGCTTGGGATATGAGACATCCTCAGAAGGCACAGATCTGAGGGACGTGGGAGTGAATGCCACAGTGTCTGCCTCCCCACCCCGGCCCCTGCTCCTACAGTTACGGGGACATTCAGAATCTGAACAGGCACACTACCTATTTTGGCAAATTTCATGACCAGGGCACAAGACGGAGCCCTGGGAAGCTTTGGCTGTTGAGGTTAGACCTGCTCTGTCAGCCAGGAGCACCTGAGGGAAAAGCCAAGCATCTGTCCCCATGTCTCGATTTAATGTTCCTTAGAACTTTTTGCGTTTTCAATTGGTGCCTTTTCTCGGACTGATGCATGATGGGCTGCAGAGGCCCCTAGTTTGGAGCTTGGGGTCACCTGTCTACTGTGAGCCTGTGTCCTGTTAGTACCAAGGTGGGTGGCTTGAGGGGATGGAATCGGGGGCTGTGACAGATAAATGGCTCCTGGTTCTGGAGGCCACATGGCAGTGCCAGTGTTAGTGACGCTCAAGGATGGGGAAGTTGGACGTCTTCTAACCACTGTGTCTTTTCCAGATCATGTATTACCAACAGGCCTTAATGAGGTCCACGGTGAAGTCTTCGGTGTCCCTTGGAGGGTATGTCCCTAATTAGTTGGTCTTGCTGAGGTTTGAACAAGAGGTGGGCAAGAGGAGAACTTTCCACTTTCAGGCAAACTTGAACAGTCATGGGTTGACATAAGAGCCTAAGGAACTCTGAGGGACAAAACCAGTCCCTTGAGGATTAAGTTCCTGGTTCCTCAGTCTGTGTAAGTGTCCAGGTCTCATCTTGGGTTAGGCAAGATCAGGGATGGGGGTTTTTATACAAGTCTCATCTTTCTTGGTATCCACTAAAGTGAGGATTGAGAAAGAGGGAAGAGTTGAAAGTTCATGAACTGTTCCTTGGGGCTCCTCAGTGGCCTGTGTTCCTATCATTATTCACTCGAACTTATTAGAGATATTTGAGTTATGTTTACTGATTCAACGCACTATCAAATGTCCATTGTTAATCTTTGATTTAAAATCCAATGATGATAAATTGGAAATTTACATTTTATTTATTGAACATTCAGGGCACCTTGATCCAGTCCCTCATAGGATATTATTTGGGAGACACAAAAGGGTTTAGTGCCCCCCAAATGTAAGCACTTGTCCTTTTAAAATGTGGAATTCATTATAGGCCCACCTTACTAACTCTAAGATTTTCCTGCACACATGAAAATGGACTTGGCTTACTTCTGGTGGGGGAGTCACAGTGTGACTAATCATTTACTTTGGCCGTGTAAGATTTCAGTAACGGTACTATTCAAGATGGAAGGCGTTGTGTTTTGTCCAGTGCCTTTCTTTCAGTACTGTTAGGGGTTAGTCTCTTCGAAAAATCTTTAAATATCTTTTTTACCCCTTCCCCAATCCCTAGTTTGCAAACATACCACCTGCCTGATAAAATGTGCCCTGACCTCACCCATATTTTCCAATGACTTCTGACTGCAGCTCCGTCACAGATGGGAGTGGACCCCTATACTCAGTGGACATTCACCTTGGGTTATAATGATCACCCCTGTTTCATGACAAAGTAAAAACCATCTCCTCCGATGTTCCGGAGACCCGATCTAATGAAACCAAGCAGAAAGAACATTGAAGGAGACTCGAAGGCTGCTGGATACTTTTACCCCCACTTTCTAATTTTTATTTGTTTTAGTGCCTCGTTACCGTTGTATGACGTCATTTGTGTTTGGACCTGTGACGTGGTTTTCTTTTTTCTTCCCTTGAGTGGCTCCACTGTAGGGGTCTTGCTGAGAAATAGGAGGGTCTGGGGAGAAATGAAAGCAAGGGGCTCGAGTTCCACACAGAACTCTACACCTCATGCTCGGGTGTGTCTCTAGGGCGTGGATTCCGTTCTATCAAAATCTCATGGCTGTGGGCAGACTTCACGGCAGGTGTCTCATGTACACCGTGGATACGATTCCCCGCCTAAGGGGTACAGGCACAGCAGGCTTTTCCAGACTGCCCGAACACCGGGAAATGTGCTGGCTAAGAAGGTCTAACTCACATAGAAGGAATTAGTTCTCGCTCACATTTGCAAAATTGGGCTTCACACCTCAGTGAGCCCACAGGTTTTGGAGGATGAATGCATTATCCCGACAAAGGGTAGAACCTGACGTGGCAGCAGAATCTCAGAGAGACCATGGCTGCCTCATGCTTCCAAGCAGGTGCCGAGACGCTGGTTCGAACACGGGCACACGGCGGCGGCTTTGAATTTTGAAAACGCACGATAAAAGATAAAGAGGCTTTATTTTAATGAAATAGGTACAGGAGAGAGGCTGCAAAGGGATTGGATGGGGAGACAGTGTTTCATCTCCCAAGTAGAGCCGGGACCAGATCCCGTCGAATACCTGCCGTTCCCGAGGGCTATTAGAGCGTTTTTCTAAGAAGACAGTAATAAGTATGTAACTAAATCGATAAAGAGGAAGGAGGGCAGGCTGGTCAATCAACCTGAGTATTGATTTTGTCTCTTGGGTGTTGAACTTCTAGGAAATCCTTTTCCGTTTGCTTTTCAGGATCGTCAAATACAGCGAGCAGTTTCTGTCCAATGATGCCATCATGTCAGGCTGCCTCCCTAGCAATCCTTGGATAACAGATGACACCCAGTTCTGGGACTTGAATGCCAAATTGTATGTATTTGATACATTGGTGGTTTTTTTTTTTAATAGGTTTTTGAGTTACAATTCACATGCTATACAATTCACCCAATTAAAGCGTGCAGTTCGGTGGTTTCTACTGTATTCCTAGAGTCGTGCAACCATCACCACAGTTAATTTTAAAACATTTTCATCACCCAAATAAGAACCCTTCCCCCCCTACCCCTCCTGCCCTAGGCAACCACAAAAGTATTTTCTGTCTCTGCGCAGTTGCCCGCTTTGGACATTTCGTGTGAATGGAATCATATGACATGTGGTCTCTTTTTGCGTGATTAGCTTTATTTTCTACTGAGCATAATGCTTTCAGGTTTTATCTGTATTGTATAGTGTATAATACATCCTTATTTATGGATGAATATCATCCATCCAGGGATGATATTCACTGGAAAGATACACACTTTTTTATCCATTCATCGGTTGATGGACATTGGGTTATCTTGGTCTTTCAGCTATTATGAGTGATGCTGCTGTGAACACGCACGTACAGGGTTTTGTGTGGACGTATGTTTTCATTTCTCTTGGGTATGTACCTAGGAGTAGAATGGCTGGGTCAAATGGTAACTCTATATTAACAAGATACTGTTTTTGAAAAGAAAACGACCATCTCTATGGCTTTGCCTTTTCAACGTCTAATTAGAGAACAAGTAAGTTCCTGGAGGGCGGGGCCCTGCACCTGCCTTGGCAATCGTACCACTCACTCCGTGGCTCTGTTTGTGAGTTTTGAGCAGTTGTCGCTGCTGATTGGGCCTATGTGAGCCTGTTGTTTGCCAGAGGGACAAAGGCAGAAAATGCAGGAGAGCATCGGCCAATGAAGGAAGAAGAGAAGGTGTAACGGTCACGTCAGAGGGAGAGGTAGAGGAAGAGGGGAGGAAGGAAGGGGCTGTAGGAGTGGATGAGGCAGGTGGGGTGGTGGGGAAGATAGACAGCATCAGGTGCGTACCACAGTTTAGGTCACCACCGAGGCCATTGCCACCTAACGCATGAGGAACATTCAGGTAGCACAGATCCAGCCAGGGAAGCAGACATAGCTGGGAAATCCTTCCGCCTCCTCCTCCTGGCCCTGCTGTGGGGGCCTGATGGGTTAAGGGGGGCACTCATCTGGAGTTCGGGGTGACTTGTTTACCAATATCAACCGCAGACCCGAAGACTCTAGAACCACCTTCCGGAAAGGCTTCCCTCCTACTCTGGGGGCTCTAGTTTGTAGGGTGGTTTTCCGGGTCCTCCGCCGGTCAATGGTGCCTGTTGAAAACAGGAAGCCTTGTTCTGAATGGTCTAGATCAGAAAGCCGTATTAAAATCACCTTGGGAGGCTTGACAACCAAAAGGTAAACAAAGCCCAATGTCCAGCCCTTACCCCCTCGCAGCCTCTTAATTGGCCGGGGCTACCCTCGTATACTCACCCGTGGTTTTGAAAAGCTCCCACTTGTTTTCATGAACAGCCGGGATTCGTGATACTGGTCTAGAGCAGTGTGGCTCCCAGTGTGGTCCCAAGACCCGCAGCTGCAACACGAGCGGGGAGCTGGTTAGAAATGCGAACTCTTGGGGTCGTGGACTTGGAAGCGTTTGTTTCCAAGGGGCTGTGCCGGGTTCTGGAGAATTTCATAAGGAATGGGAAGAAAAGCCGACTCTTTTCCTGATTTTCTGGAATGTTAGGCCTCAGCCAGCTGCGCTCAGATGTCCCACCTGGGAGCTGGGAGACCCTTCCAGACACGGAGGGGGCGTGGGACTTGCATGTTGGAGGATGCTTTGGGAGAGGGCTCATCGGTGACCACAGGGTCTACCTGGGGCTCGGGGCCTGAGGGCAGGTAAAGGAGGAACCACAGACTCCCTCCCACCAGATGCCGGTGGTGAAGGGGCGTGGGGAGGGGTGGCAGTGACCATAGCTCGCGTCACCAGTGCTGCTCTGGAAATCCTTCCTCTCTGGTCTGGTGTGGCAGCCTGACCGGCCCTCTGCTGGCCAGTCTCCACAAGCCTTGGAGGGCGCATCCGTGTTCCTTTGCCGGACTGTAAGGCTGTTGAATGTGGGCGTCCTTCTCGCCTCTGGGCCACCTGCTCTCCATAAGAGCCCCAGGGGACTTGTCCGAGGCTGCATTTTCCTAGCGAGGGATCACTTGTACGTTCGTGCAGGGATTGAGGGGGGAGGATCGGGTTGAGCCCTGGGTGGAGGGACTCGTGAACTTAGGCGGGGCTAAAGCCCCTCTCCCCCAGCCGGGCCACCCCCTGGCACGGCCCCTGTCTTGCATTGTGTCTGGTGCGTTTACAGATCATCATCTTTGCAGGGTGGAAATCCCAACCAAGATGCGGGTGGAGCGATGGGCTTTCAACTTCAGTGAACTGATCCGAGACCCCAAGGGCCGACAGAGCTTCCAGTACTTTCTCAAGAAAGAATTCAGTGGTGGGTCTTTTGATTTCTTTCACACATTCTTTGTTTTACAATTTTTTACTTTCAGCAACACACCTGTTATGACTGTCTGGCAAAGGTTTCGAGGGCTTTCTCGGTAGGTGTTTTCACAGCTCTGCGCCCGCGCGCTCTTCAACAGGCTCTTCTTGGACGTGTCCTTTCCATCCCTTCCAAGGGGCTCCATAGTGGGGGGTAGGGATGAGGGGTGTTGAATCTACTAATGAAATCTGTCCACCTTAGCGTTACTCGCGTGTGCAAGGGCCCGGTCCCCTCTGGCCGCTCTCTCACTTCCTCACCCTGATTCTACCGTCAGAGTCCAAGAGAGTCCCTCGCCAAGCCCTGGCCAGGAGGGAAGCGGAAAAACAAGCTTTCTCTTTTTGTCCCGCAGCCTGCTTTCCTTCAGCTCAGTGCTTCTCTGCCCAGGCTGTGCCTTCGGTTCAACTGGGGAGATTTTAAAAACACATCTGCCCGGATGCCTTCTCCAGAGGCTCCTTTTGTTTTGTTTTGTTTTGTTTTTGGTTTGGGGTGGGTTCTCTGCAGGTCTGAAAACTCCCCAGGTGATTATTCTAATACATGGCTGAGCTCTAGAACCGTCTCAGCTCCTGCCCTCCTTCCTTCAGGGCCTTGGGAGTGTGCCGATTTTAGTGGGACGGGCGAGGCCCCGTTTTCTACTCCTGGTGTCTCAGAGACACACACTCTGGGTGTCCCTGCATGGTAGTAGGGAGGCACTGGTGACTTTTTCAAACACACTGCCCCGAGAAACACCTGGGAAAACGAAAGGCCAGATTAAAACCGGTTTCATCAGGCCAAACATTCAATTGGCTTCACCAGCTTTGGCTGAGATGTGTGCTTTTATGGGATTCGTCATCTGCTTACTGAATCCCCCCAGCCCTGCAAAGCATCCCATTTGAACGTCGCTTCTCAGCTGCTGGCTCCCAGGACCCATTTGTCCAGGGGGTTGCTCCTGAACTAATCCCAGGGGACAGGCCATTAGCCTCTTTGACCGCCTGATGCAGCGCATCACGTTATAATGTGGATCCCTGACAATCCTCTCTAATCAAGCCTAATTGCCATGATAACGGTAAAACCCAGAACAGATGATGGGAAAGGCAAGTGCCTTTAGCTGGGGCCCCTGGAGCAACCGGAGAATAAGAGGATAGGCTGCCATCTAGTGGCAAAACGACAAACCACACCCCCGGGCTGATCCCGTCCCATTACTTAGTGACAGCGAGACCCCGTTGAAAAGACTTCCCTGTTAATTCTGATGGGGTACGTGGGTGGCTCAGTCAGTGAAGCATCCCTCCTGATTTCAGATCAGGTCGTGACATCACTCTCACAGCTCGTGGGTTCGACCCCCGTAGGGCTCTCTCTACCCCCCCACCCCGCAAACTAAAGAAATGTTAAAAAAAAACAACACCACAAACTTCCGGTGATTCCTCATGAGATTCCCAAGGCTTCAGATATAAACAGGGAAGATGAATCATCGGTTTTCTTATCTAATTAAAATTAAAAAAAAATTGAGATAGACTTCACATACCATAAATACACAGACCGTGTAATTCACATGCCATAATCCTTTCAAAGGGTACAAAGCAGTGATTTTTAGTACATTCACAAAGTCGCACAACCATCAACACTATAGAATCATAGAACGTTTTCGCCACCTCCAAAACAAACTCCTTACTCATTAAAAGTCGAGCCCTATTCCTCTCTCCTCCTCTGCCCCCCATTACTTTCTCCTCCACCCCTGCCCCCCCTCCCCCAGTCCCAGGTGACCACTCATTTATTTTCTATCTTCATGGGTCTGCCTGTTCTGGACATTTCCTATAAATGGAATTATACACTGTGTGGCCTTTTGTCTTTCACGCAGCGTAGTGTTTTCAGGGTTCATCTCTGCTATGGCGTTGGGCAGTGGTTCAGTTCTTTTCATGACCAAATAATACTCCACGGTGTGGATATACCGCATTTTGTCTATCCACTCGTCATTTGGTGGCCCTTGGGGTGGTTAAGACTTTTTGGCTATCGCGAATAATGCTGCTCTGCACCTTCATGTACACATTTTTGTGTGCTCGTTTAGTGTTTTATGGCAGTAACATATTCATGACATGAAATGTATCATTTTAACCATCTTTACAGGTACAGTTTGGTTCAGTGTCTCCAACACTGCCGTTCAACCGTCTCCACTATCCGACTCCGGAACTTTTTCACCTTCCCCAACGGAAACTCTGTCCCCGTTAAACACTAACTCCCCAGTCTCCCTTCCCCCAGCTCCCAGCGACTGCCATTTTACTTTCTGTCTCTGTGAATGTGACTGTTTTAGGTACCTCGTATAAGTAGAATCATATATGTTTTTTTGTCCATTTGAACTGGCTTATTTCAAGGTGCATCCCTGTTGTAGCCCATGTTAGAATTTTATTCCTTGTGAAGGCTGAATCAGGCACCTGGGTGGCTCAGTCAGTTGAGCATCTGACTTCAGCTCAGGTCATGATCTCAGGTTGGTGGGTCTGAGCCCCACGTGGGGCTCGCGGCTTTCAGCGCAGAGCTCGCTTCAGCTCCTCTGTTTCCCTCTCTCTCCGTCCATCTCCCATTCACACGCTCTCTCTCAAAACTCAACAAACATTAAACAAAAGAGGCTTAAGGAGGAATCATATCCCATTGTAGGTATAGACCACGTTCTGGGTATCCATTCACCTGCTGGTGGACATTTTTGTTTCGCACCTTTGGCTGTTGTGAATAACTGCTCATTTAACCTAAAGCAATCAGCTATCTTGTGCCCTGGGTGAGGTGGTCTGCGTTGCACCTGATGTGAAACTGACAGCTGTCCCTTAAAAGCATCGCTGGCCTGTTTATTCGTGCCTGTGATCTCAGTCCTCAGAACACCCTGAAGTTCATGCCGAAGAGGGGGGACCTGTATAGGGTTATGGGACAGACGTCAACTAGCTTAGGATTGTGCGGCTTTTTCCATTCCGAAGCACCTGGGAGCTTTCCAGAAAATGCTATGAAAGGAGACGAGGGGGAGTTCTTGTCTATTTCCCCACACCACGGTGTGCTGTGATTTACAAGCACGTGCGTGCGCGTGCACACACACAGGCACTTGCTGTCCCCCTGGTGTGATCATCTTTATTTTCTCAGGCAAAAATGACCATCTGGGACGATGGCGCCAGAGTATTCACCTTCCTTGTGGGTGCCGCGGAGACGGATTAGAGAGTTTTAAGTTGAAAGGAAGGGAAGGCTCGGGAGGAGACTGGCTTTTCCTTCTGGAGTCCGTCTGGCTCGGGTGACCCTCTGTTATGTCCCCCGCTGGCCAGGCCTTCCCTGAGAGTGAGTCTGTCAGCTTCGCTGCCTGTGTAGCCTCTCTGGAAGCACCGTTGGCTGGAGGGGCTATCAAAGGGGGGGGGGCGGGGCTGTACACGCCAAGGAGGCAGAAGTCACGTGCAGTCACTGAACATGAGCAAAGCAAATGGGGACCTTTATGGAGAAAGCCTGTCGTGTAGCAGTAGATGTTCACAAGCCTAATCAGATGCCGACTTGCTCGAGCAATGTTTGCTACAGCTAAATTCCAGACAGGCAAGCCTGGGACAGTCCTATCTTTGTCTAGCCTCACAGGGTGCCCTGGTTTGTTCTGCAGAGGGAAGGAAGATGTTCACTGGGCTGGGGACCGAATCCACCCCAGCTGACCCATCTCCTTTCTTTCTTCTTTTCTTCGCCCGCCTTGGTTCCTGCTTGGCTTTCATCTGCGTGGACCCCTCCTCCTCGTGCAGGGGAGAATCTGGGATTCTGGGAAGCCTGTGAAGATCTGAAGTACGGAGATCAGTCCAAGGTCAAGGAGAAAGCGGAGGAGATTTACAAGTGAGGACCAGCCAGATTGTTGGGAGAGCTGCCCGGGGGGCCTCTGCTGACCACCCCCTTGCGTTTGAGGTTGAGATCGAATGGGAGGGACCACATTCCTGGTGTGGGCCTTAGTCACTGCACCTGTCGTGCTGTGGATAGCTATCTCCTCGCTTAGGCTTGGGGCTCCCTCGGAAGAGAGTCTGGGAAGGCGCACGATGTCACCGCCCTGCACCAAGGGGGATGTGCTCAGGAGTTAAAGCAGGCTGCCCCGAGTTGTAGTGCAAAGTGCTTTGTCTTTGACCAACCCCCCCGCCTTAGATGTCCCGAGAGGGGTGTGTGCGCGTGCGTGTTTGAGAGGAGAGAGACAACAGGTGGTGTAGGAAAACTTCCTCTCCCCAGTCATCTTGCAGAAGTCAGGACCACGAAGAGAGGGAGATCCCCCAAGCCTCTGGGACCGTGCACCCCGCTTGGGTGTACAAATGTGCGTACATCTCTAATCTTGCACCTAATGGCTGTAGGTCCCACTTGCTCGTTCTAGCAGTGAGTCTGTTCTGCTCCAGCCCTGTCTTTCCCCTAAGCCACCCTCTGTGTTACCCAGGAAGCAGGGGTTCCAGTTCAGAGGGCCTCAGAGGGCCAGGCCTCCCTCTCATGGCCCAGTAGAGAGAGAGAGAGAGAGAGAGAGAGAGAGAGAGACAGAGAGACAGCCGGTGCTGCCGGGTGCCGAGCGGTTGAGATCTGCACCCTCCCTCCCCCGAGCACTGGACGTAGGGGACACCAGTCTTGGGCTCTGAGTGCCCAGCACGTTCGGGTCGTACTCACATGCGTAGCCATGGTTGTCAAAGCCCTGCTGCCGTGCTGGGCTGGGACCAGTCCCCGGCAGCCAGCGGACTGTGGCACTGAGCTTGGGGCGGCAGGCCAGGTGGCCCCTCCCCTCTGTGCACTCGTCCATCTCAACCTCCGGTGTCCCTCCAGTGGACTCAGAGTGGACCACTGCAACTTTGGGAAAGGCACCAATAACACTGAAGGCAAGGGCTGGAGGTCTCGGGCCTCACTCTTGGAGGCTTCTACACTTTCTCAACGACGTGTCCACCTCTTCCCACGCAAGGACTGTGTACCGAGCGAGACAGGGGTGACGGAGGGATTGTGGTTCCAGGAAGGTCCTGTGACATCCTTCCCGGGAACAGTGGCACCTGACTGCCACACACACACACACACACACACACACACACACACACCCTAACTCCAAAAATCCACTGTAAGAAAACTAGCTGTCTTCACCTTCATAGCAGCTTCCTTTCTCCCCAGGGTCCCCGGGTATGTAATGTTAGTCTGAATCCCCAAATTAAATTTTTTTTAATGTTTATTTATTTTGGGGAGAGAGAGAGAGAGAGACAGAGCGTGAGTAGGGGAGGGTCAGAGAGAGGGAGACACAGAATCTGAAGCAGGCTCCAGGCTTCAAGCTGTCAGCACAGAGCCCGAGGTGGGGCTCGAACTCATGAACTGCGAGATCATGGCCTGAGCCGAAGTTGGACACTTAACCGACTGAGCCACCCAGGCGCCCCTAAATCTCCAAATTTTAAGGTACAGCTGCATAGTGTGGCAAAACATTCACGCATCTCTAACCCTGAAACAACTCAGAAGGGGGAACAGTGGGGAGCCATGTGGCTGGGTTTGGGTTCTCTCTGGGACCATTAGCAAGGATGCCCTCGTCATCCACCCTCTGGGCGCTGGGACTATAGGTTGCTTCCCGACCCAGCATTTGAGATTCATTTCTAAATGCATCTAGAGCGCCTGGCTGGCTCCGTCAGTGGAGCAGACGACTCTTGATCTCGGGGGCAGTGGATTTGAGCCTCACGTTGGGGATAGAGATTACTTGAAAAAAAATTTTTTTTCTAAATACATCTAGGCTGGGCCAAAGGAGAGCAGGGGCCCTGGGACACCTGTTCGGAGGTTCCGGGTGGGCCCCAAATCCTGGTGAATGAGGCGGAAGGCATTACGTTGGAAATTGGATTCTTTATTCTAACGCCTGGTGTTGCCCACCAACATTTTGTTTTCTCTCTTAGGGGCGGGGGACGCTAAAGTTAAATATTCCCCTTCTGAAGACTGGCGTGACTGTTTTCTTGCGTCTAAGAAACGTCACGTGACAACCTGTTCAGGGCTCTTTCCTGTCTCCTAAAAAAAAAGGACCGCTTTCATTCCCGGTGACCTGAGTCATGTCCGTCCCTCCCTCCCAAGCGGCTGTGAACTTTCATTCACGGACTTGGGTTAGCTACTCGCTAACATTTCCCTCCCTGCTCCAGGCTATTCTTGGCCCCCGGGGCGAGGCGGTGGATAAACATAGATGGCAAAACCATGGACATCACGGTCAAGGGGCTGAGGCACCCTCACCGCTACGTGCTGGATGCCGCGCAAACCCACATCTACATGCTCATGAAGAAGGTAGGTGGGGCCGGTGCTGATGGCACGTAGGGGCCAGGGAGCCCTTCCCTTCCCAGGCACCAGGGAAATACGGGAACAAAGGGAGATGCCGGGTGGCTTCCTTTGCTGGTGTTGAGATGCAGGGTAGTCAACTTGCACCTGCCCGCTGGTCTGGAACCTTGCCGAGCCCCCAGTCTTGGTGGCTGGGAAGGACCACTTACAGGTGCTGTGTGTGTCCTTAGGGGCTGTCGCTCTGTGGTGGCCGTAGAGGCAGTCATGACGCTGGTGATGAAAGCGTTGCCATAACAGCTGTTCTTTACCGAGCGGCTTGGGAGGTGCGGTCAGGATGCAAAGCATGGAACTTTGTACCAAGGACAACCCAGGGGACAGGGCTTGCTTCTCCAGAGTCCAGCAGTTTGTCCAGGGTCTCCCGGAGGTAGAGTCGAGAGTCTGACTGTGTCTGCCTGCATCCGGAGGCTGAGCTCTTAGTCTCTTCTCGAGAATGGCGGCAGTTAAGGTGGCCCTGGCCCTAAGCAAATATCTCATTCGCTGGAGGAGAGGGAGGTTAGTACCCAAAAGAGACAAATGTGGTGTGATTCTGGTAAAACCCTGTGCGAATTCAGGTAGCTTTCTGGGTTATGTTTTTTGTTTTGTTTTGTTTTGTTGTTAATTTTTTAACGTTTTATTTATTTTTGAGACAGGGAGAGACAGAGCATGAACAGGGGAGGGGCAGAGACAGGGAGACACAGAATCGGAAACAGGCTCCAGGCTCCGAGCTGTCAGCCCAGAGCCCGACGCGGGGCTCGAACTCACGGACCGCGAGATCATGACCTGAGCCGAAGTCGGCCACTCAACTGACTGAGCCACCCAGGCGCCCCTGGGTTATGTTTTTAAAAATGTTTATTTATTTATTTTGAGAGAGAGGGAGAAGGGCAGAGAGAGAGAGAGAGAGAGAGAGAGAGAGAGAGAATCCCAAGCAAGCTCTGCACTGTCAGCTCAGAGCCCAAGTCGGGTTTCGATCCCACAACCCTGGGATCATGACCTGAGCCAAAATCAAGAGTCAGATGCTTAACCGACTGAGCCACCCAGGCACCCCACATTTTGATTCTTAAAAATGTGCTTTTTTTAATGAAAAAAAGGGGGGTGCCTGGGTGGCTCCGTTGGTTGAGTGTCCGACTTTGGCTCAGGTCATGATCTCGCAGTTCATGACTTTGGGCCCCGTGTTGGGATCTGTGCGGACAGCTCAGAGCCTGGAGCCTGCTTCAGGTTCCGTGTCTCCCTCTCTCTGTGACCCTCGCCTGCTCACACTTGGTCTCTGTCTCTCAAAGACAAATAAAAATTAAAAAAAAATTTTTTAATGTGATTTTTTATACAGCCTTTTGCAGAGATACCCAGGAAAGCCAGATAGTAGCCAGAAAAAAACAGAGCCGTGGGTAACTTAAGGACAGTGTATATGCTTAGTAGATTGTGTGTCACTAGAGGCTGTGTCCTATGACTATAAAGTCAACATGACCCACCAATCCATAGTCCCCACTCCCAACCTCTGTCCTGGTTCTTGTAACTTTCACCGCTACTGCTTAGTTTTTAGAATGGAACTGTTTTGATAAATTTAAAAAACCCTAGGTCCCTACATCGTTGCTGTGGGCCTTGTCCCGTATTTGTTAGAATGAGAGTTTTGAGTTGAACCTGCACGTAACGAGCATTTGTGAAGCGAGTTCTCTGAACCTGGAAATACCCACATAAGAGGAATCTGAGTCTTGGTTTTTCTTTTTTTTTTTTTTTTTAAGTTTATTCATTTATTTTGAGAGAGAGCATGTGTGAGAGGGGCAGAGAAAGAGAGAGAGAGAGAGGGAGAGGAGAGAGAATCCCAAGCAGGCTCCGCATTGTCAGTGCGGAGCCCGATGTGGGTCTCAAACTCATGAATTGTGAGATCATGACCTGAGCTGAAATCGAGTCGGATGCTTAACTGATGGAGCCTCCCAGGTGCCCCCTTGTTTTGTTTTGTTTTGTTTTCTCTCGCTTTTATATCTAAGTTCAGGGCAGAAAGGGATGTTCATGGGCATCAAGGTGGACTCCATGCTCATGGCTGTTCATTTTCCTTGGAGGCAGATACTGGGCGGGAGAGGTGGGATACAGGTGTCCTCTCATGCTTACTTGGCTGAAGCCCCCCCAGGTGGATTTTAGTGGGGGGGTTACAGACAGTTCTCTAAACCAAAGTGTGGCAGAATCAACGGGATGCTTCTTAAGACTCCAATTGTCCCATCCTGGGCATTTCTGACTTAGTGGGACTGGGGAGGGGGCCTGAAGATGTGTATTCGTAGCAAGTTGCCAAGTGAAATTGACTCTGTGGGCCCAGGGGCCGTACTTGACCACAGTTCCTTTAGCCGCACATCTGAATGCCTTTCCCGCAAGGGTACAGGTTCTCTTAACTTTGCCATCTGACTGCCCAGGGAGGGCTTGAAAACAGCAAGTGTATGTGTTTGATTTGACACCTCCCCTCTCGTAATTACTGTTTTTTCTCTTGCTCCCCCTAGGATTCTTATGCTCGCTATTTAAAATCTCCAATCTATAAGGAAATGCTGGCCAAAGCTATCGAACCTCAGGAAACCACCAAGAGAAGGCAAGTGGGATGGACTGTAATTGCTGGTTTGCCTGCTGTTTTGTTTACAGAGAAGTGAGGGTCTTTTTCAGCCAAATGGTCATGAATGAGATGCTTGCTTGATGAAAATATTGGGAACTGGGAAGGATTTCGTAGGGGTATGATTGCCTCATTGGCTTCATAATGCCCTGAATTAACCCCGGCAAGATTTCCTTAGTAATTACTGCCCCTAAGTTTTGTTTCCCTTACTCCGGTTTGGAAAAGTTGTGATTATCAGACCGATAATTACCCTATGGCAAATGGAAGCATCTCATTGGTTTTTTAATTTGCTACCCTTCTTGGGGCGCCTGGGTGGCTCAGTCGGTTAAGCGTCCGATTTCGGCTCGGGTCATGATTTCACGGTTTGTGGGTTCGAGTCCCGAGTCAGGCTCTGTGCTGACGGCTCAGAGCCTGGAGCCTGCTTCGGATTCTGTGTCTCCCTTGCTCTCTGCCCCTCCCCTGCTCGTGTTCTGTCTCCCTCTCAAAAAGAAATAAACATTAAAAAATTTAAAAATTTTTAAAAAAGTTGCTATACTTCTTCACCTTGAAACTGATTTGTGGGAATTAAATTAGCTACATCCTCGTATCCTTGGAATGTCCTAAGACCTTAGAGAGCACAGCAGACTATGCCTCAAGAAAAATGGTGGACTGATGCGGAAAAACGACAGTGACATTCTAAGTGTTCTTGTTGTTCTAAGTGTTCTAAGTGTTCTTGTTGACTCCAGGGACTGCCTGTCAGCAAGTCCCCCGTTAACTGGTTCCTGCTCACTTCCTCCTTGGAGATGTGGATCATCCCAACTGGCAGAACCCTTGGGCAAAGGATGCAGTGTTCTGAAGGGCAGTTTGAACCCTTTTTCTGGAGGGGTAAAAGAACACTCTATAGGGAGGGACTGAAGATTCAAAAGAGTAACCAAATGACAGCATGAACAAAGTTGTGGGACTTTGGTGGGGGTTTTCTCAGTGATGGCACGTGGTCTGTTCATCCCTCTCCCCCCCCCCTGCCCCCGCACCCCCCATGGTTAGTAAATGTTCCCCTGTTTGCAGGCTCAGCCCATGCTGGGCTCTTTTCCAGCGTCTCCAGTCAATTCAAAAGAGGGGTGGTTGGACGGGAGCCTTTATCAAAGGAGCTTAAAAAAAAAAAACCCAACTTAGTTTCATTCTTGAGGATAATGGCCCTGTTATAAAAAGGAGAGAAAAGAGGGCTTTGTGGTGCTATTCTTCTAGGTTTGTCCGGTAAGGAAGGGAGTTCAGTGTCCCTGGGGGCTTGAAAGCTTCTCCTTTAAGTCACAAGAAAGGAGCGTAATGGCTCCAGAAGTTCTGCCAGAGAGTGGTGGGGAAGGAAAGGAAGTCTTGTATACCTCTCTCCAGATGTTTTATAAGTAGGCAGCAGACCTGAGAAATCAACTGGCATCTTTTCTGGAGCATCCAGGGGGCCCTGAGGCCCCCGGTGCAGTGCTTATCTTGCCATGGGGAATGGTGGTCTGGTAATGGCCCTGTGAGTGAGGACACACGGGTGATGCTTTTGTAATGAGGGAAGCCCGGCCTGTCAGTGTGTGCGGGTTGCAGGGCGTGTGAGTTCGTCCCAGGGCTCGTGAGTGTCAGCCAATGTGTGAAACTTAATTTCTCTAGAATCCGTTAAATCGAGCTCCAAACTCCCCCTGGGCTGGGCTGGTGGGCGACCCAAGTTCAACCATGACTCACTGGTAAGGGAGCCGTCTTCTTCCCTCGCGTAGAAGCCAGAGTTCTCCGGGCTTTTGTAGTCCAGAGGTTTGGGGAGGTCCTAGGTTTGAAGTCTACCATTGCTGCTGAAGTGCTTGTTTTCCAGGCATGGGGGTGGTTCAGCTGCTCGCCACTGCCTGCATCTGTCAGACGCCTGGAGCTTTGTCCTGGTCCCCAAGGCCATGGGAGACAGACTTGGGTCCCAAGAACCCATGTTTGACTTCTGGAGAGGTTCTGACTCACATGGTGCATGCACAAAGTACCACCAGCCCAGCAACCCTCTCCAGGCCTCCCCCCGCGTTCTCTGCTGGTCTAGCCTGGCCCCCTTGGAGAGCTGGGCTCTTTCCCTCCTTCCCAGAGCCTTGGCTTTTTGAAAACAAATGCTCCCTCCACCCCACCCCCCCCAAGGCAAGAACCATTGGTCTTCCAGTATCAAACTCTCCTTGCCCCCTTCTTTCAGAGAGAGCCCATGGGAAGTTGACACATTGATTTCTAAACATTGTAGAAGGTATGTCGTCACCACGACAGGCAGTGTTCCACGCGCCTAGCCTAGGATCCGATGGCGGCTGGTCCTCACTCTGGTCCATCCTCCAAAGGGGGAGAAAGAGCTCAGGTCGAACACGTCTCTGAGGGCGCCCCCTTGGCGCTCACGAGGAGAATGAGGGAACGAGCCCAGATTCGGGTCCTGCAGCCCCGTCTCCCACCAGGTGCCACAGTGGCACAGCTGGGCGAGCTGTGTGGCTTTCCACCAACCACGGCCTTGTCCTTCCTTCCAGCTCCGGTCTCCCATTTATGCGACGCCACCTGCGTTCCAGCCCGAGCCCCGTCATCCTGAGGCAGCTGGAAGAAGAAGCCAAGGCTCGAGAAGCAGCCAATACAGTGGACATCACCCAGGTCATGAGCAAGCTGGACCGTAGGAGCCAACTCAAAAGAGAGCTCCCTCCTAAATAGATCTAGAATCCTTGGGGGCGGGGGCGTACGTGCAGGAGAGGCATGCAAAGAAAGGCAGAGTCAGAGTCTAGAGAATTCTATGCCCCGTTGCGGGGGGGGGGGTGCGCAGCGGGGTCGCCAGGTGCATGCCATAGCCCCCTGACCTCCTTCGGGGTGGACTTCACAATGTCACCGCAACTAGAGCTCCAGTTCGTGGGGGGACAGGGGCAGCAGTGGGGGGCGGGGAGGTCACTTGACTCAGGTGCTGGGTGACTTACTTAGCGCTTACTTAGTAAGTACGAACTTGGCACTTACCCTCTTACCGAGGGGGTTCTTGGAGTGGGAAGCCCAAAGAAAACAGGCTGTTTTGTGTAGCACCGTTTGCTTTGGAAAATGAACGGGAAGACCGCCTCGTCCCCCAAGACATAGTTCTTTCAGGTACATTCGTTTCAAATAGCTTAATGGAGCTCCTCACCCTACCTCTCCGATTCAGACTCCGCTTCTAAAGCAGTCTGAGATGCCTCTGAGGCACTAGATGCAGGGTCCCCCCTAGATGCACTTCCCCTGGGCTTCTCTGTTACACCTTCTGGAAGGGTCCTGCTGAGACATTCCTGTTGAGCTTGTTCTTAGTCACGGTTGATGAGGGCTGGTGAGCTCCCTCCTTCCCTGTTGTCTCCCCACCGCCTGACACCCGCTGGGGGAATTAGTATGAAGGGCTAATTAGACTAATTAGACGAAGGACTCAGTCGGAAGCCTCCCGGGCAGTCAAGGTGAAATGGCCTTATGACGAAGGCCGTATCGTTTTGGATAAAGGAAAGGTGATGGTGACTTCATTCGTGGGAAGAGGGGTGGTAGACGGCTGGACATTTCCAAGATGAGTTAGGGTCAAAGATAATACTCTTTGGGATATTTTCTTTTATTTTTTTGTGGCGGGACAGGGGAGAGGGAGAGAGAGAATCCTAAGTAGGCTCCACATCTGGCTCAGAGCCTGATGTAGGGCTTGGTCTCAAGACTGTGAGATCATGACCTGAGCCGAAATCAAGAACTGGGTGCTTAACCGAATGAGCCACCCAGGCGCCCCTCCTTTGGATATTTTCTCGATGTTCGTGCTTCTCTCCTCTGTAGCCGTAGGCTAGGCCAGCCCTGTGGTCAGGGAGCAGGGAGAGGACAGTTCCCACTCTGACCTTGGGAGGCCTACAAGGTAATTCTGGAAGCTAGCCTTACCTCATACACCTGCGTGAGAACGCAAAGGCGACAGAGCAAGTCCGCGAGCAAGGGACCGACGTTACGCAGCAAAGGGACTCGCTCCTTCAACACGTTTACTGAGTACCTACTACGTGCCAGGCAGTGGTGAATACCACGGCCTGGCCTCTGTCTCAGGAAGTTTATAGTCTAGGACTGACCAAAAATAACGAAGCCAATGGTATCGGCAGCCGTTGCCATGTGACAAACAAGATTAGAGCGTCACACGATAATCAGTGTTTATTGCTCCTGGGTATAGGGTCGTCTGTGTGGCTCTGCTGATCTTGGTGGAGCTCACTCCCATGCCTGGGGCCTTGACCTGTGGTGGCCTAAGCTGGGACGAGTGGAACGATTCTTCTCTGCTTCTCGTGCCTCTTGTCCTCCAACAGCCTGGCCGCGGCATGATCTGTGGTGATGGCGGGTTGCAAGGGAGTAAGTGGAAACACGTCAGAGTCTTGAGGTGTAGGCTTAGACCTGGTTTTCCACCTCATTTCCTTGGCCAAATCAAGTTACCAAGCCAGCCTAGAATCAAGGGATGAGTAGCTCTTTAGCGAGAGAAATGTTAAAGTCTTATCGCCACAGACGTGGAGACAGGGAGGGACGAATTGGAGCCGTCACTGCGACCAACAGCCCACACATATGATAAAACCTGTAGAGAGTGTTACAAAGGATGCGGATATGGTGCCCTGAGAGGGGAGAAGGGAGATGTGTGCACTAAGGAGGCCTCTTCAAGGCGGTCACGGAGAAGCAGAGGTGGAGCGAAAGCGGCCACACAAAGAATGTGGGCAGGCAGGGAGAACTTTCCAGGCCGACGGGACTGCATGCGTGAAGGCCCATTGGGGAAAGTGCCTCGGGGTGAACTGTAAGGCCAGGTGGATGGAGCCTGGTGGGCGTGGGGCATATGGTGCAACACAAGGGTAGAGAGGTGGGCGAGGCCAGGTCACTGGGGACCTTTTAGGCCATTGTAAGGAGTCTACAGCTCTTGGTTTCATGTCAGTGAATTGATTCCATTACTCTCTCCATTTTCCCTAGTCGTAGACTAGTTTAAACTCCGAAAGAACAAGCTGAGGTGTGCTTTTGGTCATCTCTCTTTTGGAGAATGTTGGAAGTTTTCCGATGCAGGGAGGGCATCCCAAGAAGGAATTTCAGGTGATGGCCGTGGTAAATGGAATGACACAGGACAGGGGCTGCGTTTGCCCAGGATCACTCTGAAACCTGATGGGTTCTGCAGAAACGTGTCTTACCTGAGTGGATGAATGAAAGGAGGAAGGAAGGAAGGGAAAGAGCCCTGGATTTGGAGAAGGCCTCTTGGTCTCTGGTTCTGCCACCAGCCATGTGGTCTTGAACAAGTCACTTATGATCTCTGCTTCCTGATTTGTGAAGTGAGGGGTTAGGACTAGAGCCACGCTTCTTGAAACAGACTCTGTGAGTTCCAGGAGGGTACCCCGCCTGGGGCCTCAGTTTTGCTTGAAGATTTGGAATGGGAGGACACTTAGGTAATTTTAGATATTTTTTTTGCATTAAAATCATCATGAATATAGTATGAATTAGAATGCAAAACGTACATGAATTTTTTAAGATAAAAATTGAGACATCAAAGACATTTCATGCTTGGCTGTGGCAGGTTTAGGCTTTACCCTCAGACTCCTGGGAGAGGATGTTTACCCGGCTCTCCTGCTGTTTGTCCTACTTTCCTGGGAAAGTTTGAGAAGCACAAAACCAGAGAGATGCGCCGTCCCTCCTGGTTACCCCCTGTGAGCTGGGACCACATACCCGTCTCAATGGCGGTGAGGATGGCAGGGCGTCCAACACATCAGGAGTTCCGCAGGCTACAAAGTGTATCGTGTTTGTGACTCAGCCATCCACCTCCCACAAGTGAGATGTCTCCCACCCTCCGGCAGGCTCCCAGGGGCTCCGTATCAGGCACAGAGTAGATACACCACACGTATTAATGGAAGCCTTCTCAACGTCAGACACACGGGGACCCCGCAATCTAATGAGAGGCACAGGGATGTAAACAGGGCCGGTTATCACTCTTTAACGGATAAATGCATAAATAAGGAAGCCGGAGAAATGCATCTGAAGGAGGGTAGGAGATAAATGGCTTCGCTCCTGGATAGCAGCAGCCACGTTCCACACGTTTCTAAACACCTTTTCTGTGTAAGAACCGGTGATGGCTGCTGGGACAGGTACAGAAACAGGCAAGAGGTTCTCTGCCCTCCAGGGGCTGGCATCGATGCCTAGATGCAAATGGCTGCAACGTGAGACGGAACGGGATCGAGGCTGAGTGTGGCACACCAGAAGAGCACAGAGATGGGAGAGGATTGTCTGGCCTGGAGGCCTGGGGGGGAATCCACCAGGAGAGTCTCGTGTTTGGTAGTAAAGGAGCCCAGGTCCCTATCCAGTTTTGAGGTTTTGTAAGAGTGTCGGCCGCTGGGCCCCAGCAGGTGACAGCTGTTCCTGGGGGCTTTGTTTCTGTGTGTCAAACATAACAGTGGCCCCCTCAGGGTCTGTCTCGATCTCAGATAGCATCAAAAATAGTATTTATTTGGACAGTATTATCGATATATTTAAATGATTGTGATAGTTTCTGTTTTCTGTGTACTTAGGCACCCTCTTGATTCCTCAATGCCATGCTTTAAACAGCTTGAGTTTCTCCACCTATGGTGGTGCATCTCTTATGCTAGAATATAAATCATGCTGTAAAGCGCCAGGATTTCCTTGGTAGAATTTCGTCTTCAAGCTTGGCTTTTAGAGAAAGGACTGCTCTTCTTGTGAGGGTTGTGGTAATACGAGGGCTAGGGACAAGAAAATACAAGCAGAGTACGTAAGGTAATGCCTGGCATATAATAAACGCTCAATAGATGCTAGCTGCTGTTACCTTGGTCACAACCATCGTCACTGTCGCCATCACCACCATTTATCACCAACACCGTCACTGTTGTCATCTGCATCATCACCACCATTCTTAGTCGCGTACGGTCTTCCTTGCACCTGTCGGTGTTCGTCCAGTACGGTGATCCATTATTCTTTACTATTCCGGGCATTCCCTCGGGTGCATTTTTAGCTTTGTTGACTTAAACCGTCTTATTTCTCTGCTCTCTGAGAGTCTTGCAGTGTGGGCCGCCCAGCTCTCTGGGGACCATCAGGATATATTTGAAGGGAGGAGGGTGGGCCATTGATGTCATGCGCTCTATGAGTCCAAATTTTGTGGCTAAAGCAAGGGTCCGTTCAAGATGGTAAGGCTGTGCCACACACGAGATGGCGGGTAGGAGAAATGATGTGTCCACCCTTGTGGATTTGTTTCCACGGAGCCAACTTTGCTTATTTGCTTTTGGAGGCAGTGGGCGAGGGGAAAGCAAGGAGGGACCGGAGAGGGTGCTGTGCACACTGCATGCTGAACCTGAATGTGGCTTAGGAAGCAGGAGTTCCGGGGGCCACAAGGACTCCTTCAGATTCTCAGCCAGTTTCTAGACAGAAGACGAATCGCACCTCTTTGCACTTATCTGCCTTGCCTGCCATTAAAAAGCCTAGGATTGTGACGTCATGTCAATGTATCCATTCCATTCCACGCTCTTTCCCCGTGTCACTCCCTTGCCTAATAAAACAGAGCTCTCAGAGCTTCACCGTGTCTCCGTGTGTCACATTTCTTTGCCACGTGCCTTGCATGCCGCTGCTTTGCTGTGTCACACCAGGGGTGGGCGTGGCGTGGGCTGGAGGGGCCAGGTCTCTGTGGGAGGGGCCGGAGTCCTGGTGGGAAGGGGGTAAAAAAGGCCTTCCTGCTTTGGGTGTCCGGGGCCGATGGGGTCAATGGCTATTTTCCCAGAAGAAAGGACCTTCTCAGGCCAGGTGAGTAGAGCAGGACAGTGGCCACTCCTCACCTGTCTTGTCATTCATCCTGGAAAAGAAAGTGATGGGGGAGAAGAGGGGGGTGGGGAGGAGGGCACAGAATTAAGGAGGGCAGTAAATGGGAGTGGCCTGTCCTGTCATAAGCTGTGCGATCTTGGTCAAGTTGTCATCTCCACGAGGCTCAGTTTCCTAATCTGTAAAGTGGGGATTATAATGACTTTATCACAGATTCTGAGGAAGTGGGATTCAAGAGAATGAACCGGAGGTAGGGTGTCCTCAGTTTATTCTCTCACCAAAGCCTATTGCCTAGTTTTGGTGTCTCAGCCCGCTCTCCAGGACCCCAGGTCCCATCTGAACCCCACAGGCAACGGGATGGCCTTATGGATCAGTAGGCAAAGCAGGGGGCTTTGGGGTTTCACGCTCCTCGGATGGGATTCTCATTCTGTGTTAGTTATCTACTGCTGTGCAATGAAACAGCTCACACACAGCTGTTTGTTAGCGCACCGATGGCCAGGTGAGGCTGGGCCGGGCCCCCTGCTCATGGTCTCACACCCAAGGTCACACCAGGCTGTCGTGTTCCTATCTGGAGGGTCTTACGAAGAACCTGCTCCCAATCTCTTTGAGGTTGTTGTGGAGACTCAGTTTGTCACTGTAGGACTCAAGGCCCCAGCGTTTTTGTTGGCCGTTAAGCTGATGGCTGCACCCAGCTCCTAGAAGCTGCCCTATCCCTCGTCCTGTGTCCCCTCTGTCCCACCTTCAAAGCCAATCCTGGAGAATTTCCCCTTTGTTGAATCCTTGTCGTGCTTCAAACCCTGTCTGACGTCTGTCCCTGGTCTGTCACTCAGATCTGAAGGGTTCGTGTGATGAGGTCAGGCTCACCCAGATAATCCTTTGTTGAGGTCACCTATGCCATATCACGTCACCTGAGCACGGAGTGGCTGTCGTGTGCCATTTCTGGTTCATACCCACACTGGAAGACGGGGGCAGGAATGTTAGCGGCCACCTTCGTGTTGTACATATCACTGTCCCTGTTGGCTGTGAGAGCCTTGGGATGGCAATGAGCCCGTCTAGACCTCAATTTTCTGGATACTAGATAATATGCTAGATTACCTACCATATAGCAGATGCTTAAGAAGTTACAGGGCCAGACCCTTTCACCTAACCGTTGTCTCCCAAACCCTTAATGAGGGCCCAGCTTTCTCCTTTATTGCTCTTCTGGTCAGCAGACTGTGTCCTAAGTGGAGACCCCTTTCCCTATAGAAGGATGGTGTTAGAAGCATGGCGTGGGGCTCCTCAAACTGGACATAACAAAACCGTGACCTCGGGTGTTTGTTAGAAGATGCTTTCCCTGGGTTGTGTCCCCCCGAGATTCTCCTTCAGTGGGTCTGGTGGGGTTGGGATCCGCACTTGCAACATCACCCTGGGTGATCCCGGGGTGCGCTGATGGGCAGGCCATCCTGAGACGGCCAGCTAGCTGCTACACGTGCAGACTCGGCCGTCCGCGGGCCTGGCTTCAAAGCCCGCCCTGTCCCCGGTGGCCTGTCCTTGGGGCTCGGTTTTCGAAGCATTAGTTTCCTCGTCTGTAAAATGGGCATAGTAAGAGCTGGTGGCCCTACTGAGCGGCTTTGGGAAGTGAGTGTGATGATCCACAAAACGTGCTCAGCCTCGACCCTCACGTTTCCTGAGTTCTCGCTGCGTGTTAATGCCAGGAGTTTTGATTTCGTATGTTAACCCTGGGGCCCCAGGTCCGGGCCTTGGCTCTGGTTTGTGGGCCTGTGGAGGCCTGAGCAGAGGCACTGTACCAGTGGCTCTCAGCTGCTGTTTCAGAATGGAATCAAACTTGAACTTCAGGGAGCTGGTGGGGGAGAATGGAGGCCGTCCCCCCTCTGTCCCCCACGGCAAAGACTTCTGTGGCCTCCTGGCCTTTCTTTTCCTCTAAAAGCTGTCCTTGGATGTGCCTGCCCCTTTCTCTTCTGGCTGGGACCAGCACACTCAGGGGACCTGGAAACCAGGCCATACCCCATAGAAGCCAGCAGCCTCCAGCTCAGCGCCCGGAGCTGCCCTCCCTCGGCCCCGGGGCAGTGCCCAGGCCCCCGGGGCAGGCAGGTTTCTCTAAGCTGGGCGTCGTGTGGCTGTGCCAGTTTCAAAGAGGGTTTGTTCTTCACTGAAGTCCTTTCCAGTTCTCTCTCGGAGGCAGTGATGGCCCAGCTGTCCCAGAGGGTCCCCCTTCCCCGCCAGGACTGGGCTTTGACACGGTGAGAGGCCACAGCAGGCCTTTAGGACGGGGCATGACGAACGGGGCCGATGGGCCCTCGGACGCCCATCTGTGGAGGGAAGAGCAGTGACAACAGAGGGGTGACAGCAGAGAGCCTCCCTGAAAATTCCAACTTTAACTTTGTCAGCTCAGACCAAGCTCTCCTGGGCTTCTTTGCTGAAAACCTGCTGGTCCAGCACTCCTGCCCCTCCCCGCTCCCGCTCCTTGACTCTGGGGCCACGGGAGCCCAGGGAGGTCGGGGTGCTCCCCTTCTCCAGCGATGAGCCCACGACGCCCACTCTGCCTCCCCTCCCGGCCACCCTGTTCTGCCGCGGGAGGCACGGCCAGTGCGGGGGCTTGGCGACCCCCAAGGCGTAGCCAGTTGGACACGGGGTCGGGGCTCAGGACGAGGTGGGGTGGTCTCAAGCCTGGAGGAGTGAGCAGGGTCCGGGCTGGGGCTTCTCGTGTCACCTCCACTGCTCTGTTAAAAGTGTCCTCGGGCTGGGAACTAAGGACAGAGAAAGGATGCATGGCATCTGGCGGGTCCTAAGCATTGTTTGCTGGGGGGCAGTTGGAAAGCCAGCCTGGCCTCACCCCAGCATCCCAGGCCCGGCAAAGGTCACCCTGGATGCAAATGTCCAGCTCCAGGCACCGTGGCCAGGGCTCGGGGACCGGCGGGCCCCTTGACGGGAGGCCCGTGTGTGGCTGGGCCGTCATCACAGGGGGCTCCGGGCCCCTTTCCCAGCTCCCCTGTGGGTCCGCCACACCAGGCCGTGCTCCGGGCGCTGGAGGGGGCTAAGTCAGCAGAGGGCTGTGTCCCTGAGCCCCCATGACTCACCCTGAACTCTCTCTTTCCTTGTCTGCAGCCGGGCCAGCACACCGCTCCCAGCCCCCACCTGGCCGTGTACACAGGGACCTGCGTGCCCCCGTCTCCTTCGGGTCCCTTCTCCCCCTCCTGCCGCTCCCCCAGGATGCCTTTCCCCTCGCCGGGCCGCTTCATCCGGAGGCCCAGCAGCACCATCTGCCCCACGCCTATGAGGGTGGCCTCGGAGAGCTCCGAGCAGACGGGGGCCGCTGGTGCCTCCGGGGCCTGCCCGGGGCCCTCCGACACTGCCGGGGGTGAGGCCTCGGCTGAACACCCCTGGGTCCGGCCCAAGGCCCGCGTGGCTCTGTCCTTCAGCAGGTTTCTGAGACGGGGCTGTTCGGCTTCCCCGGTCTTTGCCAGGCTCTCGCCCAAATGCCCGCCCGTGTCCCACGGGAAGGTGCAGCCCCTGGGGGACGTGGGCCAGCAGGTGTCACGGCTGAAATCCAGGAGAGTAGCAAAGTAAGAACCGGAAGGGATTGTGCTGTGTGTGAGCGCAGGGGCACATTTGTCCCTGTGCGAGCATACGTGTTTGCACATTTGCCTGCATGTGAGCATGCGCGTGTGCATATGTCTCTGCATGAGTGCGCGTGCACGCATGTCTGTGTGTGTGTGTGCAAACGTGTCTATGTGTGCGTGTATGTCTGTGCTGGGTACCGAGGCCATGGGCTTGAGCACGGTCTAGAACTGGGGGTGGGGGGGTGAGTAATGAGGATTCTGGGTTAGCAGACACGACAAGAGGGCTGTTTGGCCGCTGGATAGTTTCCAGAAACTCAGCGTTGCCCTCGCCTGCCTCCTGAGAAAGAAAAGGAACGGGAGTCTTTCTTTTCCACCTTTTCCCCCTTCTGTGCTCCACCCAGCCTGCCCCATCCCCAGAACGTCAGTCTAATGAATCCATTGCACTTTTTTTTTTTTAAAGTTATATACTTTGAGAGAAACAGAGAGAGAGGAGAGGGAGTAAGCAGGGGAGGGGCAGAGAGAGTCCCAGGCAGGCTCCACACTGCCAGCTGGGAGCCCACGCGGGGCTCGAACCCACGAACCGTGAGACGGTGACTTGAGCCGAAACCGAGTCAGATGCTTAACCGACCGAGCCACCCAGGCGCCCCAGATCCATTGCACTTTTAAAGGGCAGGAAGGGTCAGTGGCAGCGGTGGGAACCAGAGGTGGTGGGGGCCGGAGCCTCCCGCCTTCAGTGCCCTCGCCTCGCCTCCCCCCTCCCGCATACACCTGCAGGCTCTCAGAGGGGCCTGCGGGGATTCCTGCTTCTACAGGTGTTTCTGTGAAAATGACCGTGCCCAGTCTCCCCCGAGAGGTGGCCCCTCTCAGCTCCATTTTGGGTGTAAGCCTGAGTTCTGAGAACCCCAAGCGCCCGGAGGCAGGTCACCGGGGGCAGCACAAAGGCTCCGAGGGGGTGCACGCCAACTGCTGGACCAACGGCAGAAAGAAAAGTTGTAGACGGTGCAAAACTGAGAATCAGCCCCCCGCCTCTATTGGGTTTTGGGGAGACAGTCAGGGGTATCCCTGCACCAACCAACACGCTCCTGTTGGTTGCTCCATCCATAACAATTCGAGCCCCTCCAACATGAAAATAAAGCATCTTTTGAATGAGCCTGAGTCCAGCAGAGAAACAGGAGTCCCCTTCTACCCCCAGTGAAAGAGATCCGCAGAGCCGGTTGAGGCACACGAAGCTTTTGGCAGGCACACCTGGGTGTCACTCTCCTCCGGGGACGTCAGGGTGAGCTGAGGATTTGGTGTCCCTTCTGTCCCTATGCACTTGCCTGTCTTTTGTGCCTGAAGCTTTTTCCAGATCAAAATGGACGTGCCTACGCAGAGTGGGACCTGCCTGATGGACTCGGAGGACACCGGGACAGGAGAGTCGGGTGACCGGGCCGAGGAGAAGGAGGTCATCTGTCCCTGGGAGAGCGTGGCCGAGGGGAAAGCTAGCTGAGCCGGGGACGCTGGACCAAGAAGACGCTCCCAGCAGACCCTGCCAGATGGGGCCACGGGCTCTCGAACCCAAGTGCATTTCGATCACATTTGGGGCCTGGAGAGAGAAGACGGGATGGATTGTGGGGAAGCGTGCACTGGCTGGGGTCCCAATGGCCGATTCCCACCCTCCCTCCTGACCTTCCCTTCCTTGGGCAGAAGAAAGGCATGTGGATCAGAGGACTTTACTTGCTGCCTTAAAACCGATAAGAGGTTAACTTGTGAGAGTCTCTTGGCCTGGGATGTTAGTGTGCGTCTGGTTTTATTAGCTATGAGCTACTGTTTATCAGTTTATGGGTTCAATTCATCTCTCCTTTGGTTTTAGAGACAAAGGGACACTGAGTCGCTTTTAAGAACTCCCTCCCTGGCTACATTGGTTTGTGCATGTTACTTCTATCAACGGAGCTCCCCAGAGCGCGGCATCGTGCACGAAGGGGGTGTCGGGGAAAGGCATCTTTCTAGAATGAGCAGGTGTGTTGTTCGCATCCACCAAGAAGTAGAAACAAGATGGGATTAGCTGGGCAGGGGGGTTATTGGGGGAAACACCTGGGAAGGATAAAGAGAGCGATCTGGAGAAGGAGGTAGGGGCCTTCAGACCAAGTGCCTGGCTGGCCTCTGGGGAAGGAAGGGCAGGTTTGGAGAGTCTCATATGGCAGTGTAGTTCCAAGTGAGTTTTGGCCTTGCCATTGGGGTGTCCTTGACGCGGAGTGACTAGGTCTGGCAAGAACAGTTCTGCCTTCTCACCTCCACCATGCAAGGTCATTGGCTGGGAGCGCCTGAGGGGGAAGCCCGGCCCCAGCACGGACACGCTGCTGGCCATCGGTCCATCCACTCCCTGCAGCAGGGGCTCTGAGCACGCACGTTCATGTCTGCGGCATGCAACCCGGTAGGCGCTTCTGGAGGCTTAGGCCTCGGTGCACCCCCACCTCTTCTCATAGTCATTTACTCAACTGGTATGTGTTGAGCCCTTGCTTTGTGCCAGGCACTGTGCTAGGCCCCGGGGATGCAGTGGTGGGTGAGCCTCCTTGCCTCCTTGAATTCATCTAGAGCCGTGGCTCTCAACCCGGGACAACTTTGCCCCTGGGGGACACTGAGCAGCGTCTCAAAACATTTTTGGGGTGTCAGGACTAGTGCGGGGAATGCTGCTGGCCTCTAAGCGGGTGGAGGGCAGGCAGTGACATCAAACATTCTGCAAACGGGATAGTCCTCTACCCCTCCACAACGAAAGATTCTCTTGTCCAAATCAACAAGTGCCACTGTTGGGAAATCTCCGAAGAGAGGGTGCAGGTGATTCCCTGGGCTGCTGGACACGGGCCTCTTGTCATTGGTTTCTGCCCCCAAGCCCTGAGCTGTTGCCTGAGAGTGTTCTGCTGGGATTATAATTGGATTCGGGGGTGGGTCGATATTAAGGACTACATCGTCAAAAACGCTTCTTCGAAGTTGCATGGCAAGTTCTCACGGGAAAAAGATTTTTCGAGTGGGTTGCCAGACCATTCATTATCACCCTCCCCCGAATTCTCAGCTTCATCACATTCTGATTAGTAGAGAAGAGCCCCTCACTTTCTTTTAACGTGGGACAATTTACCTTATTCAGTCCATAAATAAGGCCCCGGGGGCTACTGAGTCATCTGTCTTGACGCTTCTAGAAATGAACGGTGGCTAGGGGCACGGCCAAAACCTGGACTTGCTGACCACGCAAGGAAGCGCAGATGATTTAATTCTGAAAGAGCGTGTCATTTTACATTCTGTGGGATCCACTCCTTTGGGCTCACAAGAGTTACTCATGTGGGGATGAGGAAACTTTTCTCCTAGAGAGCACACAACGCGGGCTGGCTCTGTCTTGGAAGGCGAGTGGGTCAATGAACTTGATGTCTTTATTTGCGAAGCTGGTCTAAAACGAGATTACAGGCACAACCCATACCTTTAATGTACCAGCAACCATTGTGCCCAGACTGTAAACTGGGGTTATGGGGCTCCACTCCGAAGCCCCCAGGGTCCTCGACCAAGACCGTATGGACCTTCAGCATCAACTATCCAAGGCTGCGGGATTCCCTGATGGGATTAGGTGAGGTCCCGGCTAAAGTGCTGTAACAAAGAGACCCCAGGAGGAAGGAAGTGGTTCAAACATGAAGGAGTTTGACTCTGCCATGTAATTGCCCAAAGGCAGGAGGCATTTCATGGTGACTGGATTCCAGGGAAGAGAGGAAATCCAGGGGCCAATGTAAATATTTTTAACCTTGTTGCCTCACCCATCCCCTAGTGATTGGCATGATTATTCTCCACCTTGTCTGGACCGAAACTATTACCCAGTCTTGGTGGAGGGAGTGGAAAGTATAGTAGAAAAGGGGAGAATGTGAGAGGTGGGGCAAGAGGAGCTGGGAGTGGCTGATCAGTTTGTATTTGGCCAAACGTTTGGTCAATATCTGTAAAATGCATCTCTGCTCTATTCTATGGTTGGGTGGCTTTTCCTTCATTGAGAATGCAAACCTCCTAGGCGCCCAACACCAGGTGCAGTAGAGTAAAACCACGGTGTGCGAGATAATTCGTTCTGGAAACATGCTTGTCATCCAAAGTACTTGGATATCAAAGCGAATTTCCCCGTGAGAAATAATGGACACTCAGATGATTCGTTCCACAGCCCCAAAATATTCATATGCAAATGACTACAGCACTGTCATATAATGCAAAATAATAAAGAAAATACAAAATATAAATAAATTAACTTGCACTTGCCTTTGAAAACCTTCGTGGCTGGTGTGAGGGAGACAAGAGAGAGGAGGGTTATTGTGCAGGACGACTTTCACTGTCACTAATGGAATCACTGCTCTCTATTGGCTCCATGGAATCTTCTTCTGAACGGGGACCATTGCATACACTGGCACGGATGTTGACCAGACTACAGTATTAAGAAACTCTTGTCCTATACTGTATTTTTAAAAAATTTTTTTAACGTTTATTTATTTTTGAGACAGAGAGAGACAGAGCATGAACGGGGGAGGGTGAGAAAGAGGGAGACACAGAATCCGAAACAGGCTCCAGGCTCTGAGCCGTCAGCACACAGCCCGACGCGGGGCTCGAACTCACGGACTGCGAGATCATGACCTGAGCCGAAGTCGGCCACTCAACCAACTGAGCCACCCAGGCGCCCCTGTCCTATACTGTATTTAAGGTAACTGGCAATCAGGCAGCAGAGGAAAGGGTCTCTATCTGCAGGCAGCCTGACCTAGGATGAACCAAAGTATTCCTCAGCTTACTCTTGTCCGGAAAAGCAGAGGACTGTCCATAGGTGCTGTGAAGTGACAAAAAATACACCAGTGCCAGTCGTGGGCACCTTCCAACGTCCTGAAAAACCACTGATTTCTGCCAAACACCACGGCCTGAGACCGAGCATCCAAGCATGGGAGACGATCACCCACAATCCCTCAGTGAGTGAGAGAGAGAGAACCACTGGCTCAGTTGTGATCACGTGACGTTCGACTACTTGTATTGCAAGACCTCACTCGTTGATCGAGTTAAAATTTATTAGAAATGTTTGCTCGTCTTGCAGGACACTCAGAGAACAAGTTACTTGCAATACAAGGTTTTATTGAATTAAGAGTGAAGCTGATTCTCTCAGGGAGCTCTGTTATTGTTCAGAAGCAAGTGGGGGGAAGTTAGATCTCTGGGTCACTGGTGGACACGGGACTACGGGATACGTGAGTCCTGCCCCAGCCCTGTCCAGCATGGGACGGCTCCTTGATTCCTTCACCTGTGAGCTGGCAGCTGATAATTGGACCTCTGTCATAGGGTTATTTGAAGATATGTAAAATGCACATACAAATGTCTGCCTGTGCAGAACTTTGTAGGGTGCAAGAAGGAAACATCTTTATCCATCACCCCCTCCCCATCCACTTCTCCCTGTAAACCTCCACTGTGAGTTATTTTTGTTTTCCAACCCTGAATGAAAGCTCTGGCGAGTCCCGTAACTTCTCTGGTCCCTTTCAGATAATAAATTCTCCGAGCATGATCAGAGACAAGGGCCATCTCAATTTAGCTCTGTCCGCACGCCATTCAGACTCTTGTGTGCTGAGCAAAACTCAGAAGTTCATCCAAAGGCAAAACTTCTCTCCTCCAGTTTGAGCTGAGCCGGGTTGGGGAAAGGGGTCAACTCCTTCTCTCTTGCCTTCCTTGCTTTGCTTTTCTTCTTCTCCACCCAACGTGTAGCCTGTGGCTCCCGGAGGCATGGGCTGGAGAGCCAGGAAGTTCTTAGTTGACTCACACAAAAACCACCGGTCATGGTGCATGCTGGGATTCTCCCACTGGCTCTCACTCAGGTGGGGTTTTCCTAGATTCTTGGGCCCTTCTGGCCTCAGCCTCCTTGGTCAGAAGGAACCCTGAGTGTCCTCCAGCCGGCTGCACGAGGAACTCATCCCACGGCCCACATCTCAGCTGTGGTCACGTCCTCAGTTGCCTGGGGCGAGATTCAAATGACTGTGCACCCATCTCGCTTCGGTGTAGACTCTTCAGATCCTGGCATCCTTGCCCCAACGGGGCGGCCCTGTCCTTTTTCTCTCCTCTCTGTTGGCATGGCTTTACATGATCTCAGCTTTCCTCTGGTTCTTCCCCTCTCACTGGTTGCACAAATCAAGCCCTCCGAGTGACTCATCAAACCCCTTTCTCAGCTTAAGAGAGAGCAAAGCACCCCCTTCCCCAGCGAGTGGGTTTGCAAGAATGACTTCTGGACCATCGCCTTTGCTAGTCGTGCCCACGTGTCCAGCTTTCATTTGGACTGGCTGGTTAGCGGTTGGCACCTACTGTTTTATTTTTGGCCTTTGGGGCTACCGCAGAAAGGGAGACAGAGAGAACATTCCATCATACTTCAACATTTCATCATATTTGTCAAAACGTCAGGAGTGTGCTTATTTTCTTTCTCTTGAAAATCTACGAGCAGAGCCTTGTCTTTGGGACTCCTAGGGTGGCCGTCCCTTTGTCTTCTGGGGAGGGGACGCTTGGTGGCCCACTCGGGGCTGAAATTCGTTGAACCTGAGAGGATGAGCTTCAATGTGCTGCCCCTTGCTTTCTTGCTAGGAAAGAGAAGAAGAAATATCTTTAAGGAGTCTGTACCGCCCGACTACTGCAGGGTTGCTGGGTGCAGAGGTGAGCAGGGGAGGGTGAGGGGGCATGGGATCTCCACTCACCTCAGCCCCGGGAGGCCCAGCCCTCTGCTCCGGGCACCATGTTCTCAGACTTCGCCAGAAGAGGGAGTCCACGGCTCACAGATCCCCAAAGAGAGGCGGCTGCGCTTTCCCCTTAGGAATTCAGAGACCAGCACCGGAGATGTCAGAGGGACTTGGAGAGAAGTCCAGATCGGGGTAGGGCTGGGGGTGGCCGGAGGGGCTGCGCGTCCTTTGTCTTCCTGTGCCCAGTCCCAGAGCCCCTGGAACCGGCGGGGGTGGGGACCGTGCGAGAGAAGCCTCTTGCTCCCTGCTCTTGGCCGTGGGCCCCCCTCCCCCACAGGGTTCTCCTGGCTGCTGTGCCCGGGTGGGGGTGGGAAGGGGCTGGTGCTTTGTTCCTGCTGGCTTTGGGTGAGGCTGAGACTCTGCAGAAAAAGCCCCAGGGGAAGAAACTGCCTCCCCCGCCTGCCTGCAGACCGGTGGTAGAATTCTCCTTTCGAGGGCCTTCTCTCTGTGGAGCTCTGCCCCCTAGGACTGGCTGCCGAAAATGGAGCCTCATTCAGTGTCCACTTCCTAGCCCCAGGGCTCTGTCAGCTGCTCTGTTAAGCAGGTGAGACTGGAGGCCTGGGGCAGCCAGAGGGGCCGGAGGACAGTGATGTTTAGGGCAAATATATGGCATCAGAAAACAGGCTTTTCTACTCCGCTGATGGGAGGGACCTGTGTGTGGCCATATGACAGGAGACTGAAGGCGGGCAAGGTCATTTGTTTCCCAGGCAGTAGAACAAGGGTATTCAAAGGCCCCTGTGAATAGGAGGGGGTATTTGGGGTAGCCGGCTTTGGGTACAGGTGCGGGTCCCTCGGCACCAACCATGTCCGAGGAAGCGAGGAATCCTGCCATGCACAGAGAGGTGTGTGTGTTCACACCTGTGCCAACACAAGCACCGGGGGCCGCCTGTGACACCCTGGGCTGTGTGTGCACGGGAGGCTGTGGACGTGGGGCTGGCACAGCCCGCAGTCACCGCCCTCCGCCCACCCCAGCGCAACAGTCTCCGCGGTGAGCTTGGAGACCGTGGTACGTGCGGGAGGCACTCCAGGAATGTCCTTGAGAAGCTGGATGTTTATAAGGAAGGCCTCCACATCCCTGAGCCACACATTCAGGGAGAGGTGGGCACAGTGTGTTAGAGGAGGGTGCTGGGGTGCAGCGAGGTTGGGTCGACGAAACCAAGGCCATGTTCCGGACGGGTCCCGGCACGTTTACGGCGGGTCCCTTCTCAGAGCCTTTTGGAGGAAATCCTTTTTCATCATCCATCTCTGAGTCAGCCTTGGCATCCCGTGTTCCTTGTCCTCAGCCCGCAGGAAGCCCCAGCCTGTCCTGTCCTGGAGTTCTCCATCTAAGGGACCTGGGGATCTGGATAACCCCCCTCCCCCATTGACACACTCTGTTTCTCCCTCTCTCAAAAATAAATAAACACTAAAACAATATTTTAGATTTTGCAGGTTACACTTGATTTCTGGCACATAGTCTTCTTTAAAAAAAAAAAAACACATAAAAATGTAAAATCTTCATATACCCGACGAGGGGTTAGTATCCATAATATATAAAGAACTCCTACAGCTCAACCACAAAAATACCAACAACCCAATTAAAAAAATAGGTGAAAGATTTAAATAGACATTTCTCTAAAGAAGATACATACACAGATAATAGATAGACGAGAAGATGCTCAGTGTCACTCATATTTAGGGAAACGCATGTTCAGACTTCACATCAGTTAGGTTGGCTCCTTTCAAAGAACTCAAAACACAGCAGGTGTTGGCGAGGCTGTGGAGAAACGGTATCGCTGGTGGGAACGTAAAATGGTACAGCCACTATGGAAAACAGTATGGCGGTTCCTCAAAAAGTTACAACCAGAATTCCCTTACCATATAATCCGGAATCCCACTTCTGGGTACACACCCCAAAGAACTGAAAGCAGGGACTCCAACAGATATTTGCCCGCTCACGTTCATAGCGGCATTATTCACAGTCACCAAAAGGTGGAAGCAAGTGTCCCTCAATAGACAAATGGATAAACAAACTGTGCCGTATCCACACAATGAAATATTATTCCGTCTCACAAAAGAAGGCATTCCAACACCTGCTACAACCCGAATGGACCTTGAAGACATTATGCTGAGTGAAATAAGCCAGACACAGAAGAAAAAAATATCATGTGATTCCACTTCTATGAGGTCCGTAGAGTAGTCAGGCTGGAGGAAGAGATGATGGGAAGTTATTGTTTAATCACCCCCTCCCCCCCCATCATTAAACAATCATTGTTTAATAGAGTTTCAGTTCGGGACGCTGAGAAAGTTGTGGAGATGGATGGTGGTAACAGGTACCTAACAATGTGCATGTATTTCCTGCCACTGAACCGCACATTTAAGAATGAAGGGGTAATGTTTACATCACATGTATTTTACCACAATAAAAAAAAAAAATGCCAACAGTGTTCTTACCACGAGGGCCATGTAAAAACAGGCTCCTGATTGGATTTAGCTCAAGGGTCAAAGTTTGCCGGGGAGCCTGGGTGGCTCAGTCGGTTGGGCGTCCGACTTCGGCTCAGGTCACGATCTCACGGTGCGTGAGTTCGAGCCCGGCGTCGGGCTCTGTGCTGACAGCTGTGAGCCTGGAGCCTGCTTCGGATTCTGTGTCTCCCTCTCTCTCTGCCCCTCCCCTGCTCATGCTCTGTCTCTGTCTCAAAAATGAATAAAAACATTAAAAAAAAAAAAGGGTCAAAGTTTGCCAACCTTTGTTCTTCATTATGAGTTTCATCATTATTGTCAGTATTGTGTGTTATAGTCAATGCTTATTTAACTTTAGCTCCATGTTTTACCCGGTTCTCTGCTCACCTCTCTCCCTAGTATCCTACTTCTTTCCAGGTCCAGTTTTCTTTGTACTGAAGCGCATCCTTTAGTAATTCTTTCACTGATGGCTTTGAGAAGTAAATAGTTTTTTTGCTTGACAATGTCTTTATTTTACCCCCATTACTGTTGTGCCCCATTGCTATCTTCCTCATTACTGTTAAATGATTGTTTACCTGAATAGAGAAGGATAGGTTGGGGTGCCTGGGTGGCTCAGTTGGTAAAGCACGCAACTTCTTGTCTCCAGGTTGTGGGTTTGAGCCCCACGCTGGGTGGAGAGCTTGCTTTAAAAAAAAAAAAAAAAAAAAAAAAATGACAGATTGAAAGTAACTTCCCTCTGCCCTTCAGATATTTCATCATCTGCGGTCCTTTCTTGCTGCCGATGAGATGTCATTTAATAGATGTGCTTTTCTACTTGGCTTCCAAGATTGGTCTTTGTCTTGAGTGTTTTGCAGCTTTCTGGCAGCAAGTCTGGGCACGGATGTGCTTGTGCATATCTTGGTCTGGTGGTGCTTCCTCAGTCCTGAGGACTCAGGTCTTGATTTCACTCTCAAAACTCTCAACCACTGTCTGTTCGAGTGTTTCCTCCCTCCTCCCCATTCTCTCTGTTTCGCTTTTGGCAGCTCCTATTATAAGCTTGTTATACCTTGGAGAGAGGTCCCTCCTTTTTTTTTTTTTTTTTTCTGAGTCCCCTTTTTCTGTCCTGCGCAGCCCTTCTGCTTTTCCAGCTTGATGGAGGGGTCTCAGGTCAGGCCCTCCAAGTCTCTGTTGCTCTTTCCGGGTCTTGGTAACTTCCACCTTCGTTCAGTATGATCTCTGCATCTTGTAACAGAGGGGAGTCCGTGTTAGGTCCGTTGTCATGTTGCTGGAACTAGACATCCATCCAGAACCTGATTTTTATCACAACACAGATGTCTGTCTCTCTTTCTCTTTCTCCTTCTCCTATTATACATATATATTTCATATATGAAATTTTCTGTATATATGTGTATATATATAAGTACTATATATATATATATATATATATATATATATATATATAAATACTCTTCCAGTTGTCCAATTATTCTATTTCTCTCTTCATTGTAGCTCCATTTTAATAGGGATGTCTGGTTCAAGGAAATGCATCTCCAAACTTAGAATGGTCGGCACCAAACAAGCTGTGGATATAATTTGGGGGCAGCGAGATTTGTACTCAGTGAATGGCTTATGAGGCTGATTCTGGCTGTGGCCCTGCCATGAAATGTTCCATCCCTTTCCATCACAAACACCCAAATGAGTCTATACCATCTGCCTTCAACATTCCATCCATCCATCCATCCATCCATCCCTCCATCTGGTGGGATCCACTCAGGCTGCTGATGTGATATAAAGCTTAATTTAAGCTGAAAACATCTAAACAAACAGCAGCCACCGGTGGGAGGGGGGATGCCTTATCTAAGCTTTTTCCCCCCCCTGACTTAAATAAAGCCTCTCAAAAATACACCCTCCATAAATCCCCTCTCGGAGGTTTACGGTTAGAGAGGAGATCGGTCCTCTTGCGCCTGGATGAGAAATCACATAAACAAAACCTCTTGAAAACTTTCCTTTTGCTTGTTTTCCCTCCTCATTTCTCATTACTTCCCACCATTTGCTTTCCCTTGAATTCCTAACCCCTCTTCCTAAGATGATATATGAACCCTCAACTCTTGCTGTTCGAGGAGCCATTTCTTTGTGTGCGCTCATGAATGTGAATACCTTGTCTTTTCTCTGTTAATCTGAGGATTAATCTCTGCTAATTAATCTGTGAGTTTGTCTTTTGTCAGTTAATTCGCACCCCCCTGTCACTGAACATAAGTTGGTAGAGAGAAAATTTTTTCTTCTCCTAACATTTTCATCCATCCATCGACTCATCCGTCCATCCATCCCTCCATTCATCCAAGTTTCACAGAGTGCCTGCTAGATACTTGCTATGCTGTCATGAATAAAAATAGGTCTTGCTCTCAAGAATTCATAGTTTCGTTGGAGAGCATACTTTTCTTTATTAAATTTTTTAAAAAGTTTATTTATTTGAGAGAGACAGAGACAGGGCGAGTGGGGGAGGGGCAGAGAGAGAAAGAGAATCCCAGGCAGGCTCCATGCTGCCAGTGCAGAGCCCCATGCGGGGCTTGAACTCACGAAACCACGAGATCATGACCTGAGCCAAGACCGAGAGTTGGATGCTTAACCGAGTGAGCCACCCAGGCGCCCCGGAAGGAATACTTTTAAACTAAGGATTCGAATACACTGTATTGGCAGGGGTGCAGGGCATGACAGCTAGAAGGATGCTGCTGTGAGAGACAAGGTGCCGTCTCTCATCTGTCTCAGTCGCACCCAGGTTCCACCCTTTCCTAGCTGAGTAACCTTAAGCATTTTATTAAAGCTCTCCAAACCTAGTTCTCTCCTCCATAAAACTGAAACCAGGAGAGTCCTTGCCTCGTACAAGGGTGCGAAGATTATGAGCTAATGTGTGTAAACCGCTCCGATCAGCGCTGGATGACCGTTTGCTATTTTTACACACAAGGTGGTACTGAAGCAAAAAAGAGCCTCTAGAAAGTCTTCTTGGCCTCAGAATGTGGCTCTGTTGTATGTGTTGGGCTAGTGTATGGAAAGTTTTAGTTCCCATGAGGGACATGTGGTAGGGAAGGCCAGGAACGTACAAAAATAATCTCCGCGCACTCACCTTCAATAACTTGCAACAGAAGGTGGTGAGATATTACCCATATGAAGCGAGAAGGCCCAGAATGAAAGAGGCATTGAAGCTGACGTCAAATGTCTTTTGGGGGCCAGTTCCTGGAGTCCCGAGGGGCGAGGAAAGAGCAGAGCACAGGTCAGTCAGCAGGGAAACATAGCTTCACATCCCGAGAGAATCGCCAGCTATGTGGCCAGTGGGGCCTGAGGGCTCGACCCACATCGGTAGCTTCTATTGTGTGTGTGGATTAGACACTGGAACGGCCTAGGTTAGGGAGTTCTCTGCTTTCCTGGAGAGCCCTGGCTCTGGTCCTTCCCTGTGCCATCATCCTCAATGTTCTCTCTCTCCTTTGGCTCCAAGGCAAGGAGACTCTGAAGCATTGTAGTAACATGGCACTCCTGGGAGTTTCGGCCAAGCCTCGGGACTCCTGGAGGCAATGAATGCCAACAATGGGAACGTTAAAAGGCGGGAGTCATGACCGCAGGCTCATCTTTGTCCAGAGCCCAAGGCAACGCCACACTCAGTTCGAGGTTTGGGGTATTGGAGATGTTGGATCATCTGTTAGGATAAAGATCTCCCGATTAATCAGCAAATGCCCACAAAGATCACTTTGTAAATTAAGGCTAATATTGTGAATCAGTGGCCCTTTTGGTACTTTTTTTTTTTTTTACGTCTGTAGTATTTTTGTTGAAACAGGATGAAAAGCCAATGACTTCATAGGAGTTGCCGGCCTGAGGTTTTTAGTGTCTTCCCCCCTCCCACCCCCCCAAAAAAAATCCCTACTGGTAATTTTATTGAAATATTAGTCATACTGGATTAGGGTGGGCCCTGAGTCCAATGACTGGAATCTTTCTAATAAGAGGAGGTGACGCATAGGGACACACTACACCATGTGAACACGGAGGCAGAGATTGGAACGACGTGACTACAAGTCCAGGATTGCAGAGGGTTCCTGGGGCTCCCAGAAGCTGGGAGGGGCCGGGAAGGAGCCCCCCGTAGATCCTCCAGAGGGGGCTCGGCCCTGCCGACACCTTGGACTTCTGGCCCCCAGAACTCTGAGAGCACAAATTTCTGTTCTTTTAAGCCACCCCGTTTGTGGCACTTTTATACGAGCTCTAGGAGATGAATACATTATGCTTGGAACCTGGCTTGATTGTTCTGTAAACGAATATCAAGTTGTTTCCCAGTTTTCATGACAACAGCGTTGAACGCCTGGTGTATTCCTGTCTGTGCGTGTCTATAGGTACCTCCCCGGGACAGAAAAGAAAAGGAGGAGCTCGTTGGGCTAAAAAGTGTGCCTATTTCATAGGCCAATACGCCAAGCCAGATTGTCATTTTATTTAGTTTTAGTTTCTTTTTTTAATTTTTATTTTTGAGAGAGTGGGGGAGGGGTAGAGAGGGAGGGGGGACAGAAGATCCAAAGCCCCATGGGGGCTCGAACTCACCAACCGCGAGATCGTGACCTGAGCTGCAGTCGGACGCTCAACCGCCTGAGCCACCCCGGCGCCCCAACCAGATTGCCATTTTAGCAGACTATACTAATTTAGATTTCTACCAACGTGAATGTACAGGGGCAATCATTTCCTTACGTCCCCGCCAGAACTGATGTTGACTTGTCACACTGTCTGTGCTGGTGTTTGCTCAGCAGTGAGGCCACCGGGAGTCGAGCACATTCTTCTAGAGGCGGGGCTGGAGGCTGAGTACATGGGGCCACAGTCCCCTTGCACCCTCCTAACCCTGGAAGGACGGGACAGTGGGGACAACCACAGAGACCTGGGGCGTGTGCCTCCCTGCCTGTCCTCTGGGGCTCCCCAGCCTTGCTGGGGCTTTGGGTGTTTGTTTGGTGTCCCCGTCATCGGCGTCTGGTGTGCAGCTTAACGGAAGTGAGAGAATCTTTATCATGACCTCAGTTGCAATACACTTTGTGTTGTTTCAATACGTGATTTATCTCCCCGAGAGACGGTGACGTCCTCAGGATTGCCTTCTACTTCGGTCATCTTTGTGTGTGGAAGCAAGAGACAGAGAGGAGCCTGGGTTCCTGGAGGGGACAGAAGTGAGGAGCTGTCTCCAGCTTCCTTGTTGGGGTTGGGTCCTAGAGGATGCTGGTCCCCCTATGTCTTCACCAGCAACGCACTCCATCTCTGGAGACGTACGTGTGGCCTCTCCCTCCCCTCCCTGTGTCAGGTCTCAGGATGTCAGCCACGGGCGGAGCTGTCCTGATCCCCCCAAATGACTCAGGTCCCTCAGGCGCACCCTGGACCCTCATTGTGGGGAGTCCCATCCTGGAGAGCCTGGCTCCAGGGTTGTTGAAATAGAAGAGGCAGGTTCCGCAGATGACTGCTTAAAATTCACGTTGCCATAGCAGCGTGGCATTAGGCCACGGGTGATCCGGCACAGAGCTTTGATCTCAGGGAAGGCAGAGGGGTTTTTTTTGTTTGTTTTTTTTTTTTGCTCTTATGCTGGTTCTGAGGGGACACTGCCTTGAGGTCAAGCTTTGGCTTCGCTCCTGGGCCTGGGGATTGTCCCAGAAGCAGAAAGCTGGGGACAGGAAGACAGAGACCGAGGCTCTCAGAAGTCAACTCAGCTCTGAGACTGAGACTGAGATCCCAGTGTGGGGGGGGGGGGCGGGGGAGGGGGTTTGGCTCGAAACCCTCAGGGCAAGAAATCGCTGGTCTGAAGACAGGGCGGTTGGACGCGTCTGTACTGAGGAGAGGCGCACGCCTGCCTCACTTGAGAGGAAAGCACAAATGCGATGGTTTGCGTGTGGTTTTCGTAGCAGAGCTGAGGAAGAGAATGACGTATCAACAGATGTGGCCCGGCTCAGGGAGTCTCGGTGACGTGAGTATTTTAAGGATTCACTCAACGCTGGTTATGAGGACTTACTGTGTGGTTGTTGCTTGGCGATACAAGGACAGCTCACGTGGCCTCCACCCTCAACTCTCCAAGTCGTCAGGGCACTAAATAGTACATCAAAATAGTACACAGTAGAATGTGATCAATTGCTTAGAGAACACAGGGTTTCGGAGTGGGGCGAATTACCCCACTGGCACCATCGGGGTTTTCATAGATGAGTTTAGGTTGAACCTTACGCGACACGGAGAGGAAGAGAAAAGCATTCCAGCTGGAGGGGACCAATGAGGGCAGCGGGGGCAAGAGGGGTGTGAGGGGATGTGTTCGAGAACAGGGAGGAGTCCAGTTTATTAAAGGGGTATAGGAGAGAGTGTTGTAAACATAGGTTGGTCCCAGGGCTGAGCTCAGGAGGAGAGACTTCAGTTGATCGGTAATGGGGAGCCATGGGAAGCTTTTGAGCCTGGCCGCGGCTGACTGGAGTTGCGCTTTGGAACAGTCAATCTGGGGGCAGGGATCGCATGGGCTGGGAAGTGAGGCCGCAGGGAGTTTTTGAGGTCTCCCCGGGACCGCAGCAGGAAAGGCACTGCGCTTGGGGGACAGCGATGGGGTCGGAAAGGAAAGGACAGTCCCAGGAGGTGAACAGAACTGGAGCACGAAGTCGGGGAAAGGGCAGGGTGAAGTCAGAGAGGCTGAGATGTGGAACCCAGGGCGCTGGAGAGTGGAGCAGGGAAGGGACCGGGAAGTCAGGAGGGGAGATAAACTCATGATGTTTGCAAATGCTGAATGGGTTCCCGGGGAGAGGAGTTGGGAAGGGAGTGGTGGCTTTTGCGGACTCCGTGGACGTAACGAACATACCAAAGGCCTGGTGTTGAGGGACGGAGTCGAGGAAGAGAAAAGACAGAAAAGCAGAACCTGGAGGAGAGCGGAGGTGAGGACGGCAAGAGGAACGGGCAGGGTTGCCCCGCAGCGCTGAGGACCCAGTGTGGTTGGAGAACCGGAGTGTTGGCCGAGGGCGCCCAGGACTGTGGTGAGGGGCGTGTCTACTCCATGTCCCAAGATTTCCCCTAAGCAGGTGTCTCAGCCCCACCACTAGCTTGTGCGTCCAAACACGTGTCCTTCAGTCCGTTCTCCCTGTCGCCTGACTTCACCTATTCGACCTCGTAAATCACATTTTTGGTGACCTTCAACCCCTTCTCCTTTTTTTCCAAGACATAGTAGAAATTCCCTTGTAATATCACTCCTGTGTCGTATGTAGGAAAACATGCTTTATCCTTGAACAACTTTTTCTTGCTCATTATTCCCCTCCTCCTCCACCCATCACAGGCAATAAGGGGCATACAAGTAATAATATTATTTTTCCTTCCCTTGGACGTATTTGTGATCATTTATGTCCCATCCGTATCTCAGTGGTTCCAAAATCGTTGCACCACTGAAGACTTTATTATTCCATTCTACCCACATGGACCAGATTTGAAAGGAATTAAGAAAGGGAGTTTCTGTAATGTTCATCTGTTTTCCCACCAAATTAGGTAGCTCCCAATCAGGCTTTCTGATCCTTAGTTCTTCTGGTATTTTCAGGATGCTACAAGGATTCTCACACCGCAGGGAATGGGTGTGAGAGGTGGAAGGACTAGGGAAAAAGCTAGAGGGGTAAGCCAGGCGATGAGCACCATTCTAAATATGAGACTCTTCTGTGGACACAGTGGAGAGCCGTCAAAAGATTTCAAATCAGGAAGGATAGGGTACCATTCACAAGTTTGAAATTTCTCTCCAGCAGCAGTGTGGAGGGGAACACGATGAGGTGAACTAGGGACGTGGCGATGAGGACGGAGAGACACAGAAAGATCTGAGAGACGCGTCGGTGGTGGAGGTCAACAGGACTTGGGGGGAGGGGCGCACTGGGATACAAGAGAGTGAGGGTCAAGGGTAAGAAAACAGTGTTTGGTGGAATTGGATTCAGGTCAGGAGTGTGGCAAAGCAAGGCCCTAAGGGATCCCAAAGAAGCAGTCTACACAGAAGCAACGCACAGTAGGACAGAAGGAATGTACGTCTTCAGGGAAATTTATTAGCCAGGGTATAAATTCATTCATTCCAATATCAAGGCCAGAAACATTGATTGAACATTAGATACACAGGAAACTGTCTCTTCCCTTGAGAAACGGAATGACTCCTTAGGAAGATAGACATATAAGTAAGTAAATAAGTAAATAAGGAAGGAAGCAAATAAATAAATAAATAAATAAGTAAATAAATGCCATTACAATCTACCATAATAACAAGAGATACAAAGTTCATTTTGGTATATTTCCCTCAAGTTATGTGTGTTGCTTATATAACATTTCCTCAAAAAGTTTTACTAGACCTTTCCGCCGTCCCTACGTCCATATCGTGCTATTTTCCTCATGATAGTAATTTTATACCACCTTGATCATTTTATTCTCTTTCTTACTAATGCAGTAATAAATAATAATACTTTCCTTCCCTGTTCTGGCAGTGACTTCCCTGAAGTCAAGACCTGCTTCCCACCCTGTGAGCCATGTGACTTGCTTTGACCCAGGGGAGTGTGGGAAAAAGTGACAACGAGCCAGCTCCTAGATAAGGTCTTAAGAAGCAAGTTCTCTCAGACCTTCTGTCCTCCAGTCTGAGAAGAGAGTGTGCCAGGTGACCCGGGCTCTTTTGGATTGTGTTCAGGAAAGAAGACCAGAACTCAAATGACGTCTGGAGTCCAGTCTAGCTTACCTAATTCTGGACAAGATCAGACACACGGCAGCTGACCTCCAGAGTGTGAAATACATGTTTGCAGGGGCAAGTATCTAAAATACAGTATTTACTAAAGCACTCCCCCGAACCCCATGCATGCTAAGTTAGCAAACAGGGAGAAGGGTGAAGTGAGTCATGACACTTCAGTGATGTAGCCATTACAATTATTTTTATGAGTGGTATTTAATGATGTAAGAAAATGCTTATACTATGATAGGGGAAATAACAGAATATAAAACCGACTGTATAATACACTTTTAGCAATAGAAAAATGCAGTTAAAAGCTAAATTGTGTCAGGGACTATTTTTGGTGGCTTACTTGAAGAGCATGCATTATTTTCCCATTTAGACAGTGGTTGCAAGTTGTTAGTTATGGGTTGAATTTGGTCCACAGTCATATCTGGCACAGTGTTTTAAAAATAAGAATTCATCTTCAAGATTTTTATTTTTTTTAATGTTTATTTTTGAGAGAGAGAGAGAGAGAGAGAGAGAGAGCAAGGCAGAGGCAGAGAGAAAGGGAAACACAGAATCCGAAGCAGGCTCCAGGCTCCGAGCTGTCAGCACAGAGCCTGATGCGGGGCTTGAACTTACGGACGAGATCATGATCTGGGCCGAAGTCAGATGCTTAACTGACTGAGCCACCCAGGCGCCCCCTTCGATATTTTTAAATTGGAATATTTTACATAGAAATTCTGATTTCCGTGCCCTCTTGAAAATTCGAGGTCCTTTTGATGATCTGGAAGAATGTTCTCCCATGGTCACTCCTAATTCAAGCTGACTAGCGGCTCCCTCAGATAGGAGATGTGCCCCCCTGTAATTTTTTTTTTCTCACATGGTGCCTTATTTATATTACCCACTTTGCCCCTGTAGGCCTTTGCTTGTGCAATCCCTCATTACACACTGAATTTAATCCTTGGATTTTGTCAGAGCATCAAAAGCTCTCTCCCTCAACCACACCACTTGGGCTCTTTGCCATCAGCTTATGGAACTTGTTACTATCGTCATTGCAGGAAGCCGTTGAGGATGTGGTTCCCTACAATCCCCAGGAAAAAATGTTCTCTATACTTAATGCCAGAAAATTCTTCTTCTCCCTGGTCATGATTTTTTTTTTTTTTTTAAATCTCATAGATGCCATGAGTCATATGATCAATCATGGCTCTCTCAGCACTGGCTTCTGGGAAGATCAGGGCCAAATCTTTCATAAAGTACAGTGTACCCTTTTGCGCTACTGGTGGGAATGCAAACTGCTGTGGCCATTTGAAAAAACAAACAGTACGGAGTTTTCTCAAAAAATGAAAAATAGAGCTACCTTATGACCCAGAAATCCCACTAGTAGGTATTTATCTAAAGGCTACAAAATGCTGATTCGAAGGGGCACATGCACCCCAATGGTTAGAGCAGCCCTAGCAACAACAGCCAAATTAATGAAAGAGCCCAAATGTCCATCGACGGATGAATGGATAAAGAAGATGTGGTATATGTATACAATGGAGTATTACTTGGCGATCAAAAAGAATGAAATCTTGCCATTTGCGATAATATGGATGGAACTAGAATGTATTATGCTAAGTGAAATAAGTCAGTCAGGGGAAGATAAATATGATTTCACTCGTATGTGGAACTTCAGAAAGAAAACAGATGAACACAGGGGAAGGGAAGGAAAAATAAGATAAGAAGAGAGAGGGAGGCAAACCGTAAGAGGCTCTTAAATACAGAGAACAAACTGAGGGTTGCTGGCGGGGTGTTGGGTGGGGGGATGGGTGAAATGGGTGACGGGCACTAAGGAGGACATGTGTTGGGATGAACACTGGGTGTTATATGTAAGTGACAAATCACTAAATTCTACTCCTGAAACCATTATTACACTATACGTTAACTAACTTGGATTTAAATTAAAAAATAAATAAAATAAACTAAAATTGTCTCCAAGACAAAAAAAAAATTAAAATTCTCAAAGGGTTAAAAAACGAAAGCGCAGTGTATCAGAGCCATATGACACGCACTGTATGTATAGAAAAGGAATGGAAGGAAATGCCTTAAAGCACCAAGAGCAACGTTGCAGGTGGGTTTCCTAAAAAGCGGACCCTGAGATACGGACGGATTCATGTACAAGTGATTTTATTATGGACCTGCTTCTAGAAGAAACCCGTCAGGCAGCGGGAAGAGCAGGACAGGGAAGGGGAAGAAGCCAAGTAAGGATGTGATTTCAGAACAAGGGAGAGTAACTTCAGCATCTCCTCCCAGGGGGACTTCTGAAATGTAACCACGCCTCATAGGGTTTCACGCTCCTTTCCATCTCATCTGCCCAGTCATCTCCACCTGTCTGTACGTTCGGTCAAGGTCCACCAGTTTAAGTGTTATTTCATCTAAAAAACATCTGCACAGAAACATTGGGGCGAACTGACCGTGGCCGACTCGGGTTGACCCGCAAAGCTAAACATCACACAAGGACAAGGACAAGTCCTAGTTTCTGACTCGGTGGCTGGCTGCATGTTGCTCTCTAGCTGGGGATTCTGCTTTGGTTTGTCTTCCATTTGGATCAGCAGCACCGGAAGGGCAGGATTCCCCACAGCACCAAGCACGGCGACTGCCCTCCGTGATAAGAAACACATTTTACATGACAGAGCAGACGCTGTTGAAGCTCCATCTAGATTCCCGCGGTCTATTCCGAGGTCGTCGCAGAAAGGTCCTCTACGTTCTGACACACACCCCGTTGCTCTGCCAGAAGATGTCCTCTGGCACAAGGGCATACTTGGTCTTCGTGTGGGGCATTCTGGAAGTGCTAGGGAGCTAATGCCCAGGCGAGACCCTAACTGATGAGGGATGGGTGTCTGTGGACCCTCCAGCTTCCACACCTCCAGGGGGATAACTCCGAGGCCTTTCCATAGGGTCTCTTAAAGGGTCCCGGGAGGTTTCCAGTGGTCTCATTAATTCAGGCTTCATTGGCTTTCCTCCGTTCTTGTCTCATTTACCTCACTACTCACAGTACTTTCTGGAATCACCCTCCCCCACCCCCAAATAAGCTACTTGTCCCACACCCTTGTCTCAGGTTCTCTTTGGAGGCAAAAACGTGGTGATGATATATGGTGACCCAGTACACTCATATCTGAAACACAAGTTTCAGGAAACAATACTGACTCTGTACGTTGAATGACTCTGACATTTTCTTTTCCATTCTATTCTGCAGGACGTGATCCACTGAAGGGATTTGATGACCCTCTCGCGGGTCTCAGGCTGCAGTTTGAAAATCACCAGCCCCGGAGGGTGAGCGGATGGAGGAGAACTGGGTCTTGACAACAAGGGCAATTTTGCTAGTCGAACTCTGCCTTGGGGGACACGGTAAGCAGCTGACGTCAGCTTGGGGGGACTTCTCACCGCCTGTGGGCGTCCCCTTTTCAGCAGATTTCAAACCAGAGCTTCTGTCAAGGGGTTGCTTCATTGGCCTCTGCTGACCATCCTGGCACGAATCCAGACAGAAACAATGTCCCCTTTTCTTGGAGTCATCCTATGGGTCACCTCAGAGAAGACCAGGGCTGGGAGTGAGGGTGGGGACAGCAATCAGGAAGAAGGAGGAGGAGGAGGAGGAGGAGGAGGAGGAGGAGGAGTGGATGTAGCTTTTCAAAGGTCAGCTCGACTATGGTTAGTGGACGCTTGGAGATTTATTCCAAGTGCCTTTCCTGGCTGGAAAAACAATAAGAGAGAAAAAAAAAAAAAACCCAAACCCACAAGTGGGGTGGAAGTTGAAGAACACTTTAATTCATAAGAAAAAGGGCTTGAATAATTGATGTTGCCGCCATGCCAAAGATAATTTCAGCCCTCTCTCTATCTCACAAAGACATTTAGCATTGATTGAGATCAAAGTATCTAGAACCCCTGCTGTTGGGCTGAAAGGCAAAACTCACAGCGGCCTTTCTCTGCTCTGATAATGTCGTCTTTATGTGGTTAATAAACTGCACACTTCAGTCAAACTATATCATTACAGAAGACTTAGGGAGCTAATAATTTAAAAGCAAAGAATTGCTTCTGTTCTTTGCTTTGAACTAAACAACATTCTGTTGAATGAGGAGGACATCAAAGTCTTGTCACTATTACCAGTGTGGATTGAGCAGAAGGCCTCACAGAGTGGGTGCTTCAGTCATCAAGAAAAGAGCGAGAGCGGGAGTGAGAGAGAGAGAGAGAGAAAGAGAAAGATGAAAGATATTGGCTTATCAACCCAAAGGCAGTAGCAGGTGCTTTATTATTATTTCTTCTACTAGGCAAGCATCAGGTGGTCGGCTTATCAATGAGCGTCCTTGTTAAATAGATGTACGTGAACTGGGGCCGACTGTTCAGTTTCTACCTTGGCTCCATTCTGAACTTTGTCTCGGCTACCTTTGTGTTCACCTGCAGCCCGCCTACTCCTCTTGCTACTTCTCAGTCCTCCCCCGTGGTTTTCTAGCTTCCTCAAGTCTCTTTGCGTGAAGCGCAGCAAACCACCCCCCCCCCCCCACCCCACCCCGTCTCCTTCTCTTGGCACTGGCCTGTAGGTCATCGTATGGCTTGCCGGCCCTCCTTTGCTTCCGAGGCTCCACTGGCTGGCTGGGTGAGGGCATCCCGTGCACGGGTATTGGGGGGAGATGCAACCATTTGGAGTTGGGGTTTTCTGGGACTGAGAACCCCATTCCACCAACATACCAGCCCCCCCCCCATCCTTCCTAGCTCTGTGGTAGGTGTTTTTTTTTTATTACTATTTTTTAAAGTTTTTATTTTGAGAGAGAGAGAATGTGAGTGTGAGTGGGGGCAGGGGCAGAGAGAGAGAAGGAGAGAGAGAATCCCAAGCAGGTTCTGCACCGTTGGAGCACAGAGCCCGGTGCGGAGCTCAAACCCATGCACTGTGAGATCATGACCTGAGCTGAGATCAAGAGTTGGACGCTTAACCGACTGAGCCACCCAGGAGAGGCTGTTGTAGGTAGTTTTATTTATTTATTTAAAAAAAATTTTTTTTTAAGTTTATTCATTTTTCAGAGACAGAGAGAGTATGAGCAGGGGAGGGGTAGAAAGAGAGGGAGACACAGAATCCAAAGCAGGCTCCAGGCTCCGAGCTGTCAGCACAGAGCCTGACGCAGGGCTCGAACCCACAAACTGTGAGATCATGACCTGAGCTGAAGTCGGACGCTCAACCGACTGCGTCACCCAGGCGCCCCATGTAGGTAGTTTTAAAGAGCGACATTCGTGTATGGCACGTAAGACCTCCCACCTGACCGCCTCTGCCACACCACCATCGGAAGAGTGTCGTAGGAGGGAGTCACAGAAGGGACACTCATGTAGGTGACTTATTTATTGAAGGAGGTTCTTAGGAGAAATACCTTTGAGGAAGTAAAGGAGGCAGGATAGAGGAAGGAGCCCAGCAAAGAGAAACTGGTCTTAGCCCATCCCAAGGGGGACTCTGGGGCTTGAATGACGCCACAGGTTGTCCTGCCTTGAGGCGAGGGGGTTAGCCATTGTAAGTATCAATCAGCCATTGGCCGCAGGCTGCCCTGGGACTGCCCAGGCCAAGGTTCCCCAGATAACAGTGCATCTGTGAGCTCTTTGCAGTCGAGATGGACAATAGCTGCGAGGCAGGTGCACCAGCCTGGCAACGGGGGCCTGGGCAGGGTCCTCTGGAGGGTAACCAGGCCCCTCTGGAGGGTAAGTGAGATGAACGGTCAGAAGACTTTCGAAAATGTACGTATCATTGAATTCAAAAGGTTCGTGTTTTGGTCTTAATCCCGAGGAAAATAGGGATTTGTTAGAAGCTGTGCCGTTACCACCGCCATCATCATTTTATCTTTCCTTGAACTTGAGTTTGCTGAGCACCTCACATGTCTCATTCGACTCTTTTTTTTTTAATGTTTAATTGTTCATTTTTGAGACACACACACACATACACACACACACACACACACGCAAGCGTGAGTGGGGGAGGAGCAGAGAGGGAGGGAGACAGAGAATCTGAAGCAGGCTCTGCACCGTCAGCACAGAGCTGGCCGAGGGGCTCGATCCCATGAACCATGAGACCATGACCTGAACCGAAGTCGGAAGCTTGGCTGACTGAGCCACCCAGGCGCCCCTCATTTGATTCTTTCGTGGACTCTGTGAAGTATTGCCAGTGATTTCACATCAGGAGACTGGGGCTTGGGGAGGCTTTGACCCCTGCCTTGAGAGAGAGGTGTGCCCTGGGGATGTTCATTGCAGTGTTAATTACAGTAATAAGGGTTTGGGAATGACGCATTTCTCCGACCCTGGGAACAGGAAGGTAAGTAACCCCCCCTCCATACGGCAGCACAGATGAAGTCAGTCAAGATGCCCTAATGACACAGGGATGGGTCCCTAATGCAGTGTTGAGAGGAAAAACCGGGTCACAAAACAGCATCATACTTGTGTGTGTGTGCGTGTGTGTGTGTGTGTGTGTGTGTGTGTATTTTTAAAACATTAAGGGAGGGGTACCTGGGTGGCTCAGTCGGTTGAGCGTCTGACTTCAGCTCAGGTCATGATCTCATGGTTCGTGGGTTCGAACCTCCCATTGGGCTGGCTGCTGGCAGTGCAGAGCCCGCTTGGGATCCTCTGTCTCCCTCTCTCTGCCCCTCCCCTGCTCGTGCTCTCTCAGAAATAAACATTTAAAAACGTAAATAAATAAAACACGAAGGGAAACCTTTGTATCTGCATTTCCTTTTACCCTTTGCTGAACCCTCTTCTTAGCCAGGATTATTAAAGTTCCTTCTTTGGTGCCTGTTGCCTCAGGGAAGGGCACGTGAATGGAAGCAGCAGAAACGGAAAGTTGGAAAGTCAACAGGGGCTTAAAGAACAGAAGGGGGATAAACTCCACCCCCCCCCCCGCCCCTGCCCCTCCCCAGAAAGAGATCCTCTGGGGTTGATGGGGGTGGGGGGAGGGGGGAGGGGGGGTGGTTGGTGGGGGAGGGGGAGAGGGATGGAGGTATGTTGGAAGGGAGACACTGTCTCAGAGAGACACTGTCCCACTGTCCCACTGTTGGAAGGGAGACTGTCTCAGAGACACTGAGAGCTTAGATGCTAGAGTGTTCTTGAGAAAAAAAGCCCTGAGCCTTGCCTGCAGGAAGGTGGAGGATAACTTCACAGGCTTCAAGAACCAAGGGGGCCTGAGGCCAATTCCCAAAGGGCCTTTGACCCCAGAGAGGGAATACTGGGGGAGGGTCCCTGCGATGAGACCTCAGGCAACCTCTATGGCAGACCCTGGCTTGTCGCCACTCTCCAGGGACCCACGAGGCAGAGGCAGGGGACCAGCTGGGTCTGCACTTGGGAGTGAGGGGCGACGGGCAGCGAACCGTCTGGATGGACGCCCAGATCCACGGACCAGACCCCCTTGCCGCTGACTGCTTCTGCTCAGTCTTCCTCACCTCCTCCACCTGCCGTGGGAATTTGGATACGGCCCAGGGAAAGGAGAGGGGCTGAACTGAGGAGACTGAGCTCCTGCCTGCAGGGCCTCATGGGCTCATAACACAAATCGAGTTGAGCTAGAGGAAATAAAGATTTCTTTCTTGCCCACCTGAAGCTGTGGGCTGGGATTTATACGCAGGAAAAGGTATAAGGGTATACCCTTATGGCACAGGAAAAGGGTCACACCACAAAACTATGAGTCAGTGGTTAATGCTGAGCGATTTCTTCTTTCTTCTTGGTGCTTTCCTGTGTTTTTTGTAGTCTTTTTTTTGGGGGGGGGGCGATAGAACACTCATTAATTTTGAAAATGGGAAGAAAAAGGGACTTCAGATGACAACAACAACAGCTCACATTTACTAAGGAAGGAAACTCAATATGCCGGGCATTGGGCTGGCCAGTGTTTTTCTTTCTTAAGGAAGAAAGTATATATATATATATATATATATATTTTATATATATATAAAATAAAAGTATTTTATTTTATTTTATTTTATTTTATTTTATTTTATTTTAAGGTAGAACTGACATACAACCTTCCATTGGTTTCAGAGGGATAATGCAACGATTCCACATCCGACATCCGGATCTAGAGAGAAATAGACAACCAACAAGTGGGCTGGCCATGCTGTGTTATGCCGTTCACCCCTCACGACTGTCCTATGGGGCGAGTACGACCGTGGTCACATTTTACAGTTGAAGCTGAACTCACACGGCAGAGATGTGTTAACGGCATGGGTCTATCTGGCTCCAAGTCTCGTGCTCTTTCCAATACACCCCATTGTCTATCAGGGGACCTTTTCCTGCTCAACCCAAAATTAGCTGAAGCATCTGGGATGGGTTTAGGGATTCCAAGCGAGCACAGGTGCCGAGCAGAACTGGCCTTGCCAATAAACAGAAGAGTCCGTACAAAGGGCTGGCCAGCATGGGGCCTGAGGACACAGCTGTCTGTACAGTGTGAAAGGAAAACTTGCCATGATGAATTATATTGATGTAACAATGAAAGAATCGTTTTGGAAAGAATTGAACTGTTATTAAAACACAAAGGCACATGAATCGCTTCAACATTGATCTGCTCAGTGTAATTTCTGAACTAGGCAGTATTTTTTTTAACGTACGTTCTCATTGAAGTTTGACATAAGTAGAGAAGCTCACGCGGAGACTGAGCATACGGCTTGATGAATTTTCTCAAAGTGAGCAAGCCCATGTGGCCAGCTCCTGGATCAAGAAACACGCATTTCGAGGACCCCAGAAGTTCCCCCTGGGCCCTCTGCCAGCTGCCTCTCCCCTCCGTGAACCATCGCCCGGGCTTCTGACACCTGAGATTGGTCTTCTTTGTAGACGGAGATTTTCTGAACATTATAGAAATGGATCGTACCGTAGGTCTATGAGATTTATCCATGATGTGTATGTAAAGTTTTGTTCATGCTTGTTGACATATCGTATTCCACGGTTTATATTAATTTTGAGTGACTGTATTGAATGTATGTGAATATACATAGTAGAATTCACCCATATTTCTGCTGATGGCAGGTGCCTCTGAGGAGGCCCCCTGAGGAGCCAGGAGTAACGAAGAAGTTACTCGTAAGCGAGTCGTAAAGGGTTTCGTGAAGAAAACCGAGCACGTGGGGACTCCAAAATGAATTTGGCCTTCATTTGGGCAATATTTAGTGAGTTTCTTCAAAGTGCCAGGCTCTGGAGGCGGTGCTGTGAACCCAGCGATAAGTAACTATTGTTCTTTTCTTGGCAAAACTCAGTCCAGCTGGAAGACAGTCATGTATATAACTAGCAGTTACATGACGTGATAACAGACAAAAAAATTAAAAAACCAAAAAACCAAAAAAACCCCACCCCTGTTGTTTGCCTACCCAACAACCAAATTCCATTACTCCTTTGTTTATGGAGCTTGGAGGTTGTATCGTGTGAGCACATTCTTAGGACAGGTGGGTCCCTCCCAATCCCAAGGGATAAGCCACTACTAGACCAAGCCAAGGGTAATCGCCACTTCTAGGAATTGTTTAGGGGTGGGGCATGTGACGAGAGGTGGACAATGAGGTCTGGCCTCCTCCTTCCTGCCTGGAGAATGGTGGTGCATAGACGTGGCATTTGGAGAGGAGGCAGCTGTCGAGACCAAAGCTGAAAGGCCAAGTGCGGAGTTCTGCAATATGGGAAGAATATATGAGCCAGATTCCCAGAGAGCCTTGTGGAACTTCTGTGCCAACCCCAGAACGGCCCTGGCCCCGGGCTTCCTGTTAGGGGAGATCATTAGATCGCTTCAGCCCCTGTCAGGACTCCGTAGCTGGGAGCAGGGCTCATCCTCGGGGACACTCGTGTGTGGATGGCTGCAGGAGTGTGGGGGAGGGAGGCGGGTGTTGACCGTGGAGACCAACATGGAAGGCATTGGGGAGCAAATTTCTGAGGTGAATCATGGAGGATAAATAGGCGTGTTAGAGAAGGAGGGGGGATGGGAGAGTTGCAATCCCAGGCAGAAGAAAGGGTCTGAACAGGATCATGAGTGCCTTTGAGTAACAGGTCAGAAATCCAGCGAAACCCGAGCCCAGAAGGCACCGTGGACAGATTGGAGCCGAGAAATCCTTGCTGGGGTGAGGTCGTGCAAGGTTATGTCCAATTTTGCCTCGAGATGAACTCATTGCCCTAACCTACTTTCATTTTGGCAGACGCTCTGGGGTTCTTCAAGCTCTGATTTTGATCATGACTAGACCCAAGATTGATTAGGAGCCTTCAAGCAGGATGTTTGTTATTAATGGCAAGTTCATGTCCTGAGTTAAGATACCTCCAGAGGGGCAGGTTACAGGCACCAAAATGGTTTAACCACTTGGGTAGCGCCCGAGTCAGAACCCATGTCTTGCTGGTAGAGAATCTTCTCTACAGAAAGCTCTACATTTGTGCGATTTACATTTGCAATATGGCATGATCTGTGACGTAACATTTGCATATTTGGAGGCACACGGGAGGTCTAACAACGTGAGACGCCTTTTGTGGAGTCACACAGCTAATTGGAAGAACGGACCAGAGAACTCCCACATCTTCTGGTACCTCTGCACCAAGTGATGTCTAATTTGTCACCATCCCAAGGAGGTGGAAGAGGGACCAGGAGTGGTCTATGCATCATTAACTCCAGGCTGCCAGCCTCTGTCCCTGTTAGATCCTTCTACTGGTTATCTATTGCTGTGAAACAGACCATGCCACAACTTAGTGCCTTAAAAAAACAGATCTATTTCGCTCACGAATCTGCAATTTGGGCAGGACCTGGAGGGAACGGCTCATCTCTGCTCGGCGTGGCTTCAGCTGGGGTAACTCAACAGGGGGCTGAAGGATTCTCTCTAGAGATGGCTCACCCACATGGCTGGCACGTTGATGCTGGCTATTCTTTGGAGCCTCAGCCTCAGCCAGATCTGTGGGCCTCAGTGCCCGTCCCTGTGGGCTTTCTCATAGTATGGTGGTCACGCTCTAAGAGTGGGCATCCCAAAAGGACAAGGCAGAAATGCATGACATTTTCATGACTTAACCTAGGATGTTACGTAGCGTCACTTCTGACATACTCCGTTGGACGGGCAGCCGCCAGGCCCACCCGGGTTCAAGGAGAGGGGGAGTAGCAAGGTTCTAAAAGAGCATGTGGGGAAGAAGATATTATTGCAGCCGTTTTTAGAAAGTGCCATGTGCCGCAAGCCTGTACCATGGGCCCTGGAATTACTTCACAAGTTCGTAAACTTTACCTTTTATGAGGATAAATGTGTCCTAGGGAAAAGTGGAGGAAAACATAGCTGCAGCCTGGGGCAGAATAGCTACCTCAGCGTCATGGTCAGGTGCCGTTGTGTTCTCCGTATCTCTCCCTCTGGATGAAGAACCCTCCCTGTCCATTTTGCCCTCTCTCAGTCAGCTACCACTGTGATCCTGGCCTGACCAATCAGAATATTTAGTCCATTTTTCTGGCCACGGTGATTGGTTCAGGAATAGCCACCTGACCCAAGCCAGGCCTATCGGAGACAGCCATGGAGCCTTAGCCAGAACAACTGTGGAGTCGCTGGCTCTAAGGACCAGGTGAGCTTAGAGCTACTTTCTGTGCGGCATCTTTTCTAAGGTTCCGTGTATAAGAGCCCGCCCAGGAATGAAGCCAAAACCGAGGAATGCAAAGCCGAGAAAGATTTTTTTTTTTAAATTTTTTTTTTTAACGTTTATTTATTTTTGAGACAGAGACAGAGCATGAATGGGGGAGGGTCAGAGAGAGGGAGACACAGAATCTGAAACAGGCTCCAGGCTCTGAGCTGTCAGCACAGAGCCTGACACGGGGCTCGATCTCACTGACCGTGAGATCATGACCTGAGCCGAAGTCGGCTGCCCAACCGACTGAGCCACCCAGGTGCCCCTAAGATTTCTGATCACATTGTTTACGGGCCTGTTTTCAACTCTACACAACAGCAAATCTACCTCTGGAGCTTTTGTTTATACAACGGACCCTCAAACAACACAGATTTGAACTGCGTGGCTCCATTTATACGTGGATTTTTTTTCCAATAAACGTAGTACAACACCGTAAATGCGTTTTCTCTTCCTTATGATTTTCTTTAAAGAATTTTTTTAATGTTGGGGTGCCTGGGTGGCTCCGTCGGTTAAGCCTCCGATCGGCTCAGGTCATGCTCTCACAGTGAGTTCCAGCCCCACGTCGGGTTCGGTGCCGACAGCTCAGAGTCTGGAGCCTGCTTCCGGTTCTGTGTCTCCCTGTCTCTCTGCCCCTTCCCCGCTCGCGCTCTGTCTCTCTTTCTGTCTCTCAAAAATAAATAAACGTTAAAACTTAAAAAAAATTTTTTTAATCTCACATGAGATCGTGACCCGAGCCAAAGTCAGATGCTTAACTGACTGAGCCACTCAGGTGCCCCTTCCTTATGATTTTCTTAAGAACATTTTCTTTTTCTAGCTTACTATATTGTAAGAATATAGTCTATAATACTTACAACAGATGAAATATGCATTACGCGACTGTTTGTGTTGTCGGTAAGACTTCTGGTCAACAGCAGGCTATTAGTAGTTATGTCTTTGGGGAGTCAAAAGTCATACTCGGATTTTCAACTGTGCAAGGGACTGATGCACTTTCCACAACCCCCTGAACAATGGGTCAGGGGTCAACTGTGTACAGCAATGAATTCTCCTTGGGGTGTAAGCCAGGTGGACTTCAGTTTCTGGCAGGTGCAGACAAAAGTGTTCTGATTAAGGTAGTGTAGTTCTGATTAATTCTGAGTTCCAGGACATAGAGTCACCATGTAAAATAGCTCCTCCTTCAGAATAGACAAAACAGAGGCAAGCCTGGCCTCAAAAAAAAAAAAAACAACACAGAGAAACAAAAAAACAAAAAAATCCCCCAAACCGCAAACCTATGGTTAAGCAAGACTTGCGTGGCTAAGCAAAGATGGGACATGTTGGGTCGGTTCCGTTGTGTGTCTGAAACCTACTCCCGGTCATTTTATTGCGTGGGCAGGCTAGTAAATATTCATTAATCTGATAGAGTTTCTATCCATCCATTCACCTGTTCATCCATCCGTCTCTATACTTTCCCTTCAGTTAAACCCATATTGATTGAGCTAAATAGCTGGCCCGAGCTTTCTGAGAGGGAGGGCTTGAAGCACGCGGTCAAGGTCAAACTGGCAAGATATTTCACTTGGGTGCCTGGTGGCTAGGGCTCAGCTAGCTGCCCTCTTTTTCATCAGATAAAAATAAGAAAACCTGACTTAGATACTTGCTCATATCCTTTTCAGTGCTTGATGATTCAAACAACTCTCAAACGCATGATAATTCAGAATGCAATGTGGTCCAATTTTCCCAGGCCTGAGATGGGAAAACCCAAGCATAGGGAGCTTGAGGGATTTGTGCCAAGACTTGACATCGACGTCGTCCCTGGTGACGGCGCCACTCCACGGCGGCTGGCGGGCCAGAAGACGAGAAGAGATTGAGGGCTGAGCACAGAGGTTCCAGGTTCCCGGGGGGCAGGGCCAGCAGAGAACCAGAAGCAGGTGGTGTGGTGACAGTCGCCGTGGGTGGGATGCACACACGCACAGGGAGGGGGAAGAGAGCTGGGAGCCACAGAAAAGCTGCCCCTGTGGCTTCCCCCACCAAAGGATTGATACACGGAGCATATCTGCATAGACTGCCCTGCAGGGCACCATTTCTGAGCCGTGGCCCCAGGAGCGTGTGAAATGCCTGTTCCGGGGGTGCTCACCGGGGGTGCCCGGCTGCTCTGCCCCGACTTCTCTCCTCCAAAACCGAAATCGCGGGCTCGTCATTGCTTTGCTCTGGACCGGGGATTATGGAGCTTAAACTCTCTCCTTCAAGCCATGTTCAAGTTTTTGACTTAAAAGGGAAATGTTTCATTTTAGGCCAAATGCATCCCCCCCCCCTCCCTTTCCCCCTTCCTGGAAAGAGAACAAAGCAATTCAAATCAGAAAACAGAGCGAACTCCATGCTCTCTGTCCACGGGGACCCGGCTCCCAACTGGATCCTACGGAATTTGATTGAAGTACAACTGAACCCCTCCGCGTTTGTTCAAATGTCATTTAAATAGAAACGTTTCAAATCCCTGCCAAGGAAGTGCACAGGGGGTGGCGTGGAACGGAGTCGGGCCCTCACTGCTCTGCAGGCTGCTGGGCCGGAGACCACGGGGGCGGGACCCAGGGAGGCTGACTCAACCCTGCTCACAGTGGGGGTAGGGAAGCAGTGGGGAAAGGGGTGGGGCGGGGGGGGGGGAGAGGAAGAAAAGAGGGGGGGGGGGGTGGACCTTCTGGGCGGTTTTCACTGTACAGGTACAGGACACGAAGGCGACACAATATGCCTGCATTTTGGTATGCATTTACTTTTCGAAAGATGGAGACAAATCCAAGCCCTGGAAGGATTCATGATCAGGAGAGCAGGGAGCCCTCAAGGTTTAGCTGGTCACCCCTTTAGTGTCATGACGACTTAAGTGTCCCCGCACCGCGGCCGGGCTGTTTTTAGCTTGTCAGTTGGGAAAGAGGAGGACACGTGTGGCTTGCCTGGGCTTTGTCAAGGCGATTGGATAGGACCCGCTTTTGGGGTGGGGCACGGGCGCAGTGCTGAGGGTGTGGGGTCTTGGTTTCCTTACCCAATGTGGTAAAGGCAGCCAGTGAGGTCAGGGGTTTGATGCTGTTGGCCCAGCGGACCCTGATGACGCCCAACAGGGAGGAGTCTGGGAATCTCATCCTTCTCTCACCCGTAATGGCTACCTTTTTAGGCTTCGTTATTTTCTAGTTCTGGGTAAAATTTTGTGGCAGAAGAAATCTGCCACTAACAGCACTGTTTGCGAACCACGGAAACAGGTATCTAGAGGGACCCCTGGTGCGGACATTCTAGAAGATCTAAACTGGGAAAAGATTAGAGTGGGGTCACTCCCTCTTTCCTGGAGACCCATTAGCATGGGAAGGAGTTCACTTACTCAACAGGACCTCTTTTTCCAAGACAGTAGGCTTACCTGGCTGTTGGAAAAAAACATGTTCATACCATGATGCCATATAAGCATGTTGGACTCATGTCAAATCATCGTGACATGGCTATGTCTGGTGACGTTGTCCTTCAGCCTTTGCTCATGGAAAGACTACAAAGCAGTGCTTTCCACATTTCTCAGGATGAGGACACCTTTAAACATCAAAAGGTTGTTACGGACCCCTAACTAGGAGTGGTTGGATTTTCCTTATGTGTAGACAGAAAACACGTTAGCCACTCCAAATTTAATGCATTTAATCATTCTCTAAAATAAGCTTGCGTTTTATGACTACACCTACTTAGGTTTGGAAAATCATTGCACATGTATGTGTTAGGCGTCATTTATTCTTTCTAGATATAATGCTCAGTATCGAGACGACTTGAGAGTCTCTACCGTCTCTTTAGTGTTCATAGATTAGTGAGCGTACGTATATACGAACTTGCTGTTGTCTATAGATGAGGCATGACAACTATGTGGAGTCTGTCTCCAGGCTCCCATCTGGTGCACGCTCCATCATTCCATTTTTTTCCCCTGCTGAACCTGAAATTCAGCCTCAGAATCCTTCTTAACCCAGGACTCCAAGAAATCACTACCGATCTATGGGAGCTGACACACGAAGTCACGCATAGGCTCATTTCCTTCCTCTGATACAGGGTGCAAGTTTTTAGAGGGTGGGGACCAGGGGATGCTTGCTGGGCATGGTTCTGAGCCTAAAGACAATAACAAAACACTTCCAGAACTGGGAAAGAGTTCACATGGGCCTGGTTTAATCAGGGTTGGTCAGTCACTTATGCAGACGGACTTAGGAGACTCTGAGAAAGTGCAGTATTGGTGATCCTACAAGATGAGCCTCCCCTGGAATTGAAATTATTAACCTAAAGACGTATGAGAAGAGCAGTCTAAGAGTCACTAAAGGGAGATCCCCCCTGTCTTATAGACTTTTGTTCTCTTATCTTAGAGAACCTCTTAAAGCAGCAGGATGTACTCAAAAGGATACATTTCCTTTCATCACTGGGTTCAGCCAAAAAGTAGCTCTGAGGTGTCCCTTTCAATGAGGACCACCAAGGGCAGTGGTGGTTCCTGCACTGGCAAAGGACCCGAGGTATGAAGGAGCTGCTCATTGTAACTCAGCCAAGTACACAAACCACAGACCTTCAAGGGCTGAAAGACCCAAGACTGATCTCTACAGATGAGATGCCCACATCGAGTGTCCACATATAATTAATGGTAGCATTCATTAATAGCAATCTAATTTGGTGCCATGGGGCTTCCATAACCTTGGTCCAATTTCAGTGATTTTGGTTCAGAATCACAGAAGATATACCATTTAATTTCAAGATGGCACACCAAACCCCAAATCAAATTCATTGTGCATCTCAACACTCTTGGTGATAGATTAGACTTGATGGAAATTAGTTCATTCTTTTCAAGTGGCCGTGGAATAACGCACAGGCAAATGTAAAATGCTCCCACATTGGGGTGGCTTGGATGGACACCCTGTGTTATTCAGCTGTTATGACAGCCATGGTCACATCAGCGTTTAGTAGCCTGTTTAAGACAATTAGTCTGTTGGACAGATATTGTCTTGTTCCCATTATCCATGTGCTAAAAAAGTTCCCTTATCTGCCCATAGCTTTTCTTCCCCTCCCTGTTCAGAGATTAAAAGACATGGGCTCAAAATCCCCGCTGGCCTTTTTGGAGGAATTGGCAAGCCCATCCTAAAATTCATATAGAAATGCAAGGGGCCCAGAACAGCCAAAACAATCCTGAAAGAAAGCAAAGTTGGGGGGACTCATTCTTGATTTCAAAATGTACTACAAAACTACAGTTTTCTATATGGCATAAGGACAGACCCATGGATTAATAGAATAGAATTTAGAGTCCAGAAATGAGCCCATGCATTTATGAACAATTGATTTTGAACAAATGTGCCGAGACAACGTAATGGGGGAAAGAATCGTCTTGTCAACAAATGGTTCTGGAACGATTGTGTACTCACATGCAAAAGAATGAAGTTGGACCCCCACCTTACACGATATACAAAAATTATTTTTTAATATAATTTATTGTAAAATTGGCTAACATACAGTGGGTCAAGTGTGCTCTTGGTTTTGGGGGTTCAAGATTCCTGTGGTTCATTGCTTACATAAAACACCCGGTGCTCATCCCAAGTGCTAGTCAAAGACCTAAATGTAAGAGCTAAAATTTTTAGAAGAAAACATTGGTGAAAATCTTCATGACCTTGGTTTAGGCTTTCTTAGATATGACACCGCAGGTACAAGCAACCAAAAAAATTGATAAACTGGACTTTATCAAAATTAAATGCTTCAGAGGGCACTACCAAAAAAGTGGAAAGACAATCCACAGAATGCGAGAAAATATATGCAGATCTGATAAGGTCTAGTGTCCAGAGCTCTTACAGCTCCAAAATAAAACCACAAAGAACTCAATTTAAAAATGGACAAAGGAGGGGTGCCTGGGTGGTTCAGTCGGTAAGCGTCTGACTTCGGCTCAGGTCATGATCTCGTGGTTCGTGGGTTCGAGCCCCGCGTCGGGCTCTGTGCCGACAGCTCAGAGCCTGGAGCCTGCTTGGGATTCTGTGTCTCCTTCTGTCTCTGCCCCTCCCCCGCCTGCGCTCTGTCTCTCTCGCTCTCAAAAATAAACATTAACAAAAATAAAAATGGACAAAGGATGTGAATCAACATTTCACCAGAGAAGACCTACAAGTGGCCAATAAGCAGATGATGTTCAACATCATTAATCATCAGAGAGACGCAAGTGGAGGTCACAATGTGATACACAACCACTGGGATGGCTATGATCAAAAAGAAAGACCGTAACAAATGTTGGTGACGCTGTGGAAAAAAATGGCTGGTGGGATGTAAGGTGGTGCAGTCACCTTGGAAAACAATTTGGTAGTTCCCCCGAAAGTCCAATATAGAGTTACCACAAGACTTAGCAATTCACTCTTAGGTATACACCCAAGAGAACTGAAAACAAATGTCTGCACAAAAACTTGGTACATGAATGTCCACAGCAGGATTATTCATAATGGCCCAAAGGTACACGCGTCCCACGTGCCCATCAACTGGTGAATGGATAAAAATATTCCTGCAAGGGAATGTTTGTCCACCGTTAAATGAAATGAGGTACTGGTATATGCTACGACATTGAGGAATTTTGAAAACATGATGCTGAGTGAAACAAGCCAGACACCCAGGCCACATATGATAGGATTCCATTTATATAGATGTCCAAAGTGGGCAAATTCACGGAGACGGAAAATATAGTAGTGTTTTTCAAAGGCTAAGAGTTGGGGATGGGGAAGGAATGATTGCTAATGGGTACAGGATTTCTTCTAGAGGTGGTGAAAATATTCTGGAATTACACAGTGGTGATGGTTGGAGAACTTTGGGAAAACACCAAAGCCCACAGAATTATATGCTGTTAATGGGTGCGTTTTATGAGATGTAAGTTATATTTCAATTTTTTAAAAAGACTGTGGGGATGAATTTGGGAAATGGATTAGGAGAGTGAAGGGGGCAAATGAGAGCATAGGTGACATCAAAACTCATCTCTCTTGTCCACATTAGCACTTTTCGTAATCATCAAACACGACTGAGGTGTGCAAGAGGTCACTCGTTCAAAGTGACAGTGGCCCAGACGAGGCGACTGGGACATGCATATTTTGGTCTTGTTTCTTCCATTGCTTAGTGATTTTAATCTGGTCGCTGGACATCTCCTGATTTTCTCTTACGCATGTGGGTAGTTTGGCATAGAAGAAAGAACACGAGCCTCAGAGCCAGAATCTTGGTTCTGCCCTTTGCTCACTGCCAGATCTTGGGCAGTTTATTTGGCCCCCATCGATCTGAATTTCCTTCTCTGCGACCTGGTCTATATCCAGTCAATGTTCATGCCTTGCTTTCCCTTCTCCTCGTCTTCCCAGAGCACTGAAAGTACTGAAAGTTTGGTGTTTACACACGAGAGAGAACTGCCCCATGTGCCCTCACTCAGGCTCTACCGGGAAGAGAATCTGTTCCCAGCCAAACCCTTCGTGTCTAGACTTTGTCTGAGGGCAACTTCCCGTGAGCCCTACAAGAGTTCAGCTGGACCAAAAGGCTCAGGGCTGGCAAATCACCATAAGCCAAGTTGGCTACGATGAGTTTCTGGGAACCTGAGCCTCTGTTGCTCCCTTCTGCCCCCCCCCCCCCAGAAAAGTTCAGATTGCTTGCCAGGTTCATAGGTACCTGCCCCCACTGCGCTGGCTGCCATGACGTCACTGGATTTCCCCTATGACGTCCCTGCCACCCTCTCATCAGAGAGAGCCCTCAACAGAGGCGCAAATTGAGTCAGACGGTCCCTTCCAGAAGCCAGCCCCCTTCTCTTCGCCCGCCCTCTGCACACTCTGATCTGCAAGCCGGTTTGTGTTCTCCTTCTCTGTCAAGCTGTGAAGGGGATCTCTTCCCGACACTTGTCAAAAATTAAAGCGAGACCTGCTTTCAAATGTTCTGTCTGTACTCACCGGCCAGGGAGGCGAGTTTGTCTCTACAGAATTTGCATTTACAATTCCCAGTATGTGCTTGTGCTAAGACAGAAGACCGTCTCCTCGCTTCCAAGCTGGGTTTGGCGTGACCTCTAGGTTTTAATAGTTTCCGCGGGGTGTCCTTTGACGATCCAGCCGCATTCAGAGAGAGGAGAAGAGTAAATGAAGGAGAAGAGTGTCCTTTCATGCACACGCAGACCGGACTGAGGGGCGGATGGTCTCCTTTGCTTCCACCCTTTATTTAGTTTGAAAAATCCCCACAGAAACATTACTGTTTTCGCTTCTCCACTTTAATTTCTGTTTTGTGTTTCCACACAAGCTTTCTTAAGAAGACCGTGGTGTCTGTGTCTCCTAACACAGAAGCATCCAGCCAGGCGGGGTGTCTGTCTCTATCCATCTCTCACGTCCAACCCAGCACCTTGTGCAGCGCCCCCCCCCCCCCAGCCCCAACAGTAGGGGGGGACCTGGTCACAACCAAGTCCCCCAGGTCCTGGTTGCGTCTGAGGGCAGTGTCCCATGAGTGCTGCGGGAACCCGGCCGACTGAGCAGCCCCGCACTTAAAAGCCAGCTCAGAGTGGTGACTCTTCTGTGACAGGTGCGTCCCGCGGGAGGCCAGCAAGAGGGCCTCTCGGGTTTCAGAGGCCCTGGTCTCCGGGTCCGGGTCCGTAGCTCTGTTACTCCTTCCCCTCTCCACGCCCAGAAGGCCCCATCTTGACAAGTCAGTGGTGGTCACTCCACGACTCGGCCTGGATCGGCTTGTCACAATAATCAATGCCACCCCCGGGGGTCCCCGCCATCCTGCCCCGTTGGCTTAGAAGTCGGCGGAACCGGGGGATTTCTCGCGACAGCTTCACTCAACACTCCGACAGGCCTGTGGGTGCAGGATGGGGCGGGTTTACACAGATGCTGGCCTCCCCGGCGCCAAGCAGGTGTCTGCTAACCTCTCTCAGACCACCCTCGCCGTGAAGAGCCCCCTCCCCCTCTCGGGTTTGGGGGACCGGAGGCCGGGCTTAGGAGAAGCTTTGGAAGGACCGGCTGGCTGCCCGGTGCCCTGGGGCCGGCTGGGGCGCGGGGACCTGAGCCCACGCTGAGACAGCGCTTGGGTCCTTTGCGCAAGGCCTCACCTATCAGTGTGGTGCACCGCACACATCAGGGAGCGGGCTCACGCCAGCGGTCGCAAAGCCAGGAGGTCGCAGAGCCGAGGCCTCCGAGCTCTGGGTCCCGGCGCGCACCCCCGCGCCACCTGCAACAACAGACGTGACCCCTTGGAGACCCAGGAGACGTCCAGCCGTCAGCGCGTGCTTTCAACTCATAAAAGCCTTTGCGTGTCCCCTTCCGCTACCTTGTTTGCTTCTCCCAGGAGATCTGAGATGGGGGGTGGGGGGTGGGGAGACCCCGGACCTGGCTCTGGTCCCTGCCCCAGGGGACCCCACCAGCCGTGGCACAGCCTGCGCCCGCCAAGTATGTGGGTAGCCACCCTCTCCTGAGACGGGCCCTTAAAAAGGCCTTCGTTTTGCAGCATAGACATGGCGGAGGTTGGGGGGGTGGGGGAGCTCACGGTGCCGAAGAGGGATTTGACCGAATGAGTCCCTCGGAACACCTGCCAAGGCTGCCTGGCCCTGAGTGTGCAGTCGCAGTCAGGGCTTCTGACTGCCACCGCCCGTGTGTCCTCCCACAGCGGAGGCCACCGAAGATGTCGAACATTCTTTGGCGTGTTCCATTTTATCTAAAAAAAAAAAAAAAAAAAAAAAAAAAAAAAATCGTGGAAAATTACATTCTATTTCATGGCATATCTGTTTCTTTTCTTTCTTTAAAAAAAATTATAGGGGAGCCTGGGTGGCTCAGTCGGTTAAGCGGCCGACTTCGGCTCAGGTCGTGATCTCGCAGTCGGTGAGTTCGAGCCCCACGTCGGGCTCTGTGCTGACAGCTCAGAGCCTGGAGCCTGTTTCGGATTCTGTGTCTCCCTCTCTCTCTGACCCTCCCCCGTTCATGCTCTGTCTCTCTCTGTCTCAAAAATAAATAAAGGTTAAAAAAAATTATAGTAAAATGCATATAACACAGAATGTACCATTTTAACCATTTTTTAAAATGTTTATTTATTTTTTGACAGAGAGAGAGAGAGAGAGCAGGGCAGGGGCAGAGAGAGGGGGACACAGAATCCGAATCAGGCTCCAGACTCTGAGCTGTCAGTACAGAGCCTGACGCGGTGGGGGGGTGGGGGGGTCGACCTCGCAAACCGAGAGATCATGACCTGAGCCCAAGTCAGAGGCTCAACCCACTGAGCCACCCGGGCGCCCGCATTTTCACTGTTTTTAAGCATACAGTTCAGTGGTAGTGAGTCCGTTCACACTGTTGTGCACCCATCACCACCGACCATCTCTGGAACTTTTTCATCTTCCCAAAGTGAAACTTCGTACCCAGTAAACAGTAACTCCCCCATCCTCCCTCCCGTAGCCCCTGCCAACCACCATTTTACCTTCTGTCTTTATGAATGTAAGTACCTCCCGTGAGCGGAATCATTGCGTTCGTCTCTTTGCGTCTGGCTTCTTAGCCAGATGTCCACCAGAACCTGATGTCCTCCAGGTTCATTCACGTTGTAGCGTGTGTCAAAATTTCCCTCTTTAGAAGGCTGAGCAACATTCCATTTGATAAATAAATAAATATAAATATAAATATAGAATAAAGCATATACAGGAAAGCCTTGGAATGCACGTAACTTAGGGTGCTGCGAGCAAACATTGCTGATAAATTTGAACTTGCTAAACGAGCCGCGTCCTGCAAGACAAGTAGTATGTGTCGCCGAGTGTCACGTGATCACAACTGAGCCAATGGTTCTTGAAATTTGCTTTGATATACGAGGGCTTTGGATTATAAGCATGTTTCTGCAATGAATTATGCTCACAAACCAAGGTTTTACTCTATATGTTTACATATACATACATAAAAAACATATATATATATATATATACGTGTGTGTGTGTGTGCATGTGTGTGTGCATACACACATATATATATGTATGTATATATATAACAGATTATTCACAACATAAGGCCTGTGAGGGCCGGATAGTAAATATTTTAGGCTTTATGAGCCCTATGGCCGGACGTAAATGAATGGAGGTGTCTGGGTTCTGATAAAGTTTTATTTACACAAATAGGCAGAGGGTTGGGTTGGCCTACGGCTAGTGGTCTGCAGACCCCAGGTCTGGGGGTCGATATGGTATATAAGTTAAGAGCATAGGCTTTGGTGTCAGTGGGATGGTTTAGTTCACACAAGAAACCATTTTCCTCCCCAAGGTTCAGCTGGGCCAAGACAGAGCTGCAAGCTTGGCCTAGAACTACCCTCGGCCCCGATCTTCGGGTCCGGTGGCGGAGTCGGCATCCTCTGGCCAACCAAACTCCTTCTCCCAAAATGACCGATTCTCTCTCAGATGACTTGGGTCCCTCCCAGTACTGCCACCCAAAGTTTACCAAGTACGTCTGTGAATGGCTGAACAATGGCTGTATACCAGAAGGCTTTTCCCCAGCAGGTCTGAGGTCCCTCCACAGACCCAGGTGGAAATAGACATGGGGGTGCGGTGGGGAGGGAGGTTGGGTGTGGCAACTCCAGGTGCCAAGAGGATCAGGAGACCAGGAGGACCAGCCCTGGACCAGACAAGAGCTCTGTGTCTCCCTGCCCTGGTAAAATCTCTGTAGTTGCTTACAAAGTAGCTGTGTTCATTTTCCCTTCTTGGAAGGGATTCTACCTGAGAGAGACCATTGGCACTTTCCCTTGGGATCCTAGAGATGGTGTGTCCCAACTGAGAACGCCGAGCTGGGTCTGATGCCTTCTGCTGATGTCTCAGGAGTGGGACACATGAGCCTGGACACCAGGCAAATTGTGCAACCTTGAAAAAAAGATCTCCAAGAGGGGACTTTCTTTTCTGCCTTCTGGGGAGGCTGAAGACATTTTTATTTATTTGTTTATTTAATTTATTTTTTAAAGTTTATTTATTTTGAGAGAGAGTGAGAGAGAGAGAGCGAGTGAGCACTAGCAGGGGAGGGGGTGAGAGAGACGGGGAGAGACAGAATCCCAAGCAAGCTCTGCAATGACAGCACGGAGCCCAGAGCCTGACTCGGGGCTCAAACCCACAAACCATGAGATCATGACCTGAACCAAAATCAAGAATTGAACGCCTAACTGACTGAGCCACTCAGACGCCCCTGGAGACATTTTAAAAGACAACTTTATCGAGGTATATTTTATGTATGATACGCTGTCCCTGAAATGTAAAAATTTGACAGATGTCTATACCCGTGAATCCATCCCTGCAACCAAGAGAGTGAATGTAACGTGTCTCTTTCCTTCTAGGGTTTTCTGTGTTCCTTGTTAATCAATCCCTCCCCCTCGTGCTCCCCCACCTTTCCCCCAAGTAACCACTGATCTGCTTTCTGTCATAGATAAGTTGGCATTTTCTAGAGTTTTCTATAAAGGGATTCATATAGCATGTACTCCTTTCCTGGTTTACTGCTTTTACTAAGCATAATTATTTCAAGACTCATCTATGTCATTGAGTGATTAATAGTTTGTTCTTTTTTATTGCAGATAGTATTCCACTGCATGCGTATACTACAGTTTGCTTATTCATTCCCTGTTGATGGGCATTTGGGTTACTTCCAGTTAGTTAGGTCAAGTTGGTTGATAGAGTTGTCTAAGTCTACTGTATTTCTGCTGATTTTCTGTGTACATGATTTATCAATTATTGAGAGGGGAGTATTGTAATCTCCAATCACAAATGTAATTTGTCTCTTCGTCGATTGTAATTTTCTCCTTGCGGTTCTATCCAGTTTTGCTTTATGTATTTTGAGGCTCTGTTATTAAGAACATAAATGTTTGGGATTGTTATGTCCTCTTGGTTAACTGATCCCTTCATTGTTATGAAAGGAGCTTGTTTATTGTTGGTCTATAGCCTACAAGTCCCCATTTTGGTTGCTGAAAACTTGGTTTCACCACCTAAGACTGTGGGGATTGGGGTGAGTCCAATCCAATGTGGGAAGCCAATTCACACTCATGCCTAGCCTGTTCTGATGGGCTGTGCAACACACAGTCTCCGGTTATTTCCCCATGTTTCTCCATTGGAAGGGACCCAATGGCAGCCCCATTCAGGATGGGGCAGTGTTGGGGCTGGGGGTCCAGGACTTGGAATATCTTGGCCTATCACTGGCACACTCCCCAACCTGGTGACATATGAAGACCCAGGGGTGGCAAGGAGGGCATGGTAACTTTGTCTAGACTCTAAATTTATTTTTAAGGGACAGTTTTGTTGGAACATCTCAGACTATTCAGTGTGTTCTGAGATGATGCTAAAAGGATCTACTGTACAGGGGTAATGGCCTAGGTTTACAGTTTCCTGACTAATTCCACTATAAACTTAATTGCCTTTTTTTTGGCTTTGAAGTCTTAAGACTCCCCTTGGCATAGGGCTTTCTTGTCCACACACACACCCAGAATCCTGGCAGGACGTCATGACTGAGTATCCAACTGCCAGGGCTCCTTGACTCATTCTCCAAATGGTCACCTCTGCCTGGCCCAGGAGCTAGACTCTCTCTCTTCAGGAGGTGATGTCAGGAAGAAGTCGCTTTGCCAGCAACACGCTGGAGCGCTTGGAAGCAAATGCCCAGGAGGTGCTGCTTCCAAGCCCTGTCCTGAGTCCTGTCCTGAGCACTAGGGATCCCAGCTCATCGTCTCATCTCTGCCAGATGCTTTATCGACATTGTCCTCAATCTCACTTCATTCCCACTATAGCCCCCGGAAGCCAGGTCATAGTGTACCCATTCTACAGAAGAAGACACCGAGGCTTGGGTACAAGTCAAAGAGCTGTTTGAGGACACTGGCGGGTTGCTGTAGTGCTAGAGCTCATATTCAGGTCACCTGACTCTAAATACAGCTTTCCATTCTGCCACACAAATCTGTTTTCATTTCTTGGGCCGCCATAATAAATGACCACAAACTTGGTCACTTAACACAACAGGTATTTATTCTTCCTACAGTTCTGGAGGCCAGAAGTCCCACATGAAGGTGTTGGCAGCGTGGGTTCCTTCTGGAGGCTCTGAGGCACAATCTGTCCCACGCCTCCCTCCAAGCTCTTGGTGACTGCTGGCGATCCTTGGTGTTGGTTAACTTGAGGGTGCCTTCTTCAATCTACGCTTGTCTTTACATGGGCCTTAACATGACTTCCTTCTTCTGATACCAAGGATATAAGTTGGAGAGTTGGAGGCCCTGCAGGAAGGCTAATCTAAGGTCACCTAGGGATGGTTTCGAGTCAGGTGCTTCCAGGCTGGGTGGTGGGCAGTCAGTCAACTCCAGACTTTCCACACCTGAGCTTCCTCATCTGGAAGGTGGCGAGAGGGATGGTCCACACTTAGGGGCTTCTTGGAAGAGTGAAACGTATGTAAAGTGCTTAGCCCCTGTGCCTGGCACATGGCAGGAGCCCTGTTAGCATCAGTTGTGAACTGATACAACTGATAACATAGCTCCCATCTCACTGTGACTAAAACCCAAAAGCCTTGCTGTGGTCGACAAGACCTTCCATGATACGGGCCCAGTTCCTTCTGGTCTCACTGCTGACCCCTCGTCCCTCTGTTCTCTGCATTTCAGCTGTTCTGACCCTGTGTTTGTTCCCTGTGTCTGCCCAGGGCCCTTTAGCTTCTAGTTCTTTCTTCCTGGCTTGATTCTGCTCTCTCTTTAAAGACCATCTGCTTTGGGGTGCCTGCGTGGCTCAGTGGGTTAAGTGTCTGACTCTCGGTTTTGGCTCAGGTCATGATCTCGCGGTTCATGATTTCAGCCCCGGGTTGGGCTCTGTGCTGACAGCGTGGAGCCTGCTTGGGATTCTCTCTCTGCCCCTCCCCTGCTGGCTCTCTCTCTCTCAAAATACACAAATAAACTTAAACAAAAAAATTTTTTTGATATTTATTTTTGAGAAACAGAGACAGAGCATGAGTGGAGTAGGGGCAGAGAGAGAGGGAGACACAGAGTCTGAAACAGGATCCAGGCTCCGAGCTGTCAGCCCAGAGCACAACTAGGGACTCGAACCCACGAGCTGTGAGATCATGACCTGAGCTGAAGTTGGACGCTTAACCAACTGAGCCACCCAGATGCCCCGAAACTTGAAAAAAATTATAAAGGCCAACTGCTTTGAGACCGGTCTTGGCATCCCCTTCTAAAATGCTACCCCATGGGGGTGCCTGGGTGGCTCACTCACTCAAGCGTCCAACTTCGGCTCAAGTCATGATCTTGAGGTTCATGGGTTTGAGCCCCGCATCAGGCTCTATGCTGACAGCTCAGAGCCTGGAGCCTGCTTTGGATTCTGTCTCTCCCTCTCTGCCCCTCCCCTGCTCGCACTTTGTCTCTCTCTCTCTCTCTGTCTCAAAAATAAATAAACATTAAAAAAAATGACATGACATGACATAACATAAATAAAATAAAATAAAATTCCAGTGTTCTCAGGTGTCTCCCTTCCCAGCACTTCTGGCTTCATGGCCTGCTTTATGTTTTCTTAACACTTATCATTAATTGAGATGTTCTATATCTATTTCTCTGATAATATTTGTTTCTGCCTCCCTCCACCAAGAGTACAAGCTTCTCAGGACTGGTTTGTTCCTCGCCGAATCCCTAGGGTGCATGATAACGACTGGGGGTTAGTGGTTCCCAATCATTTTTCGTTACATGCGTGCACCAATGAATGGTTGAAATCTGACTGGTTAGCCCCAGTTGGCAGTGAGCTACGTGTATTCAGTCCTGCCCCATTAGCCACCTTTTTAGGAGGGAAATGAGAGTGAGCACTCCCGATATATGTGGGCGCCTCCATTCACTTCACAGCTACTGTTACAGTGAAGAAACAGGTTCCGAGAGGTTGAGTCAGTAGTCTAAAATCACGCAGTTCATAAGGGCGGAGACAGAAATCAAATCTGTGTCTGTCTGTCCCAGCGCCTGCCTGTTTTCCACCACCGCAAGCAGAGGCATCCCTCGGCTCTGGCTTCTAGAAGAGGAAAGTGTGGGCAAAGACGGAATTCTCCCCCCTCAGGGGGGCTCCATGGGAAACTCTCCAACCTCGGCTCCCAGAAGAGGGTTCTGGCCTCTGGAATTCTCGGCAGGAGGCACCAGACGTGCCTGGATCCTCCTGTCACTGACCTTGAAGAAGTGTCTTCAGAAACTCTTTTCGTCTGGAGTCCCCTGCAGCTTCCAGCCACCCACGTCTTAAAATCGACAGACCCCTCTCACAGTTGACATTCTTTCCCGGAGTTCCCGACCCCAGCATTCGCTGCGCAGCGCCCTTTGCATTCCCACCTCTGTGCTTAGCGGAGCACTGGGGAAGGAGCATGGGGCGGGAGCGACCGGGAGGCTTCAGCCACCCCACCAGGGACAGGAAGGCAGTAGCTCCTCTGTAGCTGTGTCTCCGAAAACCCGTCTCTAGGAAAGCATCCAGAAACTGCCATGAGAGGCTGAGGTCCTTCAAAGGACGTCTGGGGTGGAAGCAGGGGTCACAGCACTGTGGCTCTGCTCATGCTAGCCCAGCCTCGGAGGAATGGCCCACCGCACAGGCCAGCGGAGTCATCTCCCCATCGTGGATGGTCTGCACTCACACAATGGGGCCCCTGCACCCCGGACCTCCGTGTCCCATCATCATTGCTTCCCAGTCTGCCATGGCATCTCCATTGGAACCAAGCTGCAAGTTGCTCGTGGAACCCACGTACAGCTGTTCCTGGCTCTAGGCAGGTCCGTCCCACCCTCCTGCCAACCTGGACAAAACCTAGCTTGAATCTCAAATCCACCCTGAAGCCTTCCCCAGTTAACCTGCCTTGGATTCTGACACCGGTTCCAGGGTGTGTGTGTGTGTGTGTGTGTGTGTGTGTGCATGTTGGGGAGGGGGAGAGTCTCTCCCATCACCAAGCAATTGTCTGTGACACCAGCTGGGTGTCCTATGATTTCGCTGTTCTGACACCACCCGGAGAAGGCATCAGAGCCCACAGTCGTGCGAGACTGTCCACCTTCTCTCAGATGCCAACAGCAGTCTCGGACGATCACCTGTGCTTCTGGCCGAAAGTTTCAATGACCACCCCTCACCCCACCCCCCGCCTTCCTTGGGTTCAGTTACTTTGCTGGAGTGGCTTGCAGAACTCAGAGAAACATTTCGCCCACCAGATCACTGGTTTGTTGGAAAGGATATAACTCGAGAGCAGCCAGATGGAAGAGGTGTGTGGGGTCTGGTGCGGGGGAAAGAACGTAGAGCTTCTGTGTCCTCTCCAGATGTGCTGCTCTCCCTAACCTCCAAGTGCCCACCAACCTGGAAACTCTTTGAATCCAGACTTTTTTCTTTCTTTGTTTTAATGGAGGCATCGTTACCTAGGCGTGATGGACCAAATTGTGGGCCATTGGCAATAGATTCAACCTTCAGCCCCTCTCTCCCCCTCTCCAGAGGTGGGAGAGGTCAAGGGGTGGTGGTTGGGACTGATCTTTCCAACCCTCTAATCACTGGTGGGGTCTCCTGGCAGCCGGTCCCCATCCTGGGGCTCAGTCCAGAGTCATCTCATGAACATAACAAAACTCACTTTAATGGCTCTCATCACTTAGGAAATTTCAAGGGTTTCAGAGGCTCTGTGCCAGAAACAGGACCAAGACCAAACGGATATTTCTCCATATAAATCACAATATCACATGGCCGGACTCAGATCTCTCCAAACTGTAGTCCAGGTGGGGGGCCAAGGGTCTCTCTAGAGCACAGATGTGAAGAAAGCCCTCACTCCTCAGCTCAGGATAAGCCCCTGGGCTTTTGGCGTTCTTGGGGTCCCACCTCACTTTTCCTCCAGCCTCATATTTGCCACTCCTAGCCTCAAGGAGCACTCTGGCCACCTTCTTTGGCCTGGCTTTCTCTTTTCCTCCTCTAGGACTTTGCCCATGCTGTTCTCCCTGAGTACAGGGCTAGACAGCATTCCGCCCAAAACTCGTGTCCCCCCAGATCCTCAGAATGTGACCTTATCTGGAATTAGGGTTGTTGGCAGGTGTAATTTAAGAGGAGGTCATACCGGAGTAGGGTGGGCTCTTGGTCCAATATGACTGGTGTTCTTACAAGAAGAGGCATAGAAACCCACAAGGGAGGGCGCCATGTAAGGACGGAGGCAGAGATGGGAGTGATGCAGACAGAAGTCAAGGAATGCCCGGGATTGCCTGCAACCATGCGAAGTTAGGACAAGGCAGGGAAGTTTCCTCCCCTAGAGCAGAGCCCTGCTGACTCCTTGATGTTGGACTTCTGGACTCAGGGAATAAATTTCTCTTGTTTCAAGCCGCTGGTCTATAGCACTTTGTTGTGGCGGACCTAGGAAATTAATACCTCCCTGTCATGGACACTTGCCTCTGTGCTGTCCGATCGTATGTTCCCTCCATCTGTTGACCTTGACCACCCACCTCCTACGGATCCTTCAGTCTCACTGCATCAGACCTCGCTGTCTGACCTCTCCAGACCAGGTGGGATCGTCCCCAAACATGTTATAGTTTTTCCAGCATGTAGCGATTTCCTTGTGGCTCCTTGAAGACAAGGGTTCGGGGTATGGCTCTCCCAGCCGTTCCAGGCACATCGAATCAGGTTCCCCGGAGCATCTCCCAAGACATTTCCTCTGAATGGGTTCTGTGGTTGTGCTCGCCATGACCCCATGTGCTTTCCCAGACCCCCTCGACTACCCTCATTCTTCCCGGCTCTGGGTTGGTTCCCACCCTTGGCGGGAGACTCCTCCTCTTCCAGACTCCGATGGAAACTCACACCTCCAGGTGTGGAGTCTGGAGTACCCGCCAAGGGGCCAGATGGCACAGCCAGTGGAATCACCTCCTCACGGAGGGAAATTTGACCAACAGGACATGGGAGGGAGCCGGGCAGAGAAATCCTCCTTCTTTCTCTCTTTGGGGGACTCCAGTGGAGTGTGTTTCTTCCCTGTAGCCCTTCTGGAGAAGTCCTGCGTGCCCAGCGGGGTAACGTCATGGTAAAGTAGTAGCCAGTGAGGTGAGACACGGATGGACATAGCTTCTTGTCTCTCGCCACCTCCTCTCCCCCAACCCCTTCACCCTCCCTGCCCTGGGCTCACACCTGATGAAGAGAACATTGGCACTTTTGCCTTTGCTTTAGAATTTGTGTTTTAGGGGGCCCGGTCGAAAACCGAGGCCAAATAAAATCAGGAAATATTACCTACTTTATCCTGATCCCCACTTTGAGAGTCTCAGGGCGTGTCGCCATATCAAAGACTCTGAGAAGTTCTGCAGTAAAAACAAACGAGCGAAAAAACTGTTTGCCTTACAAACTACCGTTGTTTAACCACTTACGCTATGGCCAACAGGATCCCAAGCATTTTACATATATTCACTTGCTAAAATTCCCAAGGTAACCCTTATTCCATTTTACAAACAGGGTCACTGAGACCCCGAGCATTGAAATAAGCTGCCTAAAAGAGCAGGGTCAGCGAATAGAGAAGCTGGGTTCAGAGTGTGCCCATAATCATAATGCCGTATATATACACTCTTGCTTTAACTCAGTATTGCCCTTATTTTTTGATGACGATTTAAAAAAAACAAACAAACCCTATCACCTGTTAACATCGACCGAGCTGGTTCTACTGGAAACAGTTTGCTCTGAGTTTATCTTGATTTCCTGTAGGGATGTCAGTGCAGCGAGCAGTGATCCTTCCGCCCTTATCTGCTCAGAGACCTAGCCCAACCTCCTTATGAACTCACAGCTTTGCACTACAATAAATATTTGTAGGAAGGGAGGGAAGGAAGGAAAAAAGGAGGGATAGGTTGTCCTTATAAAAAGACCAAGTTCTCTATCTTAAGAGCAGGAACGCCGGACGGAAATTCCGTGGCACTTCTGATTCTTGGTTATGGCCCCCACGTTGAAAGAGAAAGTCTTTTACCTCGTACATCATCATCAATTGCTCTGTTTCTTTGTGGCTTCTAAGCACAGGGATGGCCAAGCAGAGAACCAGAAGAGGCCCCTGCGATGATGAGGCATGGTATCCTGGTTTCTGGGAGTAGAGCTGCCACGTACGGTCGTCCAGGTTGCGCACTGCATAACTGTAGGGATTTCTGTTCACATGATTGCCCATGGCACAGTTGCCTTGAGCAGGAACCGCGCTATACAGCAACCCCAAAGCTGAGGTTTGGGTGGGGTAGAGGGAGGGTAATTGCAGGACTATAATCATTACAAACACAATCTGGCTTATCTGAGTGGCTCAGGGTGTAGCCCATGCCATATCACAAAGCACCAGGAAGTTCTGACACTGGCGCCTGGAAGCCTGCCCTGTCTGAGGCGAGGCTCGAGTTCTAGCGGGAGGGTGCCGTGGCATCACCCTGACAACCTGGCATGGAGTGCCCACTTCCTCCCAGTGTCATGTAGAGCCCTGACTTGCCTCTGTCCACATTTTGGGCGGGATCGCCCTCTGTCGTGGGGGCTGCCTCGTGCCCCCATCTCTCGTTGTAACAACCCAGACGTTGCCCCATGTCCCCCGGGGAACAAAACGGCCAGGGTGGAGAAGCATTTCTCTAGGGGTCTAGTTTGGCAGCTGTGGCTTCCGAGCCCCTGAAATGTCATTTGGTCCCAGCTGAGATGTGCTCAGGGTATGAAATACACGCCAGACTTCAAAGAGGACAGGACAAACAAGCGGGGTATGCAAAGCATCTACACTAAGTGTGAAGGGCTGACCACGTGTTAAAATGGAAATAGCCTGGGTCTGTGGGACTAATGAAAACGCAGCATCTATTTCTCCTGCTTTCTTTCCACTTTTTAAAAATGTGACCCCTAGAAAACGTAAAGTCACATAGGATCTGTAACTCTGTTTCTCTCAGACGGTGCCCGGCGAGTGTGTCCCCTCCTGGCGAGCGCGTCCCCTCCCCTGCATTCAGTTCTTTAGGGAGCATCACGAGGTCACTTTGCTGGGCCTGCCCCTCCCTGCATTTCCCGAGAAATTTCTGCTGCATCTGAACACCTACAGACCATGCTGGGGCCCACCCCCCCCCTTAAAAAAGCCCCAGGCTTGAAACTTCACCCTCGTAAACCCCCCTGGGAAGAAAGACCTGGTAAACCTGTTCCTCTCTACTAGCTGATCACGCACGACGCTCCCCCCACCCCCCTGCCCCCTGCATTTTTGAGTCCACCAGCCACATGGCCCTTCTAGAACCACCAATAGAACCACCACATTGGTCCTTGACCCTTGTTCCTGACCCTCACCCCCTCCTGCTGCACTTTTCCAAATGCGTTGCTCTGAGTCTATTCGTCCCCATCTGAGAAGCTTCAGTGGTGGCCCCGTGACACCCGGTTTTCAAAGCCTATTGCAAACTGGCCACAGTCCACTGCTGGGGCCTTTTTGTCAAGGGGATTTCCTTCCTGTTCCAAACACTTGGGTATATTTTCCAGCATGTTCTCTTTGCCTAGTACTTCCCCCTCCTCGGTTCTGCCTGTTGAAATCTACTCGTCCTTTAAGACCTCTTGAAATCCCTCCTCCTCCGAGAAGCCTTCAGAGTTAACACTACGCATGGTCAGCTTTCTAATCTGAACATGTCTGCACCGAGTGCTTGGGAACAATTATCTGAATGGTCTTGAGGAAACTCTGGTGTGGAGCTATACTTTTTTTTTTTATTTTAATTTTTTAGGATGTTTATTTATTTTTGAGAAAGAGAGACGGAGCTCGGCAGGGGAGGGGCAGAGAGAGAGGGAGACACAGATCCAATGCAGGTTCCAGGCTCTGAGCTGTCAGCACAGAGCCCGATGCGGGGCTTGAACTCACGGACCGCGAGATCATGACCTGAGCCGAAGTCGGCCGCTTAACCGACTGAGCCACCCGGGCGCCCCCCAGAGAGGGTGTTTTAAAATTGGGGATCTCCCTCTCACATTGGAGATGCACGGCGATCATATTTAAGTGTCTTGCTGTTTCCTAAAACCCCAACACGGCGCGTGGGTATTCATAAATGTTTGTTGATAGATCTAATGGAGAATGAGGCTCCCATTCAGAACAAATCAAACGGGGTGGAGAGTGGTTAAGGCAGGATAGAACCTTGGAAGTATTTTGAATACATCCTGGAGACGACTATCCCCCATACCTATGTGTCATCTGTCCCAGCTCTGACGTCCTTCTGCGGGGGTGGGGGGTGGGGGGCGGGTAATGGGGGAGGGGGCATTGCTGGCAGTGCTGATCCCGCTCTTTGGCTGAACATCTGAGCAACAATCTGTCCGGCTATCTTCTGGATCAATGGTTTCCTGGGAAATGGCTTCCTCTCTTCTCCAGCCACCTTTTAGCTCAATATTTGAACTGGCAGATTAAGGCAATTCACCAGAATGGTGGGCCTCATTTCTCCGCATCAAAAGGTGCCGGGCCCTGGATACGGGGTTGTAAACTCTGATTCAGAGAGAGACAGCCTGCCCAGGAGGATGGTCCTTCCTGAATAACACGCTCCATATCCAACCAACCTGCCTGAGCTATTACACGCCCTCCATTTGCATTACAGAAAAGCCACCCTTTGTTCATTTGGCTCTGGATTGCTCTGTCCCCTCCTTCCTGGCAACCTGGCCAAGCCGGGAGCAGCCTCACCAAGAAGCTGACGCTTTGCAATAAAACTTGCCCCTGTCCTTTGGCTTTGTCCCCAGAGCAGGATGAGAGAAAGAGACCAGGGTCCTCTCAGGCCTTCTCAGGGACCTGTCCAGCTTGGCCCCAGGGGAAACCCTGCTAAATAGCTATGTCCACCTGGCCCACTGCAGGGTGGGCCGGGCTCCCCGGTTTTCCTGGGTCCTGTGCTCGGAGCGGCCAGTAGGTGTCACTGTTACACAGTGTTCATGTGCCCCCGTCTTGCAGGACCGGCTCCCGAAACCAGGTGCTTCTAGGCCTCCCTCCCTCTCCGCCCAAGCTGCATTGCCCGCCTTGTCCAGGGATGTTCTGGGGGCTTCCTGGGGCCCTGGCTTCTTGGGAGGAAGCAGGAGGGGGTTGGGAAGGCAAGGCAAAACGCGAAGGGGTGGAGGAACGGGAGGAAGCTCACGTTTGCGCGGGGTGGAAGGGGTCCCGTGGAGGTGGGGCACCCTGTCCCTCCGCAGCGGGTGGGTGGGAAGGGGGCAGTGAGGAGGGACCCCCCGGGAAGGTGGGGGACAGCGTCACAGAGAAGCCCCGGGGGAAGGGCTGCGTTTGCATCCTGGCTCTCTAACTCTTACAAGCTGTGTGGCTTTAGGCAAATGACTCAACCTCTCTGTTTCCAGGGATTCATCTGTAGACTGAAGATAGAATAAATACCTCGGAGGGCTGTTGCCCCGAGAGCCACATGCCTAGGGCCTGCTACATCGTAAGCGCTCAATAAATCTTCCCGATTTCTTATTCAGCAGACCAGGCAGGTGGGAGAGGCTGATGCAAACTCGTACCGCCCTTGCACCATTTCCCTGCCCCTGCTCCCGTTAAAGACAGGAAGAGGGAACCAATAAAATAGGGCAGTGGACAGGAACGTCCCTTTCCCTTCCATTGTACAGAGAGCTGATACCACGAGGTGATTGGGTGACCTCTCCGTCGTGAGGGGAGGTCCACCTGGAGGAGAGAGGCAGTTGAAGGCCGGGTCTGTTCTAAGTGGCGGGCCCTGTAGAGAGGCACCTGAGGGTCCCCGAGGGACTGGTGCACCCCGAGGGGTGGGACTGTTACTGTAGTGGCATCGGGGGACCAGGAGAGTCCCAAGGATGTTAGGTGGCAAATGACTGCTCACCTCCGAAGAAGGAAAAGTTAAGCAAATGAGCCCAGTTAGCCAATGGCCTGCGGCCGAACCTTTCCTGAGAAGACCGACCGGGGGAGAAGCATGGGGGCGGGGGGTGCAGCTTTGTGACCCTCGTGTTCCAATTGGAATTCTGTGCCTGGATATGTGGCCCTAGGGTGACTCAATCCCCTCCAGTTACCACCCACCATGAGGATGTTGCAAGGATCCAGTGGGATCCCCTGTGTGAAATGTTAAATGATGACCATTCCTGTGAGACAAGAGGAGATCCCCGGATGGTGTTGTAAAGAATACATTATCCCGGGCCAATTTGACTTTAATTTATCTCCACTTTACGGGGAAAATGTGACAGGTCGGGGTTCCTAGAAGAGTCCCACCATTATGTGAAACCAAGGCCCAGACAAAAGTAACTGAGCCAACTAAGCTCATTAAAGGCAGAGGAAGGATCCGGTCTCCTGCCTCCAAGGCAGGTGTTTTTAAAAAAATTATAATTCCTCTTCCTCCTGATGTCAAGATTTAATCCATAACAGCACTTCTACAAATGTTCTCTTCTCAAAGGAACAGAAAATTATCTGAAGGATACTTAAATTAGGGGAGGGTTGCATTAAAAAAAATTCTGTAGATTTTGTTTGTTTTCATTACAAGACTTGTCAGGTCCTTTGTTGCATCTCGGCACGCTGGGAATCTCGTGGATGTAGAAGCATATTTCAGTAGATGACAATGCCGCCATTGTTTTCTTGGATCATCTCATGGTGCTAGTATTCATGAAATATATTCGTGTGTGTGTGTGTGTGTGCGCGTGTGTGCGTGTGCGTGTGTGTGCGTGTACACATTACACATACAATCTTCTGATTTGGAATGTCTGTGTAGTGGTCGAGTATGAATAGGTAGCTCTCGGGTCATGCTATAGGATCAAGTCTACAAGGAAGCGCATCCTAATTCCATGCCTATCACCTAATCCATGCCGATGAATGTGTATATATTTAACAAGAAGGATCCACACGGAATGACAGCGTTTATATCCGCCTGGTGGGATTACAAGTTATTTTTATTTCCTTCTTGTGCTTATCTGCACTCTGTAAACGTTCTCTGATGAACACATGTGTCTATGGCCAGAAGGAAAAGCCATTCTTTATTGGGTAATCAGTGCTGTGGCATCTATTTGAAAGAATGCCGCTCCGCTGGGGATTGACTGCCGGGCCCATCGTTACTAATGACTTAAAAGAAGGGAGGTTGTGCTCATCAAATCCTCACATGATACTAAATTTGGTGGGGTGGCTCACACTCAGAAAGCCAAGAATAAAACTCAAAACAACCATAACAAATTGAAAACACGGCTCTAAAAAAACCAGATGAAATTCAATAGCGCAATTATAAGGTGATATATTTAGGGCTAAAAGCAGCCACCATATGTTTAGGGTGAAGACAGGATCAGCTTCCAATGGGTCCCGACTACCAGGTGAGCCCTTACTAGGTATTTGACCCTGAGCTACGACGTGGGGCCAGACACACACAGGTTTGGGAGAAAAAGACCTCGTGGTGATCGCAGTCCACAGGCTGAGGAAAAACGAGCAAGATCGTCCCCGCAATCACCTTTTCTGCCTACACAATCCTAACAGGCAGGTCTGGCACGAAGTCTAACTCTTTCGTTCACAAAAGGGAAGGGTCTTTGAAATCAGGACAACCCTTCCACTCTAGAACTGTGCCCTCCCTCCATTAGGATGTCATCTGTTCCCTGCCAGGCTAGGGGATTCATTTTAATGTCACGTCCAAGTGTAAGACCACATCCAGTGTTTTTACCACGATCATCGTTGCTGCGATGCAACTGATTGGAGGAAGGGCCATTTTGCCGTAAAAGGTAAAATCACGACATCCAGTGAAGGAGGGAACATCCCTTAAAAAGGACCTGACGAAACACAGCCACACAAATGAATGGAACTAAGAAGACTTTACTGCAAAATGCAAAATATGTGAACACATCTCGAGCGTGTGTAGATTCATGGCAGAGCCGTGCAAGAAACTGGTGTGTATTTTGTGGGTTGTACCTGAGCGCTTGTTTTCAGAGTCTTTTATTCCTAGTATCATACAGTTTGTTGTTGTCGTTTATTGATGGGTCTCCTCGTTTGTTGGTTCGTTTGTTTGCTGACGTTCCTTCCTTCATTAAGAGAGGTATCAGCTTCCAAATAGTGGGATGCGTATGTGCAAGGGAGCTTTGTACTACACTGTGAAACCCTATTGCCTCCTATGCTGTTGTTTGTTCTCGGCGTATTGTTGTGTGTCTGTTGAAAAATGTTCCAAAGTTCTATGGGAAGCGTGGGTTCAAAATCCTGTGTCGCTGTATAGACCATCACGAAGGTTAAGAATTATATAATGTAGATAACAGGAGTACCACAGCCAGGAGAAATGAAACCGCACTGTCAGCCCGTTGATTAAACCAACAAACTGTCAAACTGATTACTTCTTCTTCTTTTTTTTTTTTTTTAATCATTTCCGGCAAAATCGCCTTTGGGCCAATTAGTTGTGAGACCAAAACGCTTGTGGCAAGGATGCTTTTTGGACAAACTACCTAGAACCGTGTAAGAGGTGCTCTGGGGCTTGCCCCGGGGAAGCGGAAAAGTTAGAACTTCTGGGACAGGTTACTGGTTTCTGGGGACAATCAAATCGAATATTTGCAATCTGAACCATCTCCAAAGAAGCCCGTCCTGGAAAATCCGGGGCATCTGGTCGTAGTCAACAGAGCGCCTTGCCTTCTTCAAGCCGCTGGATTCCGCACACATGAAAAGCCCGTGACGTGCCCCCGCCCCCCAGCCCCCCCCCCCCCCCCGTCACCGGTCCGCGTTAGTCAGCTCCTCATTAGGCTGCTGGATCGGGTCTGTGTCACCCTCCTGGAAGGGCTGGGAGAGGCTGGAGGGTGTCCCGGCAGGAGCCACAGAAATGATCAAAGCAGTGGAAATGAGGCTCTGTGAAGCAAGGTTAAAGGAATTGGAAATATTTCGCCTGGAAAAAGCCAGGGAGAGTCTGCAAAACCCAAGTCCAGAAATGAACTACAGGAACCCCATGTCAGCCCTGACTTTGCTCCCATCGGAAGGGACAGCGGGGAGCAGTGCTGAGAGCTCCCAGAGACGGGGCACGCACTATGCTCTGGGCTTTTCGTTAAAGAGCTTTGCATGGCTACGTCGTTTCGGGGCGCACCAGGGTCCTGGGATGGCCCCTCCTTCACACGAGGCCCGGCAGAAAAGTTACACTGGGTGTTTGAGTTCATGGCGTCGGTGAATGGTGGACGTGGGGTTCGAGCTCAGGCAGGCAGTCTAATGCCCCTTCGGCCTCCTTTCCAGAGGCAAATGTTTCTTATGGTGCCCTTCACGAGGGCACCCTCACCTCCCACTGGACAGCAGGAAACTTGTGAGGTCATTGCTAACAAGGAAAACTTGTCAAATGACGAAGGCACTAAGCTGTCTGTACAATGAAACAACCACCTCCCCCTTATTTCTTTAGGGCTGAATTGTGTCTCCTCCAAATTCATATGTTAAAGTCCTAATCCCTGGGGACTCAGATTGTGGCTGTATTTGGAAACAGGCCCTTTAAAGAGGGAATTAAGGCAAGATGAGGTCCTTAGGATGGGCCCTAATCCCACGTGACTTGTGTCCCCTGCGAAGAAGAGATCAGGGCACTGATTTCACACACAGAGCGAGCACCGTGCGAGGGCACAGGGAGAAGACGGCCGTCTGCACATCAAGGAGGGGGGCCTCCGGGGAACCCAACCCCACCCACACCTCCATCTTGGATTTCCAGCCTCCGGAACCGTGAGCAAATACATGTCTGTCCTTTAAACTACCGAACGAGAAACACATCAGGAAATCCTTAAACACTTTTCAGAAGAGAGGGCTAGATCCGAGCCCCTTTCTCATGACCTGAAGTCCCGTGTTCCTTGCAAAACCCACCGGGAACGTGGGTGGAGTTCATCCCCACACCGATATTGCATGACCGTCACCTGGGAGGTCAAACCTCGGCCGATACAGGCCATATTCTGATTCTAAATCTCGGCCTGCAGAGGTCTTGCCACGCCTGATAGGGATTTGCAAAGAGTTTTAATAGTGAGGTTAAATGGTGGGGGGCGGGGACGACTGCAAAACAAACAGGGCTGAGGGCCTGGCAAGGTGCTCTTAAAACACAAGTCTGAGAAAGCTTGGCCAGCCCCTCAGGGGGATAATAAAATGGATCAGAGTGTGGAAACACGAATCCAGGCCATCTTGAACTCTAGTGAGGTTCTTGCAGATCAAAGAACACGCTGGCTATCGTCCTGCCAGGGAAGACGTGGAATTAGGCCTTCGTAATTAGACCTCTGCTTAAGTGCAGGGGAGTGATTACCACTGAATAAATAAAAATAGGGGATTGAGTGTCACAGGCCTTCGCTTGGGGTTCCTGGGCCAGGTGGGAGATGGGGCTTGCAGGAGAGAGAAGCCTCCAGAGCCGGGGGCGCCGAGGGGAAACTCAGAGACAACTGGGATCTGGCTTTCCCGAAAGGACGGGGAAGTGGCATTGGAGGAGGCTGGGGGATTTGCTCACGGAACCTGCCCCCGAGGGCACCGCCGACACAAGACTTAATGATGGCTGCTGTCTATGGCACCTGCTGCGCGTACCAAGTGCTTTATATCCGTTCTGTCTTGAGGCATCGCCAACATTCCAAAATAGCCTTATTTTATAGAACACACAGAAGCACAGAGAGGTCAGGTAACCAACCAGAGGTAACACAGCTCATAAATAGCAAGTGTAAGTCTCGAACCCTGGTCCAACCTATTCCCAGGCCCCTGCTCTCTCCCATCCACTGGGTTTCTCCCACCTCTCTGCTGTCTCTCTGCTTTTCAGTGTTCGCAGCGTTCAGCGTGATACTCTGTACTGAGTATGGGGGTCCAGTTCTGCTGGATGAACTGGCAGCCGTGGTGGAACATAAACCAGGAGGCCGGGGCGCCTGGGTGGCTCAGTCGGTTAAGCATCTGACTTCAGCTCGGGTCATGATGTCTCAGTTTGTGGGCTGAGCCCCGCATCGGGCTCGGTGCTGACAGCCCGGAGCTTGGAGCCTGCTTCGGATTCCGTGTCTCCCTCTCTCTCTGCCCCTCCCCTGCTCACACTGCGTCCCTCCCTCAAGAATAAATAAACATTAAAAAAAAATTTTAAAAAACCGAGGAATTAATTCTTTCATAGTTCTGGAGACTGGAAGTCCAAGATCAAGGTGACAGCATGTTGGGTGAGATGTCTCCTCTTGGACTGAAGACAGCTGCCTTCTCTCTGTGGCCTTACGTGGCCTTTCCTCAGTACGTGTGTGGAGAGAGAGAGAGAGAGAGAGAGAGAGAGAGAGAGAGAAAGAGGGAGAGATCCTCTGTGGTATCTTTTCTTAAAAGAATACTAATCAGATCAGGGCCCTAAATTTACGTCATTTAATCTTAATTACTTACTTAGAGGGTCCATCTCCAAATATAGCCACACTGGGGTCAAGGACCTCAATATATGAACATGGGGGTGGGGATGGGGGGGCATAAGTGTTCAGTCCATAACACCCAGTATCTCAGTCTTATTTATCTAGCAAATTCCTTAATGGTGCGTAACACCACAGTATGGCGTTAGAGGACGTATGTATTTCCAGAAAGGCTGGTAGAGGTTAACGCTGTCTGACAGGAGACCCCGGTGACGATGCACTGCAGGTGAGCCCCCCCCCCCCCCCCGCCCGTGCCAGGTCCTGACACGTGTAGGCAGGGCAAGTGGACACAGGGCCAGTGTGGGGTTTAGGGAGGATATTCGCTCACGTTGCAGGAGCCGTTGGGCCTGTTGGGGGTCAGAGGCAAACAGCAGCTTTGAGACGGGCTTGGCTAGGAGGCCACAGGCCAAGCTCAGGGGCATTCCTGGGTCAAACTCGAGGTAAGATTTTGGCAAGAGCAGTTTCTGCCCGAAGCTGAGGTGGCAAGAGGCCCAGGGAGGGTTGGCGCTCTCACAAAAATACAACAGATGGGGGCTGAAACGACACACGTTGATTTCTCACAGCTCTGGAGGCCGGGACGTCCAAGATCAAGGTGCTGGCAGAGTCAGAGTCTGGTGAGGGCCCGCTTCCTGGTTCCTGGCTGGCCGTCTTCTCTGTGTGTCCTCACAAGGGGACAGGGGGGAGGCGAGGGCAGGGGGCAGAACTCTCTCCCGTCTTTTCTTATCAGGGCACTAATCCCATCCCGAGAGCCCCACCTTTGTGACCTAGTCACCTCCCAGAGAGGTACCTCCAAATGCCATCACTTTGGGTCTTAGGGCTTCAACATACGAATTTGGGGGGAGACACAAACGTGTAGTCTATAACACTTAGGTCGAAAAGGATCCTGTTTGGTTTTATTTTGGTTTTCCCCTATGAGATTGGGAGGGGAGGGAGAGAATGAGACAGACAGACTGCAGACTGAATAGCTCAGGCTGGCCTAGAGGCAGGTGTAAAATGACCCGATAAGACGTGTACCCCCAAAGCTCAGGGCAGGAGGCAGAAAATGGGGAGGAGGGGGGTGTCAGTGAGTGACCGTAGGAACTGGGATTCGGCCGTCACCGGTGCCAAGCCCTGGAGTGACAGTTGGTCCTGGTGACTACAGATGGAGCTGCACGAGGCTGGCAGGACCAGGGCTCAGCTCGACATCAGCCAGGTGCCCACAGGTGCCCCCGAGTGACGAGGGCTAGTGTCCCTGGGGACTTGGGTGTCTGGGCTGCTGCTTCCTGGGGACGGGAAGCCCCAAGGCACCTCCCCTCTGAAAGCGCACTCGGGTTCCCACTTACCACGGCCTGTCCTGTCCTCGGAACTTTCTCTGCCAAGGGAACCTCTCTCTCTCTCCCTCTCTCTGTATGTTCCCTTCAAGAGGCATGTGGGAGGAATCTTGATTCTGGAGGAATCTAAGGAGGCTTGGGGCCCATCGGCCGGGAGGCCAAGAGGCCTGGCTCCGTCCTGAGGAAGAAACCACACAGCCTTGCCTTCTTTCCTCCAAAGCGGGAGCCGAGTCCTGTTGGGCCCCTGGCCTCACGGCAGTCAGTTTGGAATATTTTTGTTCCATTCATGGGCCTCTAATGGAATCAAGACTGGGCTATTTATATTTACAGATGGTGCAGACTTTAGGGGAACATCAAATGCACCAGATGTTGTTAGGACAGAGGAAAATTAGTGAACTTGGCTGATAGGAATCAAAGAGCCCCCCCCCCCCCCCCCCGAAGGCTTTCTGGGCCCAAGATGCACGAGGCTCTGAGCAGGTAGATGATAAGAGATGCGGGGATGGGAGACCCATCGGATTTAGTGCAGCTTCTGCAACCCAGGGAGGAGAGTTTATTCGAGCTTGTTTTGCTGGGGGGGAGAAAAAATGCAGGCATTGTGTGTTCCCATTGTTCCTTCGGAGACGACGCGGGGGACCGGAGCAGCGGGCCGTTCGTCTCCAATTATTTTCAGCCAAGGGAAAAAACAGATGGTAAATAGCACTGAAAACAATTTTTTTTAGAGTTAATATTAATAAAAGATGTGTTGGGAGGCTCTGAGTGAATCCTGGGGAACCAGAGCCTGCCTCGTGTGCGGGGTCGGGGGGTGGGGGTGGCAGGGAGGGAGAGGAGGTGGCGGTAACGCGGAGCCCGGGATGCAGGGGGGGGGGGTGTGGATGTGGAGGAAGGACAGGCCACGGCTCCCCGAGTGGCCGCTGAGGTGCCAGGGGGTGGTGCGGGTGGCGGGGCACCCTTGGGAGCCCGCATGCCAGGGGGCGCCTGTCAAGGCTCTGAGCTCCGTGGGGGAGGAGGGCGGTGGGGGCCCAGGCAGAGGGCTGCCCAGGGCTCCCGAGAAACCCTGGCGCCACTGGGCCCCCCTTCCCGCCGGGTGCGGCCCAGATGGCTCTTTTGTGCGGCTGCAGCGCACAGAGGGGGCGGGCGGGTGTCCTCACCTCCCCGGCCCGCGCGGCCAGCTCCAGTGTCATCTGTCAGCAAGTGTCCACCAGCTGCCCAGGCGGCCTGTGAGAGTTCGGATTCCACGTTCAAGCAAAGAGGGAGGGGGTTCAAGCCACCTTCCTGCCTCCTTCAGGACTTACAGACCTCACAGGGGAGGAGAGAGGGGCGTGGCACGCACATATGTGCGCGCAAAGGGGGGAAAGCGGGTTCCTGGGGACGCTCATGTATTCCACAGAAGCTTCTGAGCACGCATCAGGAGCTTGGGATTGTTCTAGGCCCTCGAGAAACACTGAGGGTCAGAACAGATGGGATCCCTGCCCTTCGGGCGCTTACACTCCAGCAGGAAAGAAGCAACAGTCAACTGCGGACCCACGTGTACGTGGGAAACACTGTTAGTTTAGATCAACGCATATAAAATGCCACACGGTGACGGTGCTATGGAAGAAAGAACTAGAACATAAGAGCTGCACAGGCGGGCCTGTGGAGTACTAATTTACCGGGGTCTTGGGGTCACCTCCTCGCTTCCGTCTGCCTCCACCGAGGAGCTCAGGGAGGCGTGAGCTTGGGGAAGAGTCTGGAAACGGGGCATGTGCCACAATCACACACAAAAGGCGTTCGGGTGAAAAAGACAACCCACCTTACAAGACAGAAACCCTCACCTGGGACCATCCCCTTACCATGTCTATCCGATCTTGTTTCCTTCATTGCCTTGGCCACTGGAAAGCTCTAGGAGAAACATGGTTGACTTCCAACAACAAATGTCTCTTATGAAGGACTCTTGCCCCCAGCTTTAGTTTTTCTTTCCTTCTCTCCTGTTCTGTTTCATTTCCTTCGTCTGATATTTTATTTTATTTTATTTTATTTTATTTTATTTTATTTTATTTTACTTTATTTTATTTTAATTTGATTTAATTTTATTTTTTCATCCGACATTTAAAATTTGTATTTCATTTTATTATATACGTGTGGCTTTTTTGTATGCTGCGTGAAATCCTTTCCGAGACCCAGTGGAGAATATATCCACAAAATGGGATGAACACTGATGCGGTTCAGTTAAGACCTAAAATCATCCTTGCTTTGTGTGATCTTAAATGGAGCAGAAGCAGAAGGAAAAAACGTTGCTGTAATAGACTTTATGGGGATACTTGATGATATTGGAATGGAGGCTATAGATTAGATAAAAGCATTATCTTAATGGAAATTTAGATGGAAATTTCCTTAGTGTGGTAATTTACTGTGGTTATGTGAGAGAATGTCCTTGCTCTTAGGAAATGCACACTAAAAGGGATACAAGGAGGGTATCACCTGGGTGTCTCGGCTGGGTAAGTGTCTGACTCTTGATTTCCGCTTAGGTCATGATCTCGAAGTCTGTGAGTTCAAGCCCCACATTGGGGCTCTACACCGTTAGGATGGTTCACTCACTGTTAGTGACATTGTCTCTCTCTCTCTCAAAAATAAATAAATATTAATAATAAAAAAATAAATAATAAGAATAAATAAATAAATAAAATAAGAAATAAATAAAGAATAAATAAAAGAATAAATAACTAAATAAAATATTAATAAGAAAAAAAGGGAATCTCGAAAAGCAACTTTGTCTTGCCTTCAACGCTCCCTCTTCTTGCCGCCAGTCTCCTACCCTCCCCAGGCCACAAAAAAAACCTCCCACTCCTACTTGAATGCTAAGAGAAGACCGAATTTCAGAGCTGTTCTGGAAAGAACGGTTTCTGGATAATCAGACATGGTCTTCGTTTCCTCTGGCTCCGAGATAGATCTAAAACTCCCATCTGGGTCATCAAGTGCTTAAGCCTTTAAGCATTTTCTTTTGGAGGCTTTTCTTAATCCACTGGAGGAACACCTCAATATTTCTCATCCAACCCTGACTTCTTGTCATTTGCAATCCAAACACTTTGGGCTTCAGAAGAGAGAGTGTTGCCAGCAAAGGGTAATCACAGACTTTCTAGAATCGGAAATAAGTACTTTCCACTGGCTCAGCTGCAGCCTCCGCTTGGCTGGAAGTCACCTCCAGCCCAGCCCCACCTCCCTCTGTCTCTCTCTCACACCCCTGTCAAGGTGGCCTTGGTGGAAGGCTCTGGAAGACTGGCGAGAGCCAACCTGCAACCGTTGTTCAAGATAACGCAGGCGGGGTGCTCCAGACCTTTGCTCTGTGCTCCCGTTCGTGAGGCGTCGAGACCACAAGATGAGGAAACAACCCCTTCAAAAAGAGTCTTCGGTTCTGGTGATGTCATCGTCGTCCTCCTCCGAGGAACCACCGTCTTCAGGCCACAAAGCAAGTTTCCCCCATCCTGTCCCGGTGTCTTCGGGGCTGGTTCCCAGTTGAAGGACTTAGGTCTGCACCTGCCAGTGAGATTGATTGACTGCAGCTGTCTTCTTAGCAAAGGCTCGGGGGCACCTGCCATGTGAACCTCAGGTGTGATCTCCCATCCTCTGACTGTCCTTCTCTCCACGTCTCCGAGTCATTGAAAACCCCACTGAGCCTGACTTGTTTAGTCCAAAGCAACTCCCGAGTGATTGGGGGTCAATGAGGAGTCACATGGCTCAATCTGTATGTCCCCAGGAGGGAGGAGGAGAGAAAATGTGGTGGTTGCAGAAAGACCACTGTTGGATTAAAGGGTGCTGTGAGCCCAGAGAAGTGATATGACTTTCCTCGAAGCACCGAGTGGCACTTTTCCCCCTCCGCCCATTAGTTTGCTTTTTTCCAGCTCTCTTCTTCCAACCCTCTCATTCACCCAGATCAAAGCGGTTTTCAGACTCCAGCTCTTTCATCCTGGCAATCACCGCATGAGGCAACAGATGATGACAGTGATTAGCTTGGGAGTGGGGAAGACAAGGCCCGACCGTCCCTGGGACACGTCGTCTTGGCTTTGACCAACCTGCAGGTGCTCCTGGGAAGCTGGGCTGGAGTAGGGCTTCTGGGACAGGTGGAGGCATTGGGAGGGGACAGCGTGGGCCAGCTGGGGCTCTGGGGTGTCTCCCGCAAGGTGCCATGATGGCCGTGGACCAACGTCAAGACTGAGAAGTGGATGCCCTCCATCCTGAACTCTGTGGCACCTCCTGTCCCACCTCTGGCTCTGCCTCCTCCCTTCCCACCCATCTCTGACCCCCTCAGGCTCCTCCAGCAGGAGGGACCAGAGGCTTGGGCTCAAGTCCTGTCTTAACCATCTGGATTAACCAACTGGGCTTACTTTGATGTCTCTGGGCAGTCAAGGTGTCTGACCTTCATAAGGTGGCCCATCCTAGACTGAACGATCTCGTTCCTCTCTTCCTCTTAAACAAGCTTGTGTTTCCTTTCCCTAAAGCTCTTCGGCTCCCAGACTACCAACCAACTTATACTGAGGTCGACTTTAGCAAACAGGGGACTGTCGTCCCCCTACCAGACAGAATGCTTGTGGTTAATTTAGATCTTGTGACAGTCTGTAAAGGCTGAGGGAAGGATAATTGGCATGAGGTGGGGGGTGGGGTGGGGTCAAGAGATGTGCTGGAAACATCTGCCTCCCTAGCCCGTAATAACATGGACCAGGACCACAAGAGCAATGGTGGGTCACTGAGTGCTTACTCCAGGCCGGGCACCATGATGATCCTGTCCCGAAGCATTTAAAATAGGCCGGTGTTGTCTCGTCTTGTAAATCGAGGCTGAGCCCTGTCATGTGAACGTAGCATATACGAGGCCCTGTTGCTGGTTGAGTAGCCTAGCAGCATTCACAATCTCCACCCCAGACCTTTCATCCTGAGTCACGGCCACTTCAAAGAGCTCCCCCCCCCAAATAGTCCAGGGACAGCATTTCGTCCATCAAGTAAAAAACGTGTATGTGCACATGACAGCACATACCATGACCCGTCCTGGACGTAGGAGAACAGGGTGTGTCAGGCGGGTGAGCTCCTGGGGAGTTCAAGGTTGAGTCACAGCTCACGGGGGCCCCACATCTGAGGTCACTGCGCGGGTCAGTGCATGCACAGAATGAAGAGAGAATCTGGCAGGGGAGCGGCCCCTCTGGCTCAGGTGATCTCGGAAGACCCCTCTGAGGAGGTGACTTCTGGGCTGAGAACCGAAGGTTGAAGAGGCTGGGAGAAGCAGAATCCCGGTGGAGAGTCCCTCAAGGGCAAAGCCCTGCAGGCAAGACGGAGCCTGGCAAGTGGCGGAGGGGGTGGGGGTGGGGGTGGGAAAGTGGCCTATTGTGGCTGGAGAGGAAGGAGCTCAGGCTGGGGCAGGCAGGGGGTGCTCACTGAGGGGCCTTGGGGGAGTCGTGAATGGTGTTGAGGTCGTATTTTATTGGAGGGATTCTAGCAGGGAGTAGAACATTCTGACTCCTGCTGTAAATGGTGAGCCCTGGACTGCAGCCGGTAGGGCGGAAGCTGGGAGGAACAGCAGGGCAGAGGCCAGCACCCCTTTCCCCGGGGAGGAGAGAGTCTGGAGCCCCAGGCTTATGGAAAAATAAAGAGTACGACCCCCGTGCAGGTGCCGACGCTCTGCTGAGGCCAGAAGCAGCTGGACGAGCCACAGAAAGCCTGCTAGGATGGGGCCCGTCCTACCTGGGCGTGATGTGCTCATAAGGTCATTGTAGGTGCTACCCAGATGGCCCAACCTGGGCTCTGTTGCCCACCCTAGAGTCACCTCCAGAAGCGGCCCCTCAAAGACCTTGAAGCCCCTCCTGGCCGGACATATCTTCCCGGGTGACCCTTCATGCAGCAGCGGCCGAGGGAACCGTCCCTGCTTCTGCCCCGACGTGGGCCGCTGGACTGAAGGTCCCTGTGAGTTCCTGCCCCGCGTCCCACCGTGAGCCAGTTTGGAAGACGATTAATCCCCTTACACAGGGTTATCGGGGGCGCCACCGGTGACAGAATTCACGGAGAATTCCCCACGCACCGGGCACGTGTGTTAGCGCTTGTCTCTGCCGCAAACAACCCTGGGAGGGCGGCGCTGTGATGACCTTCACGGCACCGAAGGGGAACCGAGGTGCAGCGTGGCTGAGAACTTCCCCCAGGTCACGCGCACACAGAGCAAGCGAGCCAGGGGGGCTGGCCAGCCCCCAGACCCGCCCTGTCCGACCCTATCCTGCCCCCCACCTAGAGAAAGCTTCCTCCAGGTGCCAAGAGCTCATGGCCCCGCCAAGGTCAAAGCTCTGGGCAGCGATTGACGGCAACCCAAGGCTTCTCTTGACCAGGAGACCAAGGTCAAAGCTCTGGGCAG
>NC_064814.1:19636769-19692189 GCF_023721935.1 Panthera uncia | reverse complement strand
AAAGCTCTGGGCAGCGATTGACGGCAGCCCAAGTCTTCTCTTGACCAAGAGACCAAGGTCAAAGCTCTGGGCAGCGATTGACGGCAACCCAAGGCTCCTCTTGACCAGGAGACCACGGGGTGTGCGTCCTCGGAATCTAGGCCAGCCAGGAAAGGAAGACACGTAAAAGAGAGGAGAAAAGGCCGTGGATTCTGAGAGACCAGAGTGCGCCATCGGGCTATGCAAACAGTTCCCGTGGTGGTCAGGACAGAGAGGACAGGCCTGCCGTGACTGGGCCGCAGCCTGGCTTCTCCGGGAGGGAGGGAGGGAGGCTGGTCCGGGGGAACCCCCTGGTGCTTTAGTGGCTGACACAGGAAAAGCCAAGCCCTTCTGTGGGAGAAGCAAGGACGGTACTGACTGTTGCCCCCACCACAACAAACCTATACTTTAACGTGATTAAATACGCTCTCTGGAAAGGGAATACCCCACGGTGTAGCCAAACATGGGGGCGCCCTCTCTCTCCCCAGCCCTGTTACGGTGGTTTATGTGGCCTACTATGTTCTGAACTGGGACCAAGTCTGTTAGGCCACGTTCCAAACGTTTTTTTGTTTTTTTTTTTCTTTTTTTCCCTAGTAGCCTGGGCCTCACTTAAGTCAAGGAGAAGGCCAGATGCGGAGGCCCCCGTCTCCCAGCCATGCTCACTTTGAGGGGTGAGGGTGGGCAAATGCCGGCCGTGCCCGGGGTTCTTCCGTGTATTTCTAACCTCACCGCCAGGCTTTCTGAATCTCGGAGACATTCAGGCTTCCTTCTCCAGGGAGAAATCCCGGGTGGAACAGAATCTTTCTCGGTGAGCAAAGAAGAGAATGTATGTGTGTCCCTTCCTTCCTCCTGTCAGGCAATTAGAGGAATTAGTGGACTACTTGGAAAAACCGATCTCCTGCCCCTCGCCCCCGATTCAGCTCAGAAATAGAGATCATGGTTTCCAAAGCGACCCCTTTCCCTCTCCCCGGGCAGTCGGAGGAAAGGCATTTCTTCCTCTTAATGACACGGACACCCGCTCACATGCATAGCTACCCGCATGCGAGATGGTACGCATGTGTGTGTGTTTGCACACCCTCGCCCATCTGCTCCCAGAATCCCGTAACCAGCACCCCGGTAAAGGACGATTCTACATGTCAGGAAACACCAGCCTAGATCTCGGGTGACCGACGAGCCAGAAAACTTAAGCTTAATTTCCCTCTTTGTAAGAGAGATCTTTTAAGCTACGTTTGATCGCCTCCACAGATTAGGCTAGCTCTGAAGTGCTTTGGAGACATTTGTTCCTTTACACCCCCCCCCCCACACCCTTCCCTGCCACCTCTCCCTCCCCCACCCCTTAAGCGATAAGGCATCTGTAAACACTGTGAAACTCTTTTCTCCAGCCTTCTTGGGTTTGCTACTTTGAAGTACAACGGCAGGAAGACCTCTGTACGAGATGAAAATGTCTTTGCCAACTGATAAAGAAGTGTGGACCCAGCTAAAATCCACTCCGCAAGAGGGATTAGTGAACCCGCGGCGTGATTGGATGGAAGACGGATATGAAAAATGTGAGGTTTGGATTCAATCAAAATGAACCCAGACACCGGTCTCCCACCCCCCACCCCCATCCCACAGATGAGGGTGCCCAGCCCGACACTGGGAGGGCACCCACCTTCTGACTTGGAAAGTCCTTCGGTCTCTTTAGGGCTCTTCCTCTACGATGTGGTTCTCAGATTTAATCAGGTGCACAGATCACTCCAGGAGCTTGTGAAATGCAGATTCTGGGATTCTGTCGCCCGCAGGGTCTTCTTTATGTAGCCTAAGGTGAACCTCCATGAACTGGGTTTTTAGTAAGACCCCAAAGGCTTCTTTTCTTTTATTTTTTTTAATGTTTATTTATTTTTGAGAGAGAGGAAGCGAGGGAGGGACAGAGAGAGTGAGAGACAGAGATTGAGAGAGAGAGAATCCCAGGCAGGCTCCACGCTGTCTGCAAAGAGCCCCATGCAGGGCTCGAACCCACAAACTGTGAGATCACGACCAGAGCCAAAACCAAGAGTCGGACGCTTAACCCACTGAGCCACCCGGGCACCCCAAGACCCCAAGGGCTTCTCATGCAGGTGATCAAGACCTGACTCTGAAAAATAGTTCTAGACCAAAAAAAAAATTAGCTCTCGACCCAGCTGACAACAGCAGGGCTGTGGTGGGCTGGTGGTGAAAATACTGAACTACTAGGGATCATGGGCTCATAAACGGACACAGCCCCTACGTCCTCTGAGTGCCACCTGCTGCCTCAGTTGCCCTTCTGTCCCCCAGGACCTCCCGGACTCCTCCACGATTCAGACACCAAAGAGCTTAACGCTTCACCCAACAGAGGGCCTCGGGGACCCTACACCTGCTGCTGAGGCCCACTGTCTGCTCTGATTGGCCAGAGTCTCACCAGTGCCGAGTATCTTCACTACCTCCCTACACAAAGGGGTTGTCTGGCACCATCGTCCCCAGCTCGCGGTGCCCGGTGCACATACTCGATGGGCCGCATCAGGGACATCGCTAGCCACTCTCTCCCGCTTGTGGCATCTTCTTCCCTTTCTTGCTTTGCCTTTCGTCTGCTGCTTCCTCCGGGTCTCCTCTCTATGTTGTCTCCTTCTCCTGTCCGGCCCGGAGTGGTGACCCACGTACCCAAGTGCCAATGGTTGCCGGTGTGTGGTTTCCTCTCTCTGGAACTTCAGGCATATTTCGTGGTCGACTGACACCTCCACGGGGATGTCTGAGGAGCACCTCAAACTTTACAAAGACCAAACAGAGCCCCTGCGTCCCTACACTGTCCCCAGCCTACCCCATCTCTGTGGGTGGCTCTCCTGAAACTAATTTGCTCAAGCCGAAAGTCGAGGACCTTGTCCCTGATTCTGGTTTCCCTCATCACCTGTGTCCGTTCCATTGGCGACTTCTGCCCACCTGTCCGGGATCCACCTGCTTCTCTCTGCCTCCTCCACCCACCCCCAGAGTCCACTGCCATCGCCTACCTACCATGCTGACCTCCCTTCTCTCACTCTCGTTCCTTGCAATCTGTTCTCTACCTGCCGCCGAGGTGCTCTTGTTAAAACAATCGGATCATGTCCCTACCTTGCCTAAAGCTTTCCAGTGGCCTCCTCTTGTGTTTAGAATGAGACCCAAATTCCCTGTCGGGACATACAAAGACACCTTGACCTCACTTCAGGCTACTCTCCCTCTGGGCCCCCACAGACCAGCCTCTGGCCTTCTTTCTCTTCCCTGGAACATCCCAAGCTCATTCCTACCTCAGGGACTTTGCCCTAGATCAGCTGTCGGCCTGGAAAGTTATTTCCCGGTGGCGGGTCTCTTCTCGTTCCGATCTCCGCGTCAGTGGAACTTTCCTGACCTTGCAGACTAACGTAGCTACCCAGCATTCGCTCCATCATGCTATGTGAATTCTCTGCGTAGCACTGACTACTAACAGATGGTGTGATTGCTTGCTGGTTCGCTCGGTTGTTTATTGTCTGTCTGTCCAGCTCAGCTCCCTAATGAGGATGCTGTGCTTTGGGTATTTGTATCTGCCTGCCTTTCTTTCTCTTTCTTTGTGCGGAGTGGCCTCTGAGAATTTCTGCTTGTCAAGAAGCAGTTTGCAAGTTTGGTAACCGCTAGCCGACTGCAGGGGCGTGGGGATACCCAGCACAGACCTGCAGAGAGAGACCTTCACTGCCTGTCTCAATCTCATCACTACTGACACTGGCGGGCAGATAATTCTTTGCTGTGAGAGGCTGGCCTGTGCATCCTGAGAGGCCAGCGGCTCTGGCCCCCACCTTCTAGATGCCACAGACCTCTCTTCCAGCTCTGACAACCCAAAAATGTTTCCAGACATGGTTCCGTTCTTCCTAGGGAGCAAAGTGGCCCCCGGTAGAGAACCCTTGCTCCGGGGTTTCTGCTGCATTCCGGATAGCTGACAGGAGACCTCTGCATCCAATGATCTAGAAGATTCCGTCACCCAGAATATACAACAACATACGTGGTCACTCACGAGGCCATCTTCTGTTATTGATAAATGATCGTCAAAACCGGGAAGTGCATGTGGGCCGGCTAATTGTGTACGTGGAAATCAAGATCAGCTTTTAACTAATCAAAAAGAGATATCCTGCTCAAAGCGCATTTGAAGACCGCCATGTTTTAAAACTCAACATGACTTAAAACAGAATCCTGTAAGTTCCTTTGCTAAAATACTTTCAGGATATATTAGGTATAACAATAGTTTGCTACATGAAAACGGCTTTGAAAATCTTAAAAGTGTTTTAAAAGAAAAGGGACTTTTTTTTTTTTTTTTTTGCAAGGCATTAAATTGGATGTGAATATGACAGATTTCAAAGACTGTCAAAATAACGAATTTACATCATAAATGCATCGGCTTTCTTTTTAAAGGCTTTTCCCCCACTCGGGAAGGCATTTAATGGTGAGCAGGTTCAAAATGTCGCCAACTCCCACTGGTACAAAAGGGAGGCGGTCCCCACCAGAGTCTCCGAGCTTCAGATAATGTCTCTGCCTGTTTTCAAGTTAATAAACTGCACTCCTGTCAAATTGCAGATAAATGAAAGAGACGGCACCATTGTTTTCTCCCGCATCTTGCTCAGAAAGATATCTCCCAATATTTCGGGAGGACCAGTATGCCAAAAAATAAACTTGAAATAAAACCTCCCCGCCGTGACTTTACCGGATCAAAGACAATGGAATCTCCACAGAAACACTTTTCTGAAGTTTGTAGTTCAGATAGCGGCTCATTAAGGAGCTTCTAATGCATTTGATTGTTTCAAAGTTAGCCATCTAAATTTTTAATCATGTGTGGGCGCAAGATAGTCACGGGGTTGTACCCAAACACTGCAAAGCCTTTATATTCTTAAGAGTCATGTCAATATAATTTTTTTTCCTGAATAATCAGCAGGTAGGCTTGGGGACGGGGTGGCTTCAAACGGCTCTGCTCTTTGATGGAGGGGTGGACAGGTTTCTGAAGTTGCCTTTTGAAAGAGAAATAAGTCTGAGCGTTTTGAAATCTGGATTTCTTTCCTTTTTGAGTGAGTGAGGCTGCCACTCGCTTTTCTCCTCTCTCTTCCTCTCTTTCCCCAGACACAGACTGCTGTTAATAATAGAGGGGACAATAGGGCTTAACTGGGAATCCAGTCTCTTCAACTGGGTCTCTCAGACAAGGAGCACACTCATCTATTAGCATGCTTGGGTTAGATTTTTTTCCGATACTAACCACAGAGTGGTTTTTGTTATTCTCTCCTCTTTGGGGGCAGTCTGTTTTCCTTTCTCAAGAACGTAATATTTGATTGGGAACATGGACGGGCATAAGAGCTGGCTACACACAGTTCTTTTTTTTTTTGTTTTTTGTTTTTTGTTTTATTTTTTTAAAGTAGTCTCTATAGCCAACATGGGGCTCGAACTCATGACCTTGAGATCAAGAGTCGCATAATCTGCTGACTGAGCAGGTCAGGTGCCTCCACACACTGTTCTGTAGCTCTTGGGTGGTCCCAGGTATCAGCTCCTTCTCACTGGTGGGAGTGGAGCCAAACGTATATGGTCGAAAGGTGAAGGACAGGAAGGGGCTTAGGGGGAACCCTGCCGCAACCATTCTAGGGAAGATAAGGTACAGCTCACCTGGACTGGAAGGGTCTTGGGAGGCCACGAGAACCATCCCCTGGCCTTGAGATAACTCTTAATCCATTCCTTATTTTCATTTTGTTGTATTTTATTGTATTTTATTGTATTTTTGTTTTTTTGTTTTTGGTTTTGTTCTTCACGTGTGTGTTTGTGCGTGCGTATGGAGGGTTGTTTTCACATTCCTTATTTATTGAGCATTTACTCTACACTGGCTCTGTTCTAAGTGCTTTATTTGGATTAGCCCATTTCATCATCACAACAGCCTTGTGTGGCAGATTCTTTGATTATCCCCATTTTATAGGTGGAGAAGCTGAGACACAGAGCTGGTGGGCTGCAGAGCCAGGAGTTGACCCCAGGCACTCAGGCTCCAGAGCCCATGCAATCAGTATGTTCCTCATTAGCACTTTTTATAAAGTGAAAAACTGGAAACAATCTAAACGTCCAAACAAAGAAAAAAAAAGAAAAAGAAATGTGCTTAAAGAATTCACAGTAGATCCACACCCAAGAATGCTCTACCCTAAACATGTCACAGCCATTACTTGTGACATTTGGAACAACGATCGGTGACAGAGAACACAATTCTTTACTACATAATTAAGAAAGAAATTCACAAAGTAATATACGTAAATTGAGATTTCACATGTTGGTGCATAAAAATAAACATTCACAGAGAAAGAAGGGTATTGTGACTCTATTAGCCGTAACAAAATACTCTAAGACTGGTGGCTTAAACTACAGAAATTATTTTCTCATGGTTCTGGGGGCTAAGAGGTCCAAGATCAAGGTGTTGAATGAATAGGATCCTAACAAGGACTCTCTTTCTGGCTTTCTTCACATGGTCTTTCCTTAGTGTGTTCCTATGGTGGAGGGGGGGTGTCTCCTCCTTTTAAAGCCACAATCCTATCTGATTAGGACCCCACCTTTATGACTTCAGTTAACCTTAAGTACCTCTTAAAATCCCCATCTCCAAATACAGTCACATTGGTGCTTCAACCTACAAGATTTGAGGGGAACACAATTCGATCCGTAGCAGAGACCAAAATGTTAAGAGTAATTATATCCAAAGGGTGATGATGGAAGTAGATTTTAGTTCCTTTACTTTTGAAAACTTTCATAAGAAGCATAACTTACTTGGTGTAATAAGGGGGAAAGAAAGTGTTCCTAAACTTCAGACTTTTGGCTCAAGGTGATTTCAATCCGTCCGATGCAGATGTCTTCTGAAGGCATCGCCTCCAGCAAATTTGTCAGATCTGCTGCTCCACGTCTGGGGTTATTTCATAAAGACACAGCCTGTCCCTGTGCCTCGGAGCAGCCACAGGAGGGTCCAGATAGGAGCTTCTCCCATGGCGGGCTCCCGGCAGGCCTGAGTGTGCAGCTGGCCTTGTGGGCTCGGGGAGAGCCTGGAAGGAGCCACGCGGTGGCCAGGACCGTGGTAGATGGCGTCTTTGCTGAAACCACGCTACCTAGAACCAGAACCAAAGCATATTAGGTAAGGGGTAACTTGAGAAACAAAGCCCAAACCAAATGTTTGGGGCTTTGTTCAGAAGGACGCCAACGAATCGACAGACGGCATGAATGTCTGGAAGGAGAAACTCACCAGACTGGAACAGTCTAAGCTTAGGGGCCAAACCTCGAGGTGTGATTGCCATGTGGGAGGCCCCGGACGGGGAGCCCCCACTTACCGCTGGGTCTCCGGCACCCTCAAGCAGAGAAGGTGGGGGTCGCTCTACCTGACCGCCCTAACAAGGCATCAAGGTGAAGATGTAGGTTTCCACAGTACTTAGTGTTGCTTCCCAAGCTTTAGATTCCTTCTGGTGCCAGGTCTGCAGATTTAGACTAATCTGCCCAAACGGGCAGGAAGCGTAAACGCAAACTTGGGGATGTGCTGTCCTTTGTGACCGCGGAGCAAAGCAGGACCCCAGGTCGGGAGACCCGTACCCCAACCCTCCACGGCCGGTGACTGCGTGTGCAATTTCAGGCGGGCTGTTTGATTCAACCTGCAAATGGGAATAAGGATAGGAGCTTTGCCTACCTCACGGGATTATTTTGAAGGCACTGCCTTTCTTGCTTACACTGTAGTCCTTGTGGCTTGCGCAGTGCTTGGCAACGAGAGGCATTTGGAGAAAGAATCCATGGCGATTTGGAGGTTGAAACCGCTTGGCCTGAGAGATGGCCAACTCACTGTGCTGGTAGCAGACGAGGAGCAAGCTCTTACCAGCCTGGCCAGAGGCTCCCCCAAGAGTGGGAAATTATGCAAGCGAAGAATCCCCCATGAATACTTCTTGGTGGGGGGCGGCGGGGTGGGGGTGGGGGAAGGAGTACCAGAAGACCCATCACATCTTAAACTCTTTAGGACACAGTGAGCATTCAACAAATATGTTATGAGTGATTGAATAAAGAAAAATTTGAGTAACATCTACGAAAGTGGTTAAGTATAAGAAACCTTAAACTTTGTGGCAGAGATTAGCTGGTTACTGTTTTTCTCCGGGCCCCATAGCTAGACAAGAATGCAGGTGTGGCAGCACAGAAGCAATGAGCACGAAGCTTGGCCATCAAAACATCTGGGAGCCAGGTATTAAAGATGGAAGAGCCATCAGATGGAAGGAGACTGTGTCCCTGAATCAGAAGAAAGCCTGTCTCCAATTAGGTAAATCTGTTTTGGCTTTATGTAAGGAAGTAATCAACATCTATCTTGTTTGAGCCATTGCACACCTTGGGGGTTAGTTAGCATCTGGTGCTGTCTTAACTAACATTCAGCCCCCATATAATTCATACCATTGATCTGAAAGGCTCCTGGAGGCCACGTGATGCTGGGGCGGGAGCCCAGGTGTGTCGTTCTAGAGTCTTGTACCCTCTTCCACAGCCATGGCTGTGACAGAAACGAGCAATCAAGAGGATTGGAAGCTTGCAGAAATGCAGTTCTGACGAGGCAATTTCAAGTGGTCCCAGGGAGGAAGCAGAGTGGGGGGTATGCCTGAAGAGACGGGCTGCAAAGGGGATTTCAGGAGAGCTGAGGTTTTAAAGGACACATACAACCCAAGATGGAAAGGAGTTCACGAGACGAAGATAAGGAAATAGTGCAGAGTCGGAACAATACTGGTGGGCAGCTGTGACTTCTGAAAAATATTTCAGATAACTATATTATTTGGGGCATGGCTTGCCATGGAAAAAGACAGGGTATGTCTTTTTAATTACAGGGTGTACTGAAATTAGAGCTAGTTTCTCACTCATGCAACAGTTCAAGGAGTGGGTCCTGATTGTCAGCCAGCCTTCCATGTGGTGATGCAGGGATCCAGGCTCCTCCCATCTTGTGTCTCCGCCTTCCACCAGGGTCTCAGAGCCTCTGCCGCCACTTCTTGGAGGCAGGGGAAGCGGAGGTGAAGAAGACCACTCGTATCCTAAGCTCTTTAGCCAGCAAGTGATGCTCATCACTTCTTCCAGATTCCACTGGAACGAACTAGTCACGTGGCGCCATCTTGATGGGAAATGTAGTCCCTGGCAGGGCAACCCTTCCCAGACACAACCCTGTACTGTGAGAGGGAAAGCAGAAACTGTTGGTGGACATCTTGCCGTCTCTGCTAAAAACTGTTAAGTGATAGTTAAAACAAGAAGATAATCAAGAAAGGAACGGACCTGCTTTTTGGAGTCTAATGGTGGAGTGCTTTGGAGAGAGTGGGGAATATGAAATTCCTCATCTCCTAGTGTTTCTCTGCCTGGGATTTCTCTGTTTAGGAAGAAGATAATCAGATTGAAGAGCGCAGAAGGTACATCGGCAAAAAGGAATCCTAGCCCTATCTGGAACAGCTATTGACTCCCGATGGATTGAATCTCCTGGCCTGGATGGTTCTACTCCAGAGATCACAAGGGATTTGTGAAAATGAGAGCAACAAAATCCTTGAAAACTAAAGATGAGTAAATGCTCTCCTGGTCATCCCAAAAAGAGGGTATCTTCACGCATGCTTGCTTGGTGGTTTGATTACCAATTCCGTGTTCGGTCCTAAAAAGTCCTAAAAGCCATGTTTTACAGGATGGTTTGGATGCTCTTAGAAAGGTAGGTAGTGGCAGGTAAGAGCCAGAATAAGTTCTGGAGACCAAGACAGGACAAGTTGATCTCAATTTCATTTCCGATGCTCTTAATCGAAGACAGTGAACCCTGCTAACTGAGTGGTATACAGAATTGGACAAGATCTCTCACAAATTCCAAGGGAGACGATATGGCTGGGAGGTGGTAAATTAGGTGGATTTATGAGAAGTTGATAGATCATACTCAAAGCGTGCTGATAAATAGGGAGTAGGGACTGCTAACCCAATGCCTTTGGGAGTGAAACAGGTATTATCATCAATGAGCGGGAGTGGGCTGGGTGCTTGGTACTAGAAAGTGGTAGGGACAGAGACAAAATGGAAAGCCTGTGTCTTGCAGTTATAACCTCTACAACCACCCATAGCTGCTCTGGCCACACCAGCCGGTCGCTGCCATGTTGGACTGTGGATCCAGTGCCGAGATATCTTCAATCTTTCAGGAGAAGTTAGAAATCCAGATGTTGGCCGCTGATTCAAAGTTGAAAAAAAAAAGAAAACACGGCGCAGGCCAAACAAAACATATCTGCGAGCCGCATTTGGCAACGGGATCGTCAGTATGTGACCTCTGACCCCAAGAGAGATTTCTAGTAGCATAGCCCTGTGCTACTATGTCACTGGTTCGGTTCTATTCAACATCTCTATCAATGACTTGGCCTAAGCTCTAGAAAGCATGCGGATCAAATCGGCTGTTGACCCAGAGCCAGAGGGACAGCTGGACGAACCACGTGGGATTCTGATTGAGTTCAACAGATTAGGACGGGACCTGAACCACACAAGAAGGAGCTCTTGGATGGACAAATATAAGCTCATGTACTTGGGCCCCCCAAAAATCAGTCGTACAAGTACAGGATGGCTTAACAAGAACACATGTTGAGGAAAAAAATACTGTGGAGTTTCAGTGGCTCGAAATCAGTATGAAGCAATAATGTGACGCGGTCGCCAAAAAGCAAAGGCAGTGTTAGAGAACACCAAAGAGGCAAATCCTGCGCAGCTCAGGCCATCTGCATTTGGAGTTCCACCTTCAGTTCCAGAAAACACTCAAGGAGGGGCGCGGAGAAACCTGAGCACATTTGGAGGCTGTTAACCAGGACGGGGAAAGGATTGGAAACTATTCAACTAAAGAATGGCTAAAGACGTTTGGGCTACTTTGCTTGGAGATACTCAGAGAAGGGAGGCCTTAGAGATTCACAGATGCCGGGCTCCAATGTTTGGGGAGTCGTCACGTGGATGGGGAATCAGACTCGTTCCGTATGTCTGGACTCAGGCCAAGGGGGGCAATGGTTCAGGAGGCCAGGGTCCAGTTCAACGTTCAGACACCTTTCGACCACATCTATGGGGAGGGGAGGAACTACCCATAAGGGAAATTAGCCCCCCACTCTACCCTTAAAGACAGAAACGTGGAGCCAAGGGTGGGAACAGAGTAGAGGGGCTTTGCCCCAGATGCTTGAAACCTGTTCCTTTACTCCCTTGCACCATGACAGAGGCTCTTTTCCCTGGCCAGGAGGTTCTTCCCTAATTCCTTCTCCTGATAACTTCTACTCATATCTCAAAAGGTGACAATGCAAAAACCCAAAAATTCCTGGAGTGAACGTGTGGTTGGTCTTCAGAGGCCTATGGCCCCCAGTTCAAGAACCCCAGAACGATGGAATGCTCACGTGATGAACTACTGAATGGTTATTTCAGGGGGAATGTTGTAGAGGAAGCGATATATGGCCAGGAGAGAGATTTATAATACACTGTTAACTGAAAAAGAGGAAAAGAGCTTACAGAACCGCAAGTATACTGGAGCAAATATATTAGGCGATATCTGTTATTATTTGTCGTATTAATATGTGCTTTATAGCTGGGTGTACAGATCATAAAATACATCTCCATATGACTTAGTTGTAAACAGATGGAGAGAGAGAGAGAGAGTGAGGGGACTTTACAAGAAATGCTAATAACTCTCTTTGGGTGGGGCATCACGAGTAATTTTTAATTTAGGTTTTTTAATGTCCTGTCTTACCCAAATGTCTACACTGAACATCTGTGCATGGCTTACCAAAAAAAAAGCGAGATTTCTTTCAAAAGGGAGAGAACAGGGCACACCTGACTTGAGGCTGACTCTTCCGGCTTGGGGAGCTGACCCTGCTGCTGGGGACTGGAAGAACAAAGGGACCCCAGTGCCCACAGGTCCTTGGGGATCTCCTGCAGCCACACAGTGAGGCCTGCTGAGGAGCTCAGGCCTGGCCGGGTTCCCACCAGCGTGAGGAGCCGCGAGCCGCCTGAGGGCCACCATCTGGGCTGGAAGGTCAGCCTCTTCTCCTTACAACACAGCAGGAGCGGGAGGAAGGATTTGTTGGGAGAGCAGAAAGAAAGAGCAGGGACGAGAAAGTAGGTCGCCAGGAAATCGAGGAAATAAACAAAGGGCTTCTGGGAAGGGGAGGCTTGCTTTGATCCTGGGGTGGGAATGGGAAGGACAGGCTCTGGGAAGAGCGACAGAATTTCTGTGACATCCTTGGCCCACCACGGGCTGACACAGTTAGAGTCTTAGAACAGCCCAGATGGACGGGGAAGGGGCCCAGGAGCCACCCCACCGACCTCACTCCCAGCCGCAGGCCCGCAGTGGGGCCTGCTCCACTCCTGCCTACAGCTGGCCGCTCGGGCCGTCATGGGGCCCCACCTGACACCCCACTTCTGCACAGGCTGATCCCTCTGCTACATCTCTTCTCCTTCCTTAAAGAGTCAGTACCGGGGCGCCTGGGGTGGTGCAGGTGGTTGGGCATCCGACTTCAGCTCAGGTGATGATCTCACGGTTCATGAGTTCGAGCCCCACGTCGGGCTCTGTGCTGGCAGTTCAGAGCCTGGAGCCTGCTTCGGATTCTGTGTCTCCCTCTCTCTCCCTGCCCCTCCCCTGCTCACACTCTGTCTCTGTCTCTCCAAAATAAAGATTAAAAAAAAAAATTAAAGAAAAAAAAAAAGAGTCAGTACAGATCTCCATTACCCAGAGCAGAATTATCCCTATTACCTTCCTTGGTTTCTTATTAATTAAAAAAAAAATGTTTATTTATTTATTTTGAGAGAGACAGAGAGTGCCAGTGGGGGAAGGGCGGAGACAGAGAGAAGGGGGAGAGGGAGAGAGAGAATCCCAAGCAGACTCTGAGCTGCCAGCGCAGAGCCCGACGTGGGGCTTGATCTCTCGAACCACGAGATCATGATCTGAGCCGAGATCAAGAGTCAGACGCTCAACGGACTGAGTCACCCAGGCACCCCTGTTTCTTATTCATTTTTAAAAAACTGTGATGAAATACACACATCGTAAAATTTACCATCGTGACTATTTCTCAGTGAGCAGTCCAGTGGCATTAAGTACATTCACGGGGTTGTGCAACTGTCCCCACCGTCCAGCTCCAAAACTCTCCGTCTCTGCCTCCATTCGACACGAGGCGCCCCGTTCCCTTGTCCCCTCACCCCCTGGCACCCACCCTCGTACTTTCTGTCTCTACGAGTTTGACAGCTCTACGTACCTCACAGAAGGGGAATCACACAGTGTCTTGTTTGTGACTGGCTCATGGCACTCCGCGTAAGGTCCTCAAGTTTCATCCGTGATGTGGCAGGTGTCAGACTGTCCTTTTTTTAAAGGCTGAATGCAATGCCATTGTTATGCGTATACCGGGTGTGCACCAGCGTAACATTTAACTGCGGCCAAGTCTTACCTGGCAGTTCATTGACATCGGGCATCTCGCATTAGCTTTATTACTGGCTTGATTAATACCCCAAAGCCCAATTTGCTTGTAGTTTGCACGCTGGCTGTCTTTCCACAAGAGGCCTCCTGCTCTCTGGCCCAGGGGAGATTCAAGAAAGGCTCACTCTTAGACTTGTGCCTTGCATCAGTCTACAATACACACCACACTGCAGATGCGGTTAAGGATATTGAAGTGGGGGTTATCTTGGATCGTCTGGTAGGCCCTAGATGCGATGTCAGCGTCCTCATAACGGGGAGGAATGAGGGTCAGAATCAGAGAGGGGGACGTGATGAAGGAAGCGGGGGGCGGAGTGACAAGGCAGGGGCCAAGGAATGCAGGTGGCCTCTAGAGGCTGAGGAAGACAAGAAAATGGATTCTTCTTCTTTGTAAAAAAATTTTTAAAGTTTATTTGTTCATTTTGAGAGAGAAAGAGAGGGCAAAGGGGGGCGGAGGGGAAGGGAGAGAAAGCGAGAATCCCAAGCAGGCTCTGCAATGTCAGCACAGGGCCCAACGCGGAGTTCGGACTCACGAAACACGAGACCGTGACCTGAGCCGAAACCGAGTTGGACACTTAACTGTCGGAGCTCCCCGGGCGCCCTGAAAATGGATTCTTCTGTAGAGCCTCCAGAAAGAACACAGGCCCGCTGACACCTTGACTGTCGGACCTTCGACCTCCAGAATTCCCGAGGATAATAGATTTGTGTTGTTTTAAGAAGTTAAGTCTGTGGTAATTGTTACAGCAGCAGTAGGGAACGGATTGGCACTTCCTGTATGCCAAACTTGTTCTAAGCGGGCCGTATACGTCTTTTCCTTTAATCGTGTCCCCTCTACTGCAGGTAAGGAAACTGAGGCACAGAGAGGCTAGGTCAACTTGCCCAAGGTCACAGAGCTAAGCTCCAAAGCTCCAAAGGATGGAGCCCAGATTTAATCTATCATCCAAGCTATTTTCACCGCCCCCCACCCCCAGGCTGCAACATTACAAAAAGATGAAGAGTTACACTGTTTTTTTATTTATTAGGATTATTATTTTTAATATTTAGTCACTTTTGAGAGAGAGAGAGAGAGAGAGAGAGAGAGAGGTGGGGGGAGGGGCAGAGAAAGAAAGAGAGCGAATCTCAAGCGGGCTCCACTCTGTCAGCTCGGAGCCTCACGAACTGTGAGATCAGGACCTGAGCCGAAATCAAGAGTCGGACGCTCAACCGACGGGGCCACCCAGGTGCCCCTAGTTACACTGCTTTGTTTTGTTTTGTTTTCAAAGATCTTCAGCTTACCACGCTAGACGAAGGGAATCATCAGGCAGGTCATTCAGAGTGTCAGAGAAACTCAGTGACTGAGTGAGGCAGGATCTGAATCCTTGCTTTGTCGTGTTCTGCCTGTACGACGAGCAACTTCCCTTAGCATCCCTGGTCCTGCTGCTTGTTTATAAAACAGTAATAATAATAACGCCGAGTTATTAGAGTTGTTATTGTTTATAAAACAGTAATAATAATAACGCCGAGTTGATAGAATGGGCCTGAAGATTATCCACTCACTAATTTATTCAACAAATACTGTTGAGCACCTGCTCTGTGACAGGTACCAGACTGCATGGGATGCATCAGTGAACAGAACTGAGAAAAACCCTGCCTGCGTGGGGCCCAGAAGCAAAGACACCTCGGTCGCAGCGAGCAGGCCAGCGCCCAGATCTTGGTTCTCACACCATCCGGCAGCACAAGGAGCCGGAACTTCTCGGAGACGTGGCCGTTTCCAGGGATCGGGCAGGGAATGCACGAGACAAATGTGGAGCAGCTTGTAATGCCAGAGAGAAAGTGAAGAAGCGCCCAGAAAACCAAATGATGGGGGCACCTCAGAGCTAAGGAGGAGCCAACCTGAAAGGGCTGCCAATGACCGAAGCTGGAAGGATCTAAGTAACAAGGTGTATTGGATTGTAGTTTAAGGTATAAAATAAATATCCATGAGTCCATGAATCCGTATGGATAGGACAAAATGACTGAACAAATAACTAACCGAGAGAGAAGAAGCAACCCCGCCTCCAGCATAGTTCCATGAAATTTATGTAGGTGCTCGGCTATCCGGAGAGCCGGCCGTCGTATTCATTTTCTAAGGCCGCCATGACAAAACGCCACAGACTCGGTGGCTTCAACAACAGAAATTAATTTTCTCACAGCTCTGGAGGCTGGAAGTCCAAGATCAAGGTGTTGACAGGTTTGGTTTCTTCTGAGGCCTCTGTCCTTGGCTTCAGATGGCTGCCGCCTTCTCCCTGCGTCCTCATACGGCCTCCCCCTGTGTGGGTGCGCGTCACGTCCAAATTCCCTCTTTTTACGAGGACGCCGGTCATGTTGGATTAGAGCCCACCCTAAAGGCCTCGGTTTTACTCAACTGCCTCTGTAAAGATCCTATCTCCAAACACGGTTATATTTTGAAATACTGGGGGTTAGTGGTTCAACATATAAATTTTGGGGATGGGGTACATTTGACCCATAACTGCTCTATTTAGTGACTTGCTTCCAAAGAGTAGACTAAAAGAAAGGAGGGGGGAATGTAAATTTACAGTGGGGAAGCCTGGTGAACACGACCTTGGCCAGGGGACCAAGGTCAAGATCATTAGTGATAAGTCATGTTGACACTGGTCCTCGATATGATGGTGAAAATGGCTTTTTCCTTCCATGGTCTTCTGTCCCAAAAAACCCCTCAGCCTCATCTAAGTACAAGAAAATCCTCAGATAAACCCATACTGAGGAACATTCTACGAAACACCAGACCAGGACGTCTCAAAACCATCAAAGTCATCAAAACCCAGGAAAGTCTGAGAAACCATCACAAACCAGGGGATACTAAGGACACATGGTGTCTGAAAGCAACGTGGGATCCTGGATGAGACCTTGGAACAGAAACGGGACATTTGAGAAAAATTAGTGAAACGTGAATAAAGTCTGAAGTCTTATCAATAGCAGGGTACCTTTAATGTTTCCTTAGTTGTAGCAAATGTACATGGTAATATAGGAAGTTACCCACGAGGAAACTGGGGGTGGGGTGCACAGGGACTCTCTGTACTACTTTTGCACCCTTGCTGTTAATCTAAAACTATAGTTGACCCTTGGGCAACTCAGGGCTCAGGGGCACTGATGCCCTGCATGGTTGAAAAGCCACGTAGAACTTTCCAGTCCCCCAAAACTTAGGTACTAATGTCCTACTGTTGACCAGAAGACTTACTGATAACATAAACAGCCAATTAACACATATTCTGCATGTTATATGTATAATATACTGTATTCTTACAAAAGAGTAAGTGAGTTCGAGTCCCGCGTGGGGCTCTGCATTGACAGCTTGGAGCCTGCTTGGATTCTCTCTCTCTCCCTCTGTCTCTGTCCCTCCCCTGCTTGCTCTCAAAATAAATAAACTAACTTTTAAAAGAACTTTTAAAAATAAACTAAAAAACTGTATTTGAAAACATATCTTGCCCGCATGGACTTACATTCTGGTTGCAAGGGACAGGGACAACCAACGATAGATAATAGAAAGGAACGCTACTAAGTAGGTTATCTGGTATGTTAAAAGGAATAAATACCCTGAAAAAAAAAGGGCAGGGTAAGGGAAGGAGGAGCGGGGAAGGGAATGTTAACTCCTAAAGTCTATGAAGGGCTGGCATAGGGCTGGTGCCTAGTAGGTGCTCAATAAATCATGGCCATCCTTCTCTTCGATGCAATTATGTATGTGGCCGCCCTACCTTGCAAATATTTTTGTTAGGATGATGTTCAAGTGAATCGTGTTCTATAAAATACACATAATGGTGGGCGAAGGGAAACAGCCCTAAAGCTCATTGGGTTGCAAGACGAAGCCAGATTAAAGTACTTGCTGGAGCCAGTCCACAAAATGAGAAAGTAGAATTTAGCAGCACACCTAAGACCTACGGCCGCCTGGCCCTTTAACAACCTCCAGGGAAGGAAGCTTATAAGAAGTCAGTCCGTTTGCTCAGGAGTCCAAGATTTGAGAAGATCTATTTTCAACCTTCCCGCTATCAGTGAAAAATAAAAAGAAAACACGAGAGAGAGAAAGCCATAAAAGAGTAGCAACTGCTTATGGAGCCCCTTTGACGTCAGGCGGGGGCCTCACGGTCCTCCGGATAATCCTGCAAAGGAGGTGATCCTATACCCATTTTACAGACAAAGAAACTGAGGCCCAGAGTCCTTAAGAAGCTTGCCCAAAGTCCCAGGACCTAGCATTAGCGCCCCCTAAATCCTTCCTGCTATCCTTTGACATCGAGGACGAGCACACAGGCAGGTCAGTCGTCCGTTCATCCTTAGTCGCCACGGAGGCTCGGTGCCCCACGCTCCCTTGAAATAGGTTGGCCTGGCGCTCCCACCCCACTCCACCCCAGCACATGCCAAGGAACCAAAAAGGCTCCATTTATGTGGTCCCACAGGAAGCCCGTGTTGAAAGCAAACACACACAGAGCTCATGATGGTGACTCACAACTTCTAACCCTCCTCCTAACCAGTTGCATAAACTTTTCCAGTGTATTGAAGTCTTGTAGAAATAGTGCCTTCATGGGAAGATATCAAGGAAAATGTTCCAGGAGCCGACCAGCAGGCCCTACTCCGAGTCGTCAGCCCCCTTTTTGAGGTTTCTCTCTTTTTTTCCCCTCGGCAATTCCTTTCAAAAAAAATTTTTTTTTTTTCCCCTCACCATTGACCTTGTTAGATTTGCTAGTACATTTTCCCCTCACACTGTAGCACTTCTGTAAATGTTTTTGTTCTTTGTTCTACTTCCTGTGCTCTTTGAGCTTGGCTGTGATGTCTGTTCAGTGGGGCCTTTCTGATCCAATTGCCCCTTGCCCGTACATCCTCTCCCCAGGTATCAAAAATGAGGGCAGTGGGGCCTGGAGGGCCCCTCATTAGAGGGAGGCGGCCCCGCTCTCCCACCAGTCACAAGCAGAGAGGGCAGAGCCGACTCCACGAATGACCAGTATTGAAAAGAAAGCTCCAGGGGTGAGAGAGAGACACAGCCTGGCAGAGTCAGAAGCAGAAGGTTAAAAAAGACAAGAGAAGCGAGGAAAAAAAAAAAAAAAAAAAAAAAAAAAAAGAAAGAAAGAAAGAAAGAGAAACCCACAAAAGCCTTCTTTCTGACTGCCGAAGTGGCTCCCTTTCAGGACCTGAGGCTTTCCAGAAAAACGTCCTGTGAAGAGTAGACCATTTCATGCTGTAAAATCTTCCCTCTGAGGGCAACACCTCGGGTATGTTGGCTATTCGTCCCCAGAGTTGTTGGCCACCCTTGACGCTCTGCTCCGGAGATGAGGGATGTCTTTGATCTGGGCAGACCCCGCCATGCTGATCAGAGTCTAAGTGGTGGCCAGCTCCTGTAGGAGCAGCGTCCAGGAACTTTGCTGGGATCCACATGAGTCAGCCTCCTTGGGGGAAGAGGTGGGGGGAGCGGGGCCCTGGAGAGCCGCCAAGGGTGGGTCAGGGGCGGTGCGGAGCTCTGGGCAGAGAGCGGCAGTGGTCGGTGGGGGCACTGGCTCCCCACAAGCTTGTGGGGGCTGGCGCGCTACAAGGGACGCTGCTTATTCTGGGTGGTGCACGCGGCACTGGATGTGGGCAGCGGAGGACCTGGCTTGCAGCCCGGCTGACCCAGTGTGGCCTCGAGCAAGCCGTCCCAACCTTCTGAGCTTTATTTCCTTTTTGGTAAAGTGGCAACAAGGTCCTCGTCTTCATTCGGCATCGAATGTGTATTTTCTTGAGCACCTACTATGTGCTGGCTGCTGGAGACAGAAAGATATCAAGATGACGAGGTGTCTGCCTACAAAGACCGCTCACTCCACTGGAGGAAGGCAGACGCACGAACTGATCCTTAAAATCCGGTGTGAGGAGTGCAGTGAGAGAGGCGTGTGCAGGGTGAGGGGACAACATGGAGGAAACGGATTACTTCTTTCTAGGGAGGTCATTAAAGCTGACTTTAGGTCTTGATAAATAGCTTAGGACTTTCATAGTCAGATGGGGGAGGGAGAAAATGGCGTTAGAGCCCGTAGTTGCATTTTGTGCCAAAGCATGGAGCCATGCTCAGAGAACTGTGATATTTTTTGTAGAGAAAGAACATAGACTACAAGTGTGTGTGTGTGTGTATGTGTGTGTGTGCGCCCGTGTTGCAGTGCGGTGAGTGAGGCACTTGGCTAGGGCCCCAATTTAAGGGGGCACTAAAAGACTCAGTCATCAAGATTCATGAAATTCTGTTCAGGGTTTGAAAACTCAAAGTTAAGGCAAAAAGTCCACGAGTAAAAAAAAAAAAAAATAGCAACACTTAAAATAAAGGCAGGGTTGGATCGCCACCTGCACGACTCACCTCCATGACCTTGCTCTCATCCTGCCCCTGCCGGATCCTCTTCCCTTTGTATCCAGCCCAAATACGAGGGCTCAATAAACGTGGGTAGTTCTGCGTGACCATTCAGGGTAACACAAGCATGTGCTTCTCCTCTTCAAAGAGCATCTTCTTCTAATACATGGGGGTGGGGGCGGACGGGGGGGAGGTCAGGGCTTGTTAGTTTTTCTGCCGGTTGTCACTTGTAGCTCTGGGAATGCTGCCCTCCTCTGATACTGTGCTGCTGCTGTTCTGCTGGCCTCGGAGGGGGAACGATGCTGGGGGAAGACCCTCCTTCCCCGGACCATTCCAGTCCTCCAGCATATATACATCACCAACACAGGGCTGGCTGTTGTTTGTGCAACAGACATCACTGACAGTATAGAGAAAAGTAGGGGGGAAAAAAATCAATGTAAAGCAAAGCATCTCAAATTGAAAATAAAATACGAACGCTTCCAGAGCCATAAGGGAGATGGGGGAAGAGAAAGTAGGGTAAACTTTCAAGCTCTACTTCCCTGCCTTGAGGTCTTCCCCTTCCTTAAAACATACAGTCACTTCCTTAATCTCTGTCTCCCGTTAGGGAAAAGGTTCCCTCCTACCAAAAATATTTGTCTCTTCTGGGAGCTATGTCACCACCCATGGGTGCAACCCATGAGACACAACAATCCCTGAAATAGAGCCCCCAACCATCTGAGTTACTCAATCTGGAATGAAACTCTGAGGGTCTCCAGTGGGACAGTCCAGAGCAAGGGAAGATATACCCCCTCATTCTTTCTACAGTCTTCAAGCTTTGTGAGTAAATTTTTGTACAGAATACATGTATCTTCCATGGATATAATTCTCAGAGACAGTAGAGCCTAAATTCATATCCAGAATAATATAAGTTCTCTAAAAACAACATAACTGGACAAAAGATTTCTGGTCTCTTAGAAAGAGATATAGACGGAGCAGCTTCTATTTTCCTTTCTTTGCTTATCCTTCTTCTTCTAGAACATGTCCACTCATCTATCCAGGTATAAGAAAGTGGACTGGTAACATTGCCACCACACACAAAGTCATGTACTCTTCATGTCTATTTTAGTTGCATGAACACTGAGCAGTTTTGAAATTCCACTTTTTTTCTACTTTAGCTAGATAAAACTCTTCAACAGGTGTATCGACACTCCACCCTATCTCTGTCAGGAGAAAGGAGTATCAGTAGCAAGATTTCTTTTCCTCATTCCAGAGCAAACCTTCAAGAAGGTGGGGAAAGAGAGAAATTGTTCTACAAATTATATCAGGTACACTATTCCTCTGCCCATAATTTAAGGCTTATTGTGGGTCTATAAACTGAGTTGTTCCTAAGTAAGACCATAGATCTCAATCCAAATACCTTGGTAATTACACCAAATGTAAATGGACTAAATTTTCTAACTAAAAGGCAAATATTTCAAATAAGTTATTTTTTATGAAATAGAACCATATGATTTTCTCAATAGATGAATATAAAATGTAAGGATACAGAAAGGTTCACAGTAAAAGGATAGAACAAGGTATGCCGTGCAGACATGAAACATAAGGAAACTTGTATAACGATATTAAAACAAAATTGATTTTAAGGGAGAAAAAAGCATTACTAGAGACAAAAACATTTAAAATACTAAGAGTCTAAATTCATTAGCAAATCATATAATAATTCTAAATTTTCATGCAATAAATAAGACAACTTCAAAATGCATCAAGCTACAATTTTCATAACCACAAGAAAAAAATAGATCAGTCCACAACCATTGATATTTTAATATAGCTCTGAAGTTACAGTAAAATGAAGAGAATCAATAAGAACATAATAGATTTGAACAACAAGAAAAATTTGACCTACTCCAAGTGTCCATTCTTTTCAAACATTCATTAAAAAAGTGATTTACAAAATGATTATATGCTGAGGGTGCCTGGTTGGCTCAGTCAGTTAAGCATTGAACTCTTGATTTTGGCTCAGGTCAGGATCTCATGGTCGTGAGATGGAACCCTGAGTCATCTACTTGGGATTCTCTCTCTCCATCTCTCCCTTCCCCTCTCTTGCTCTCTGTCTCTCTCAAAATAAATGAACATTTAAAAAAATGATTATATGCTGGGTCATGACACCAGTCTCAATTATTTTCAAGGTACTGAAATCATACATAATAAATTCTCTGACCACAAGGCGATTAAGCTAGAAATCAATAAAAAAAAAAAAAAAAAAAAACAGCAGAGAGAAAATCCCCATATGTTTATAAATTAAACAAAATGAACTTTTAAATAACCCATAGGTAAAAGAATAAATCATAATGGAAACAAGAAAATATTTTTCACTTAGTGATAATGAAATATAATGCAATACAAAATTTGTGTGATACAGCTGAAGTGATGTTCAGAGGCATTACATAGCCTCAATTTCATACATTAGAAAAAAGAAAATCTGAAAATCAGTGATCTAAGTACCAAACTTCACAAGTTAGAAAAAAACAATAGTAAATTAACCACCCCCCGCCAAAGTAGAAGGTAATAAGAAATAAAATTCAGAGCAGAAATTAATGAAATAGAAAATAAACACAAAATAGAGATGGTCAATAAAACCAAAAGTGGATTCTTCAAAATGACTAATAACATTTATTTAAAAATTCAAAAATAAGAGGGATGCCTGGGTGGCTCAGTTGTTTGGGTGTCCCACTTCTGCTCAGGTCATGATCTCGCGATTCCTGGGTTCAAGCCCCACATAGGGCTCTGTGCTAACAGCTCAGAGCCTGGAGCCTGCTTCGGATTCTGTGTCTCCCTCTCTCTCTGTCCTCCCCTGCTCATGCTCTGTCTCTCTCTCTCTTTCTCTCAAAAATAAAGATTAAAAAAATTAAAAATTAAAAATTAAGAAAAGAGAAAGCATAGATAACCAGTGTCAGGAATCAAACTTAATAGAGGATAATAGAGAATAGTACAAATCATAAAGACTTAAAATTATAACAAAAGATAATACAAAGAAGTCTATGCCAAGAAATTTAAATGTAATGAACAAATTTTTGGAAAATGCAACTTACTAAAACTGACACTAGAAGAATTGAGAACTGGGAATAGTCCTAAATCTAGTTTAAAAACTGTTTTTAATCTGTGATTTAAAATTTCCCATAATGCAAGATCCAGGTGTAGATAGCTTCACTAGCGATTTTTTTCCAAACATATAGGCTCAGACATATAGGAGGAAATAACAACAATTTTACACAAGCTCCTACAGTAAACAGGAAAGCTGAAATGCTTTTCCACTTGATTTATGAGGACGACACAACCTTGACACTAAAGCCTGACAAGGTCTTTATAAGAAAGGAAAATCAGGGGCGCCTGGGTGGCTCAGTCGGTTAAGCATCTAACTGTTGATTTTGGCTCAGGTCACGAGCTCACAATTGTGAGATTAAGCCCTGAGTCAGTCTCTGCGCTGAGCACAGAGCCTGCTGAAGATTCTCTGTCTCCCTCTCTGTCTCTCTCTCTCTGCCCCTCTCTTTCTCACTCTCTCTTTCAAAAAATATATATATTTTTAAAGTCTTCATAAATTAGGGAGAGAAAAGAACTTCCCTAGCCTGATAAAAGTGTTTAAAAAAATCACATCAAAACAAAAGAAAACCCCCACAATTACTGCAAATATTATATTTCATGGTGAGTGTTAAAATCACCCCTTTGAGGTCAGGAAAGAGACATGGGTGTTCACTATAAACAATTCTACTCGCATTATACTGGGAAGACCTTAACCAGTGAAATAAGGCAAGAAAAAGGAATAGCAGTATAAGGGGTTATTACTCACAGACAACATAGTTTGGTTTGTAGAAAATTCTAAAAATATATTGAGAAATTTAAATGATAAAAGAACTTAGAAAATTATTTGCATATATAAAGTCAGCACATAAAGTGTATTTCTATATGCAAGCATCTAATAATTAGAAAACGAAATTTTTAAACATTTCACTTAAAATAACATATAAAGTCACTCAATACCTAGGTTGGCCTCAAACTGGTGAAACTGTTCACGACCTGTATCAGCAGTTACAAAAAATTCTTGAGGGAAGTTAAAGATTTAATATATGGAGAAATATCCTACACTCATCCATCGAAAGATTCTATATTATAAAGATGTCAATTCTCCCCAAATTCTTTAGATTCAGTGGAATCCCAATCAAAACCTCAACAGACAGTGTGTGTGTGTGTGTGTGTGTGTGTGTGTGTGTGTGTTGGCAGGATGATCCTAAAATGTATATAGAAATGCAAAGAGCCATGAATAGATGAGACAATCTTCAAAAAGAATGACAAAGTAAAAGTACTTGGTCTTTCCGATATGAAGATATTAATTGCTATAATTAAGACATTGTGGTAACAGCGAGCTGTTAGATAAATGAGCAAAATAACAAATTAGCGAGTGCAGAAATAGAAACAGATGCCGATGTATGAAAACCTGACTTATTAGAAAGCTGGCACCACAGAAAAGAGACTTTTCTCAATAAACAGCCCTAGGTCCTTTGGACGTACATATGGAACAAAACTAATCTCGACCCTTTTTCACACCATATACAAAAATCAACTCCACGAAGCTGGGCCCTTCCCTTACACCATACATAAAAATTAACTCAAAACATTAAAAATCTAAATGTAAGACCTAAGACTATAAAATCCCTAGAAGGAAACAGAGGAAAAGCTTCATGACGGTGGACTTGGTAATGATTTGTTGGATAGGACGCCCAAAGCATAAGCAACAAAAGCAGAAACAGACCAACAAGACCACGTCGAGCTCAAAAACTCTTGGGCATCGAGGGAAACAATCACCAGAGTGAAAAGGCAACTTACAGAATGGGAGAAAAAATTAGCAAATCACCTATCTGAGAAGGCGTTAATATCCAGAATAGGCAAATAATTTCTACACCTCTAGGACAAAAGAACAAATAACTCAATTTTCAAATGGCCAATGGCCTTGAAGGGACATTTCTCCAAAGAAGATAAAATAGCCAGTAAGGATATGATACATTTCACAGATCATTAGAGAAATGTAAATTGAAACCACAGTGACCTGTTGCCTCACACCCACTAAGATGCCTGCTATCAAAAAACTTAAAAATAGGGGCCCCTGGGTGGCTCGGTCAGTTAAGCATCTGACTCTTGGTTTCAGCTCAGGTCATGATCTCGAGGTTCGTGGGTTTGAGCCCCACGTCGGGGTCTGTGCTGACAGCATGGAGTCTGCTTGGGATTCTCTCTCTCCCTCTCTCTCTCTGCTCCTCCCTCGCTTGTGCTGTAAACTTAAAAATATAATAACATAAAAAAAAAAAATAAAGCTAGCTAACGTTGGCCAGGAGGCGGAGAAATTGGAACCCTGGGGCACTGTTGGTGGGAATATAAAGTGGTGCAGGAGGCATGGAAAAGAGTGCACAGAATCCTCAAAAAATAAAAAATAGAATTACTGAATGATCCGGCAAGCTCACATCTGGGTATGCATATCCCAAAGAATTCAAAGCGTGGTCTCAGGTATTTGCACACCCATGTTTACGGCAGCATTATTCACGACAGCCAAGAGGTGGAAGCAAGTTCTAGAGATATGATCCAGCAGGTGTGAATACAGTTAACACGGCTGAACTGTACAATCAAAAATGGTTCATGGGGCGCCTGGGTGGCTCAGTCGGTTGGGCGTCCGACTTCGGCTCAGGTCATGATCTCACGGTCCGTGAATTCAAGCCCCGCGTCGGGCTCTGTGCTGATGGCTCAGAGCCTGGCGCCTGCTTCGGATTCTGTGTCTCCCTCTCTCTGCCCCTCCCCCCTCATGCTCTGTCTCTCTCTCTCTCTCTCTCTCTCTCTGTCAAAAAATAAATAAATAACTAAATAAATAAATAAAAAATAAAAACGGTTCAGGTGGTTCATTTATGTTAAGCATTTTTACCACCACTTTAAAAAAAATCAATTCCGGATAGATTTTAGATTTAAATATGAAAGAGACACCACAGGGGAATATCTCCATGACCTGCGAGTAGAGAAAGATTTCTCCAGAGAAACAGAACATAAGCAGGAGTTGGTATGGCAGCCAATAGAGCAGAATTTCTTCTTCAAAAACCTCAGTTTTGTTCATAACGCCTTCTGACGGATCGGATGCGGATCGTTCAGATGCCGGAGGACAATTTGCTTTACTTAGAGCCAGCCGGTGAGCATTAAGCACATCTACAAAACACAGTCCATGGCGACACGTAGATTAGTATCTGACTGAATAGCTGGGGACGTCGTAATCCTGGTTCATTGAGCTGCTACTATAAAATACCCAGACCAGGTGGTTTATAAACGACGTATATGTCTCATGGCTCTGGAGGCTGGGCAGCCCAAGGTCAGGGTGCCAGCACAGCCGGGATCTGGTGAATATCCCTCTTCCAGGTTGCACACTGCTGACCTCTCGCTGTGTCTTCAGAAGACGGGAAGGGTGAGCAGATTCTCTGGGACCTCATTTATAAGGGCACTAATCCCATTCTTGGGGGCTCTACCCTCATGACCTAATCGCCTTCCCCAAAGGACCCACCTTCTAATACCATCACTTTGGGGGTTTAGGATTTCAACATATGAATTTGTGGGTGTGGGGGGGGACACAAATATTTAGACTGTAGCAATGTGTTTTAAAATCATGGGTTCTATTATGACTCAGGGATGGCGAGGCTAATAGATCAGGAGATGACCGCCATAGAAAAGATGGCGGTTATACTCACACATCACAAGAGGGGGGCCCCCCACCGAGAGAACGGTGCATGGAGGGGGCAGGTGGGGAAGCACCAGGGTTGGTCAGGAGGCAGAGAGACCGAGAGACCGAGGGGAGAGCACGGGCGAGAGTCTCTACTGTGGTTTCCACAGGATGGAATGGGTGAGGTGGGGAGACAGACTTGGGATTGGCGGGTCTGAGTAACTGCAGCGGGCCCCGGGGCACGGGGCTGCCTCTGCTGGCCTGACACCTGGCTCCGTGGTGACTAGGGCAAAGGATGGTGAGGGTCCGAAAGGGGCGCTGAGGGCGTGGGCTCTCGATTGGCTGGCTTGCATTCAGAAGGCCTGAGTGCAGGTGAGTCTTGTGCTCTCGCTAGAAATCGGCCACGCTTGGCCCAGGCAGTCACCCCAGGGCCAGCACGGCCCCGAGACGGTCAAGCGTCCGAATAAAGAAAGGAAAAGGCGTGACTGATGCCCACGGCCCAGCTAGGCATAAAACTAACCGCGACAGTGGGGTAGGAAAATTGGCTGCCCAGTGCACACAGCAATGTTAACGACGGTTCTCTCTCAGAAAGCAGTGAGACTGCGTGAGGTTTACTTCCTTTCCTTTCTCTTTTCTGTACGTTCTAAATTTTCTCTGTGAGCCTGATTACCTTTCTTATCAACATGGTGAGGGGGTGAGGACCGGGTCAAAAACCGTCTGGGGCGTCCGGCGTGACTAGCTGAGTCCCTAGCCCCGTGGACGCATGCTCCCGTCTGGGCTGGTTCGAGGGGACACAGGCATCTCCCTGCCGCGGGCCCTCCCTGGGCTCTCTGTCCCCCAGAGCACAGAGGCGCCCTCCTGCCTCCCTTCCCAGGACGCTGAGGGGGCCGGAAGCCCGCATAAGACGGTGGGGGCCTCCCCTCAGAGGGCCTGTGTCAAAAACCTGGGCTTTGGGTGTGTGTGTTTAGAGTGTATGTGTCAAGAAGTGAGTGTCTGTAAATGAGTGTGTAAAGGTGTGGGGCGCGTATATGTGTGTGTGGGCAGGTGAACGTGCATGCATATGTTAGTGTGAGTGTGGAGTGTGCAGTGAATGAGTGCATTTAAGTGTGAGTGCCAGAGAGAGTGTGTGTGCGGGTGCGTCTGTGTGCGTCGGGGATCTGGGAACCAGAGGAGGAGGGGGCAAGACAGGAGGAAGCACAGTGACCCTGCCTTGGTGCCCTGGGGGGACAGGCCGCCACACGGGAGAGCCACAGGAAGGAGACCAGGCTGTGTCCCAGGATCCCATGTGTGTAGCCCCAGAGGGCGGGTCTCCACGGCTGACTGGGCTGGAGAGGCGTCTCCACCACCACGGAGCCCCTTGGAGGCCAGGGGGCGCTCCGAACTGGGGCGGAGGTGTGCACTTGACTGTCACCCGACCAGGGAGGACATTCTGTGGGCCTCTTTGCCCAGGGTGCCCAACGGCCCTGCACAGGGCCAGTTGCCCCGCCCAGCACGCCGGGGGTGGGGGGGACGGGTGACCTGCACCCCCTATGCCCCAAGTGTCCTCACCGCCCGCCGGGTCCCCGGCCCGCCTGTGGAGAGTGTAAACGATGTTGGCCCCGAGACACTCCTGCGGCACCAGTCTTCAGAGAACGTGGGCGCCTCTGTTGGTGGTCTCAGGGGGCAAAGGCAAGTAGACCCGGGGTGACCACGCACGGGGGAGTCAGGCCTGTGCCCTACCTCTCCCGGCCTCCACCTCACCTGCATCTTCCTGGAGCCAAGATGACACGAGGGGGGCCAGGAGCGGCCCAGGACGGGTGGGGGAGGGCCGCGGAGGGAGGGCAACAAGGCCGTTCCTGCAAAGGGGACATCCCTCCCCTCTGTGATGAGGAGGCCCTTCCTGAGGGGAGCCACCCCCAAAGTGATAAGGCCTCTCAGAAGGGGGGCCGGCCCCCCCGGTTACACTCTGCCTTTGAAGCCGACCCTTGAGCACTGAGAGGGCCTCTTCGCGGGACGCCCCAGCCCCTTGGTGGGAAAGCCTTTGAAGTGTCTGGTGAGGCTGGGCCTCTTAAGGGGCCGACTGTCCTGAGTCAGACATGTGGGGGGGAGGGGGGCAGGGGAGGAGGGAGAGACTGACAGCTCCTTGTCTGATTGAACAGGAGCCCAAACAAGCAAAGGTCCAGAGAACACTCCGCAGGTCCTTGTCGCCGCCCAGCTCTGAACGCCCCGGCCACTGATCCCCAGGAGCTGAGGAGGCCGAGGCCTTGCAGCTTCTGTGGCAGGAGCCGGACCCCGAGAAGGCGGCCAGGCTGGGCCCGGCACCGAGCATCCTTCTCTCGTAGGAAAGAGAAAACCACCAGAAGGATCTCGACCTGCCGCTTGGAGGGTGGCCGGCAGCATGGGCCCCACCCCAGGCCCACGGAGCCAGGAATAACTAAGCGACGACCCCCTTGTCCCTCTCTGGGAAGAATAAAGGACCCGCCTCTGGAGTCCGACGGGCACGGGACAAACACTTTCTATTTTACAAAATGCCTCCAGCCTCGTAACTGCTGGTGAGAATCAGAATATTACCAGTGTTGTGTTGCCATGTTGGAGACGAAATCCATCTGGGCTGGTGGAGGGAGAGGTTTACAGAAGAGTGGACCAAAGCACGGGTGGGTGTGAGACTTAATAAGGTAGCATAGACGTGGGACTGGGACTCAGGCCTCCTGAAAGTGCCCCACTCCACTCACCACCTCCATGACCTCACCACCTCCTATGACCGTTTAGCAGTCTGGCCCGGCAGAAGGACGCCGGACGTGACAGAAGGTCGGGAGTCCTGAAGTGAATCCTAGTTCTGCCCATGCTTGGCTGTGTGCCCTTCGCCAGGTAGCTGAACCTCTCTGGGGGCCTCCAAACACACGGTCTCAAAGAACACTTTCTGCTCTGAAATGGGCGTACCTCTTCCCTCCCCAGGATTCACCAGAGAACATTCTCTTCATATATTTGAAAAGGCGATGGGACTTTTCAGATGTTGCTGACATCCATCCATTACATAAAACAGGGAATTATTTGATGAGGAATGGGGGCCTGACTCAGGTCTGCGTGTCACTGACAGGGAGGTAACCTGCACTAAATGCTCAGAGCGAGGTCAGGAGGAGGCCGGTCGTGGAAAGAGAGGAAGTTTCTCCGGTAACCATGGTTTCAGCGGATGCCCTCTGGCAGCTCATTACAAAATAAACATCACAGGTGCCCAGGGAAGCTTCCCCTAGCTCACCTCTCCCTTCTTCCTATTTCTGTGGCTTCTGCCTCCGTGACCCTTTTTTAAATTTAAATTGATGGACTTTCCTCTTTAGATCAGTTTTAGTTAGGTTTAAGACAAAATTCAGTGGAAACTACAAATTCTCACCATATCCCAACCCTGCCCTGGAAATTTCCCCTGTTATTAACCTCTTTTTTTTTTTAAGTTTATTTATTTATTTTAAGAGAGAGAGAGAGAGAGAGCACAAATGGGGGAGAGGGGGAGAGAGAGGGAGAGAGAGAATCCCAAACAGGCTCTGTGCTGACAGTGCAGGGGCGCGATCTCACAAACCTTACGCTCATGACCTGAGCTGAAGTCAAGAGTCAGAAACTTAACTGGACTGAGCCACCCAGGCGCCCCTTGCCTGTTATTAAGCTGTAATTAACCTCTCGCCTTAGTGGCACATTTGTTGCAACTGACGAGCCAGTATGGATACACCACTATTAACTAAAGTCGATCTGAATTCACTCTCGGTGTTGTATTCTATGGGTTTGGACAAACGTAGAATGACATGTATCCATCATTACAGCACCACACAGGAGAGTGTCACTGCCCTAAAAGCCCTCTGTGTACCACCTATCCATCCGTCCCTCCCGCCCAAGCCCTGGCAACCCCCGATCTTTTTATTTCCTCTGTAGTTTTGCCTTTTCCAGATGATTCCAACTATAGGAATCATCCAGTATGCAGGCTTTTCAGACTGTCACTCAGCAATGTGCAGTTCAGTTTCCTCCATATCTTTTCAGAGTTTGCTGAGCTCCTTTCCTTGCAGGGCTGACCTGGCGGGCTTCTGATGGGGAGCAGAAGATCCTGACGGCGGCACCAGGACCTTCGCAGGAGCCCCACACCCCCAGAGCCCGGCAGCACCGTCTCGGAAGGGCTGTGCAGTCAGAGCCTGTCCATTCACTCAGCGTGCCCAGGAGCTAGGGACAGAGATGTAAGAAACAGGGGCCGGGTTCTTACGAAATCCCACCCAAAATGGGTGGAAGGAGCCACGGGAGAGCTGGGCTCCGGCCTCCTGGGATATGTGGCTTCCCTCCCTGCAGGAAACACGAGCCATCACCTGAAAAGGAGATACTGCGTGGTGACACGGTGACCCGTCTGAACCTGACTCCTCGCCCTGCCCAAATCCCCCCCAACCAGGCAAGGAAGGAGAATCTGGGAGGAGAACGTCCAACCCCCAGCCCATTTTAAGCCCGGCCAGGAAAGCCCGAAAGCCGCCTGGCTGTCTCCTGCCCCCATCCCTGGCAGAAGGTTTTCCAGAGGAACCAGACAGCCTCCTGAGCACCCCCAATATGCGCGGAGTCGCTGGATCTCATCTGTCTGCCTCCCTCCTGGGCCAAGACAAAAGCATCACTCTGTGTCTGACACCAGGCCTGAATCGCTCTCACCCCTGCTGTCAGCCTCCTCCCTGGCTTTCTTCTTTGTTTGGTGTTATTTACCACTGCAAAATGAACAGAGTAACAAGCTTCTCACTCAGGGACGCCAGCCCACCTGAAGAATTTGAGCAAACTTTTGCAAAACTTGGCTGCAATCGAGGTCTTGCCTTCTGGATCTTGGTCAGCTCAGGGAAGGCTGGGGTTCCAAGAATTTCCGCATGACCAACCGGTGGCGGGTGGGAGGGGCGGGGAGGGGCTGGAGAAGAAACACAGGACGCGGACCATCCCCACAGAAGAAGAAGCCCTATAAACACCATCAGATATGCCTTCCGTAAAGGGTTTCATGGAGCTGTTTTTAACGTCTACATTTAACAATTCAAAGTACCCCGCGCCTGTGTATTTCAGGTATAATGTCTCAGAAGCAAAAACTTACAAAGGTCTCTGATGTTTCTCTTTCAGACTTTTTTTTTTTTTCCCATGATACGAACTTTTTTTTTTTTTTTTAAGGCCTGTGCTTTCCAGTGAGCTCTCCTCCGTCTCTTTTTCTTGCTGAAACTGCAGATGTACATTATGGTAGTGTGAAAAAAGCTAATTACACTGCAGAGGCTTGGCGGGAGGCAGGGAAGGCCCCGCCGAGAGCACAGGATGATTGATTTGCACTGTCACACAGCTCTGCTGGGTGTCATAACTTAGTGACAAATCAAGGATTACAGTGACCCAGAGTAACTCTCTCCCTTTGTTGTTGGGCAGACATCAAAGCCGCCAAGCATATTAGTGTTTTTAATAAGCAGTTAAGTCAGGAGTAGCTTACAGTTTAGAATTACTTTGTGTACAACCGGAGGTGTTGGGGTGGGGGAGAGCGTAGGAGAAAAAACAACCAAAAATCATTAGTCGGATAAAAAACCCGAATGAAATAAAACAAAAGAAAAGAAAATGAAATGGAACGGAGCCCATGTGGCAGGAGCGGGTTCTTTGTAGGGGCGGTTGGAGGTTTTGCATTATTTGTTCAAGCCACACAGAGGCCTGCTGGGGCAAGGCACGCCGTCTGGAAATTCGGTTTTCTGGGGGGAAAAGGGACTATACACGCTACAGTTCTGGGAGGGAGGGGTGGCGCGCTTCTTATAAGCAAATGGCTTTGTTTTAATCCGCGCAGAGGGAGGCTGGGAGGGTCACGTTGATGTGTTTGAGGACAAATATCCTGTTCCCTAACAATTAGTATCATAAAATGGTTGGGGCCACTCACCTTATCTCGAGTGTACACGTATCCCTGAGGACAGCTGCGGTCGATGCTGGTTTTTCTCAGGACCTTTACCTTCAGCAACGGAGCAGAGACCTGAAAATCAGAGCAAGGTGGGAAGCTACTATTCGTTCCTGCTATACGGTCATTATCACCCTGGTGATGCGAATGGTTTCTGAGGACGAGGACTGGCTCCTTGGAGGACACAGCTGGGGCCAGGGCCCCGATGACATAGGTTGGCCGTCACGCTCTGTGGGGTGACTTTCCCTGGCGACTTTCAGCAAGTGGAGCCCCCCAGACAGAGAGAATCTCTGCCCGAATCACACTTGAACTCCTGAGAAGCATGTATCGGCATCAGAGAGGGGGTGACCCAGCTTATGTGGTATGGGAGAAGAGCAAAGGCAGGTCTTGGCTGTGTGACCCTGGGCAAATCCATCAACGTCTCTGGGCCTCAGTTTCTTCATCCTGCATACCTGGAAATAATCCTTTCTTGCTTGCTCAGTGGGTTGTACAAATCTAATAAAACGAGGCTGATGAAAATATTTCACAGATTCCCAAGCACTCTGCGACTCGATCGGAAAATGGAAGCATGGAAAGAACCCATCTTGTCACATGTACGCTTGGTTGACACGGGTGAAGGAAAGCTATGGCATCACCCACGTGGGCACCCCATGACAGATCTGCATCTTGAGACGCGCATCCACGGGGACGCACTTTGGCCTATGTTGTGTATAAAATCCACTGGGGTAAACAATGGCCTTGATTTTCATTTGTGTGTATGTACGAGTCTATGTATTCCCATTTGCATCCCAATGAACAGAAACAAGAAAAATCAAACCCACAGGAGTAGCTTTAATTGCTATTATTATGAATAAAATGATGGAATAGGCAGGCTGCAGGTAGGAGGGTGAGAGTAAGAGAGGGAGGCCTCCCCACACAGGGAGGCCCCAGCAGGTGGCTGGCAGAGCAATACCCCTCAATATAGTCCCTATGGCTACGTATTAGCCAGGTGGGTTCCAAAGGGGGATTTTTGTCAGTTTGCTCAGGAGGCGAGATAAAGCCTTGAGAGACTGATGGTCCCTCAAGCAAGTTCATGCGGACTGAGCAGCGAGAGTGTCTCATCCCCCACTCAGAGACTGTTCCATTGGATAACTGGGCCCTCGCCCCTGGCTTTCACTCAGCACTTTGAAAAGTCCCATTGACAGGCTAGGATTCCCTGACTCTGTTTTCACATGTGTTTTTTATTTTTTAATATTTTTTAAAATTTACATCCAACTTAGCATATAGTGCAATAATGATCTCAGGAGTAGAATTCAGTGATTCATCCCCTGCATATAACACCCAGTGCTCAAGCCGGTCCTCTTTAGATTGCAGACCACCTCCCTCTCTTTTTTGCAATTAAGTGGGTCACGGTTTACTCTACTTAGGGCGTTCTATTCCACGGCAGCAGAAGTGCTGTGTATTAACAAATGCATCCTGCAGGGTAAGCTCCTTCTGTAGTTGCCCAAGTGCATCACGTTATGTTGCTTCTTACTTATCAGAATTGCAGAATTACTCTTCAAAAACTCACAGCTCCCTTCATAATGACTACAGAAGATACTTCTGAGCCCACCCAGCCCTGTATTCCTTTTCTCCAACCTTACAGAGAACTTTCTTCAAATGAAACCTCCCACGGGAAAGAGTTCTGTCTTGTCTAACAGGTCAGATCTGCTCATAGCACTCTGAGCCAGCAATTCCGCTCCTTGGTATCTCCCACACGTGCACCAGGAGACAGGGAGAGGAATGTTCTGTACAGCGCTGTTCCCAATAGTAAGAAAAGGAAAACCCCCTTAAAGTCCGGCAGCAGCGGAAGAGACAAACTGTGGTCATTTAATGTAAATAAACACTATTGGTTGCCAAACACGAACTACGGCTGTGAGCGTGAACTTGAAAAGAAATCTTGAAACCAAAATGTGATGAAGAAAGGCAAATTCTACGGGGCACAGCCGGGTAAGCATCCGACTCAATTTTGGCCCAGGTCATGATCTCACGGTTTGTGAGTTCAAGCCCCACTGATGGTGCAAAGCCTGCTTGTGATTCTCTCTCCCTCTCTCTCTGCCCCTTCAGTGCACGGACGCTCTCTCTCTCTCTCTCTCAAAATAAATCAGTAAACTTAAAAAAAGAAAAGAAATGCAAATTCTAGAAGACAACATGCATGTGACTTTGTTAATATAAAGTACAAAAAACAGGCAACAGTAAACAGTACGTTGACTGAGCACACATACGTGAGTATTGAAACCGTGAAGGGGAGGAAGGAGACAAGGGAGAAGGAAGGAGAGAGGGCAGGGAAGAAACGGGAATGCTCTCGTTCCTGGAGAGGTGGTTTCTCCCCAGCTCAACGGGGCTCAGGCTTGGTGTGTTGGACACAGGGGTAAAAGGCTGTGAGGGTGATCTAGGATCTTACGAGCTCCTTTATTGTTCAGATATGTGGTTAGTAGGTGCCAAGAGTTTGCTAACCACAGTGCTCCCTGAACTGGCATATTTTCTTCTATGGTCCTCTGGAGAAACCAAGGAAGACGAAGGTGGTTCACACCAGGGATCTGTTAAAACAAAACAGCATCGAGAAGATGGTCTAGGGCTGGCAGAAGTTAGGGTGGCCTCCTCCACCTTCCAGATGGCCCACACGCTACTCACAGATGCCCCGAGTGGGATGAGGGACTCGGGGCGAGGTGGGGCCGGGGGTGAGGGGTCTCAGTTCTGGTATAAGGAAGCAGGTGGGCGGGAATAATAGGCAACCGACGGTGGACAGTCCAGCCCGGACGGTGGACACTCGAACACTCGAACATCAGTGTGTGAGTGTCCAGTGAGAGGAGAACACGCCGGCGGCAGGGCGGCCCTCAGCACTGAATACTGTAGATGCCACAAAGTGGACCAAGAGAGAGGAGATGTATTCATTCCTATTATTCACCTTGAAAGTGACCTCCTCAGAGGGAGATAGGGAGTGACCACTCAGTCACTCCCTAGTGCGTCCCTCTATTTTAATTCTCTGCACAGCACCTCTAGGATCTGATGTTTTCCAGTTCTGTTTGTGCATCTGTTGACCGCTGGTCTCCCCCAGCCCGGTGCCTTATCGCCGTCCCTGCCGCCGGGACATAAATTTAGCTCCCTTCGCGTTGGAGGTAATCAGAGAAGCATCCTTCCCTCCTTGGAGATAACGTTCACATAGATATCAAACACTATAGCCTCATATGGATCTGTAAGAAATAACTTCTAAAAACCATCCAGTAAGGAACCCTAGGATGTCAGCAAGAGTAGTTGCCTCTTGGAAGGAGCGCTAAGAAACTGAGGGATAGGGAGAAAAAGGTAAACGTCTCACTGCGTATTTTTTGTCCTATTGGACCATTTAATCAAGCACATGTACGTCTTGTGTTAAAAGTTTGCTTTAGGGGCGCCTGGGTGGCTCAGTCAGTTAAGCGTCCAACTCTTGGTTTCGGCTCAGGTCGTGATCTCATGGGCTGTGAGTTTGAGCCCTGAGTCACGCTCTGCACTGGCAGCCTGGAGCTTCCTTGGGATTCCTTCTCTCTCTCCCTGTCCTGCCCTTCCCCTGCTTGTGCACTGCCCCCCCCCCCCCACCCCAACAAATAAATAAACTTAAAAAAAATTAAATTTTTTTTCTCTCCCTGCACCTCCCTCTAAAATAAATAAATAAATAAATAAATAAATAAATAAATGTTTATTTTATTTTTATTTGTTTATTTTTATTAAAAAAAAAATTTTTTTGACGTTTATTTTTGAGACAGAGACAAAGCATGAACGAGGGAGGGTCAGAGAGAGGGAGACACAGCATCCGAAGCAGGCTCCAGGCTCTGAGCAGTCAGCACAGAGCCCGACGCGGGGCTCGAACTCACGGACTGCGAGATCATGACCTGAGCCGAAGTCGGCCGCTTAACCGACTGAGCCACCCAGGCACCCCTATAAATGTTTATTTTAATTAAAATCTCAACACCTCTCCCTCTGGCTCTCCCCATCTTAATTTCCCAGATTAGGCATTTCCGACTGCCTCATTTAAAACCCCTTGAGCCTGACTAATGACGTTTCAAGGTTCACCTCCAAATCTCTCCTGTACATTTGGAATTTAGACCCATTATGTGGCTGTTTTCTTGGCTTTCCTTTTAGCTTCCTTCACCTTCCGTTTCCCTGGGGAAGTCAGGAGACATTTCCAGAAGAACTTTGAGAAATGATCTACTAGTCCATACAGCACCAAAAGTGATGGCCAGATCTCTTTTTCTGAGCATGCGTTTGCTGGAATGTGGGGCTGGGCACAGAAGGGTGAGCAAAGCTTTCTTCTCTTACCTGCTACTGTCCTCCTGGGTTGGACCTCTGTCCCCAGGCAACCCAGCACAAGCCTCCCCTGAGGGTGCCAGCACCCTCCCATCTGAACCGGGAAGAGTGTCCCTCTCACAGAAGGCACCAGGTAGAGGGGATTGTCCATCGACCATGCCAGTTGGCCAAGTTCCTCTCTCAGCTAAATCAGGAAGCTCATAAAAAGACTTTATCTCTGGGTCGCCCGTGCCTCCCCAGTTTCCACCCGCCTGGCGCCTGGGAAAGGACAACAAAGGGGTGTGGAGAACAATGACCTTCTGTGAGGCCGAGCCTGCACCAACAGAGTCATGGGAACCCTGGAGTCTCGGTCCCTCTCCTCCCTTGGCCTGGAGCCCAGGTGGCCAGGTGTCCTTCCTGGTAGACCAGGAGGCCCTGGTGGCCACGTGTGCTCCCCGGCTGGTGGCCTTGCCCATGTCCCTTCTTGAGTGTTACAGCTCTTCAAAAAGAGCCTGACAGGTGGCCTAGTTTTCTCCTGTGATTTCTTAGAATACTCCTGGTGTCACCAACTCTAGGATACACCATTTTGTTTCTTACCACCCTTCTCTAGACTGGGCCGAAGACCAATGTCACATCCTGCCCCTCACGTTTGCCATTCTTCCCAGAGCCCCCCACCGGGGTTGCACACTGACTGCAGAGGCCGCTCCCCTACGGTTAGGAGGTGGCTCTGTCCCCCCCCCCCCCCCCGCCCTGCCTGGGCCTCACAGCTGCCTGTAAAACACCAGGACATCCGGGCATCTGGTTCATAACAGCCTGTGCTCCCGGGCCCTTGGGGCAGGTACAGTGACCTGAAGGCACTCCTTGCCCCCTGCCCCCACCCCAACCTGCAGACTCAGCGCCGCTGAATACCTTCACATTCTTTGCTTTTAAATTTTACATTTTCCCATCTGCCGTCTCATGACTTTTGCCACTAACCCGAGAAGAACGTAGATGCGTATTTTTATTTCTCCTTTAGGGACAAATGAAGTGAGGTGCAGGCTTGTCCAAGGTCATTACCAGTCACTGGCTGACAGAGCACGTGGAACTCCTGACTCCTCTCTCCAGGGTTTCTCCATCCTGTTGCTTGTTCAGAAACACTTCCGGTGCTTGGGCCTATTGTACTTCCCACTTCCGGTCACGGACTGTGAGAGCCGAAAGGGGCTTCCGGTGTGGTCGTGTCCCACCCCCCACAAGGAAAGTAAGCCCAGGAGGGGGGCGGGGGGGGAGGAACTTCCCAAGGTCATATGGGGAGGGAGCAGCAAAGCTGTCTGGTCCCAGGCCCGCTGGTGCTGGGGATCCAAAACCCTTTCTCCCCATTTCTCTCCTTTCCTCCGCCCTGCCAGGGTGACCAGGCGATCCTTGGTGTCTGTGTGGCCTTTGCAGCCGCGGCCGTGCTCTGAGGAGGGACGGGGGGTCCTCGTGGACCGGAGGGGCGGGTCTGGGAAAGAGGGTGAGCTGGGACAGGAGGTAAAGGAGAAGGGCGAACATACCAGGCTCCGATGACTGACGTGGGACCTCGGGAACACCCCTGGTCATTTGTGCGGGTTGTGGGGCCGGCTGGGGAGACCTAATCCAATGAGAGAAGTCAAAAGGTGTTGGTGCTGCAGCACCACCACGATTAAGAGAAGCAGAACGCTGTCACCTGGGCCTGATGGCCACACGGTTCCGCGACAGCTCCTCCCGTCATCAGGAGTGACTGGTGGACCTTGTGGTACATCGTGCTTGATCTGTGTCCTCTCTGCTCAGTCTAGGCAGAGTGGCCAGAGCTTCGGGGTTAGAAGGGGCTTGAAAAAACCCCTATTCAGAAAGAAACCAGTATGTTGTGTCCTGGAGCTCTACCTGTGGCTCCTTCCTTTTCCGGCTTCTGATGTTAGGTCACACCAAGTAGCCACAAGGGCCGTATGCTCATCGGCCCTGGCGCAGGTAAGCTCTGCAGAGGCTGCAGCGAAGAATGAACTGCTCACTGATCTTCTCTGGTTCTAGAGCAAGATCTGGGAGGCACCCCACACCGGGGGCAGCGAGCCAGGAGCACCGCTCGGCCGGGACGGCTGGGCTACGGGGCTGAGAGTACCCGGGGCAGAGCGAGCTGCCAGCCGCTGGTCGGCAGATTGTGGCAGTGTGGGCCTGGCATTTCCGGAGCCCCTTTGATGGTGAGTGTGAAGTTGACATCCCCCCAATTTCCAGTGGCTGTTCCCCAAAGCCACCCCAGTTAGCACAGTGCTGAGTTGACACAAATATTGTTTTGCCAAGAGGCTTCTTTCCTACCCTGCAGCCTTTCCTTCCACCAGAGTGATGCCCTCAAGTTCCTTCCATATGGACAATTGGGAAGGGGATAATAAGCAGTGAAGTCTTTTTCCCTGAAGAGGGGGGAAAGCCAACAACCGATGCGTTAAGCAGACAAAAAAAAAAAAAAAAAACCCCGAAGAATGGAATGGAATGCCTATCTACTAACAATGCCCATCTTTGGTCGGTGGGACCAAGTCTGATTTTTTTCTCATCTGGTCTTCATTTCCAAATGTACTATAATATATATATATATATATATATATATATATATATATATATAGTCACTGTATGCTAAAAATAAATACGTACTAAAAATTTTAGAGCCACTACGCTCTCAGAAGCAGCGGGCTTCGTGCAGGGAGTCCCTGGAGGGGATCCTTCCCCGACAGAGGGCGGGTTCCTACACTGTCCCCAGGGCAGGCCACCCCCGCTCTGGGGCTCCTCCATGGCTTCCTTAAAGAGCTTCCCATTCTCTCCCGTCCCTGTAGAGTCAGGCTCTTATGGGAAAAGCCAAATCTCATTATCTCCCAACTCAGCTAAATGGTGAGAAAACAGACTGGTCCAGGCACCCTGCTCTCGTTTGAAGCCTGAGCAAGCGCGTCAGCATGTCTCTGGCTCCCGGTCTCCCCCTCCCCTTGCTGCTTGCTGGGTATAAAATACCCGCAGCCCAAAAATAAATCTCTCTTGAGACGGCTCAGGTGCAGCTCGGGGCTTTCACCTCCAGTGCCTCTCTCCAGCTCTGATCTGGGTGTCTTTAACACATTACAAAGCTTCAGCTACTTTAAACACAGAGCCACCGTATGACCTAGCAATTCCACTCCTAGGGATAGACCTAAGAGAATTGAAAACATACGTTCGCATAAAACCTCGTACATAAACGTTTACAGCATCTTTATTCATAAGAGCCATAAGGTGGAAACAACCTCAGCATCCACCGACTGGTGAGTGAATGGACAAGGCCTGACTCATCGACCACAGTGGAATATTATTCGGCAATAAAAAGGAGCAGAGCGCTAGCAGGAGCCACTGGCCTGCGTGAACTTGGAAACCGTGATGCTAAGTGAAAAGACCGTATCCTATGCGAGTCCATTCACACGAAATGTTGAGAACAGGGAAATCTGTGGAGACGGAAAATAGATTCGTGGTTGCCAGGGGCTGAGCGCCGGAGCGGGGCTCAGGGGGCCGATAGCTCAAGGGCACGAGGTTGCTTTTGGGGGTGATGAAAATGCTCTCAGGTTGTGGTGACGGTCATGCAACTCGGTGGGGCACACAGAAAATACCGAATCGCACCCTTTACACGAGCGCATTGTGTGGTGTGGGAACTTTGTCTCAGTAAAGCCGCTCTTGAAAGGCTTTGGCTGGGTTACCATCCGTCAGTCACACGCACGCACGCACCCGCTCATGTTCACACTCACGTGCAGATCGTGTAGCAGCTCCGAGCTGGGGGCAAGGCAGGAATTTCAAGGGTGGACAAGGCGCGAGGCAGCCAGGCCCGCAGCCCACACGGAGGGCAAACATCCGGCTCGGGAGGCCAGGAGGCCAGAGAGGTGTGCCAGGAAGGGGGGAGTGGCACCCCAGCGCTCCGTCCACCTCTAGTAATGACCTCTAAGTCAGGTGCAGGGGGAATGGGGTGGGGGAGGAGCACACACTCAAAGGAAACCAGACTTTGCCATACGGAGCTGGATTCTCTCTTCTTTTAAGAAAACCACTCTGTTCCCTCAAGCTGCCTGGCCCTGCTCTTGCCCACCGTCCCTCGACCGGCTCCACCCCTTGGCGGCCGGCTCTGAGGGCACGCGCCATGCCCTGGTTCTCTCGGGTGCCTTTCTGCCCAGATTGCTGGCCACAGAAAGGGGGTGAAACCCTCTGACCACCTGAAGAGAGTTCTGTCAGCAAGGGTTTGCTTCATGGATTTTGAGCCCCGTGCTTTGAGACACTTGAATCTTTGAACGAACCTGTAAACCAGGGATGGGAAGTCCTTAGCACCAGCCAGAGGCTGGTCTTGAGACTCCCTATTTTCCATCAGAGAAAAGGCGGGGCAAGGAGGGCTGAATGTGTCACTCCCGCACACGAAGCCACCTTTGCATGAAGGTAGCTGCAACGGGGCAGAAAAGGCCAAGGGTTAGAATGAAGGTGAAACCGCTCACCATGTTCATTTTTTTTTTTTTAATTTGTTGAATGTTTATTTAAATTTGAGGAGAGAGACAGAGCAGGGGTGGGGGAGGGGCAGAGAAAGAGAGGGAGACACAGAATCCGAAGCAGGCTCCAGGCTCCGGGCTGTCAGCACAGAGCCTGATGCGGGGCTCGAACTCACGAGCCATGAGATCATGACCTGAGCTGAAGTCGGATGCTTAACCGACTGAGCCATCCAGGCGCCCCTGCTTACCATATTCTTTATTGATATTAACTCATTTGAGCCTCCTGATATCCCACGAGCCTCAGTTTGTTCATCTGTATAATGGAAGCTGGACCCCAACTTAAAAGCTCTCTGAACAAGTGTAAGTTTCCAGAAACTTACTACATCATAAATATTGGTTCCTATCATCCCTCCATTCTTTCGTATGATATTTTAGATACTGTGAGCACCCTCTTATTTGACCCTGGCTGAAAAGTATTGTTATTCCCGTTTTATTTTATTTTATTTTTTTTTGTTTATTTTTTTTTTTAACTGGAGATTTAATCTCTGCAGTCTTTTTTTTTTTTTTTTTTTTTACGTTTATTTATTTTTGAGACAGAGAGAGACAGATCATGAATGGGGGAGGGTCAGAGAGAGAGGGAGACACAGAATTCGAAACAGGCTCCAGGCTCTGAGCGATCGGGACAGACCCCGATGCGGGGCTCGAACTCACGGACTGCGAGATCATGACCTGAGCTGAAGTCAGACGCTGAACCGACTGAGCCACCCAGGCGCCCCAGTTATTCCCCTTTTAAAGGGATACTGAAAGGCACCTGGGTGACTCAGTCGATTAAGCGTCCAACTCAGGTCATGATCTCACGGTTTTTGAGTTTGAGCCCCGTGTCGGGCTCTGTGCTGACAGCTCAGAGCCTGGAGCCTGCTTCGGATTCTGTGTCTTTCTCTCTGTCTGCCCCTCTCCCACTCATGCTCTGTCTCTTTCTCTCTCTCGAAAATAAATACACATTAAAAAAAAATAAAGGGATACTGAAGAAACTGAGGTCAGGTCACCTGCCCACAACTGTTTGGTAAATCGAAGAATCATGGGACGAGAACCTCTTCACCTGCATCTCTCCCAGGACCAGGGGTCTCAACGTCTAGTTACATCGGAACAATGTGGGCACTTGTCAAAATCAAAGAGGTGTAGGATCTGGGGTACCAGACCCATGGAATCAAATTTTCCAGGGTGGGGCCCAGCCATATGCACTTGTAAGTTTCCTCCGGGTGATTCCGGTCCACACCAGAGTCCTTGAGTCTCTCTACTAAATCAAGCAGATCTTGGAAAGAGAAAACCTAGAAGAAAAGAAAAACGCAGCCAGAAAAAAATCTAGAGAATAAAGGAACTTTAAAAATGGGATCTGCCTGTATCTTACAATGATAGCTAACTTCATGGAGTGTTTACTTGGTGCGGGGAGATTGCTGTACATGTACACGATCATACTCTACATGAATGTATTTGAACCCTTGAGCCACCCTCTGAGGTAGCTACTTTTACTATCCCCATTTGACAGAGGAGAGAGTTTAAATTATTGACCCAAAGTCACCCAGCTAAGAAAGAGAGCCAGGAGAGGATCTTCACTGCCTTATAGACCTGTAGAGAGGCAGGTGTTTTCCTGTAGAGAGGAAGATAGGCCGGGAGAGTGAGAGCAGAGGTGCCACAGAAAGCTAATATGGAACAAGGCTAGGTTGAGGTCCCCAATCTACGTCCTCCCAGGGCGTGCTGGCATCATCCCGGAAACCTGACTGGGGGCTTGGCAAGTTTAGGCTGAGCTTTGGACACCTGTCGGAAATGGTGTGTGGGTGGCAAAGCGGCCATCCCTGCCACCTTGAGAGGGCACCTCCCACTGGGCGTAATGGGTTGAAAGGCCACCCCCCTACCCCCAAAAGACATGTCCATGTCTCAATCCCTGGAACCTGTGAGTGTGACCTTATTTGGAAAAAGGGTCTTTGTAGATGCAGTTAAGTAAAGGATCTTGATCTGGATTATCCAGGCGGGCCCTAAATCCAGCCACAAGTGTCCTCGTAGGAAGAGGAGACCCAGACACGAGGGCAGGTCACGTAAAGACGTAGGCAGAGTTGGGAGCAAGCAGCCACAAGTCAAGAGACGCTGATAGTTACCAGAAGCTGGAAGGCACAAGATAAGGAATCTCCCCCTAGAGCTTTGGAAGGGAGCTGGGCCCTGCCAACACCTTGATTTTGGATTTTCAGCCTCCAGAACTATGAGAGAATGAATTTCTCTGGGTTTAAGCCTCTTGGTTTGTGGTAACTTGCTATGGCCACACTAGGAAATTATACGTTAGGGAAAGGACAATCAATTTAATGGACATTGCCCTCATGTCTCCTCAGCATTCCTTTTTCTTTGATCCCGGTTCCAAATCGTCCCTTCCTTGAGAGACGTGCTCACCAACCTCCTGCCGCGTGCTTCTGGTGGCCCATCCTGGCCCCAGACAGAGGGAGGGGCCTGTCATCTAGGACTGGCCAATCAGAGAGCCCCAACTCCTGGGTGGCAGTGATTGGTCCGGGGGTGACTCATGACTCAAGCCTGCCCAATCAGAGCCCTTCCCTGATTTTTGTATTACTAAGCAGGCAAAGGTCATACCTCCTTTTCTGTTGGGGTTGTGAAATTGGTGCGCGAACAAGCCAAGCCACCGGGGGTACCTGTACCTGCCGTGTGGAGAAAGCCCAGGCACGGTAGGTAGGTAGGAATGAGGCTAAAATGTAAAAGGAAATAGAAGCAAGAAGCCAAGTTCAAGAGTGAGAGAACACCGGTAGTGTGCAAATTTCTGGATGCTGTCGAACCTAGAGCCAGTTCCACCATTCCTATGGTTTGTGACACGAAACTTAATGATTCTGCCCAGGCTGGCTGGAGCTGGGTTCTGGCCTTGCTACCGACAGAGCTCACACTAATACAACAAGTTGAGAGCGACTGCCATTTCCCCCAGGCAGAGCAGAGGCATCTGGGAACAAACTTGACTGCACTGCCTACATCTCGTCCTTTTTGAGGGAGGTTTGAGGAAAAGATCAAGGGCTGGCAGTGTTACGTGTTGAAGAAAAGAGAAAGAAACATGCTTGAGAAAATAGGTCTCCTCGATTTCCATGGCATCGGTCAGAATGTCCAAGAGACTCAGTGGAAACCATTTCCCAAGCAGAAGAATGTTCGTTCCTGTTTGGCAGATCCCGGAGAAGAGAAGAAAAACAAAAGATGCAGACAGGGAGCCAAGCTGGGGTGGGCACGGAGGCCCCGACCCCCTTTCATAGCCACACGAAGCCACCTATCCATCCAAACACTGGCCCCGGGGATCACAATGACATCTGAAACTTCTTTCAGGCATTTCCTTCCCTTTCAGGTCTCTTTGGGTTCCTCAGCCCAGATGTTGCTAATTTTCCATCTTTTCAAAGCTCTCCGTCGCATTTAAAGTCAGAATGCTTCCTATTCATCGCTTCTGAATTTGAGGGGGAGGAAATCACAGAGGTCAGCAGGCCTTTTAATATAGAAAGTAAATGAGCAAAGCTGTGCGCGAACGTGTGAGTGCGTGCGGGCGCACACATAGCTTGTTATTTCCTGCCTTAATCCACTTTTCAGCTCCACTGTGCAAGATCACAGGACAGACTCGGGCAGTACCTCTAAGAAAGGTTCCTCACATCTCCTCCAGGAAAGAAGCTTCTTCCCAAAAGTTGCCTTTTGAAGTTCACTGGGTCTGCGCTGCAGCCCTCAACCAAGCTAATTACTGGTCAGCGAGTGGCCACTTTGAACTGGTCACACACCAGAGGCCCTCTGAGGATCTTGTTTGCTGGGTGACTGTTTTCACATGATGCCTCTTCTGTTTACATGTGGCAAACGGCTCCTTCTCTCTCACTTGAGGCAGAGTAGAGAGGAGGCCCTTCCAATGAAAGCGGCCTCACGAAGAAGTGGAGGAAAGCTGGGGCCTACGCTCTTCTGACAAACTTGAACTTCTGACAAACTTGAGAGGGCTCGTGGAGAAACTAAATTTGGTTGCTGCTATCCATTTAAAGGAAACACTGATTTAGAGAAGGGAGAGCACGAGGAATGAGGGTGAGCCATTGATTTCCTTTCAGCTTAACCACTGAATTTCCAGTGTATTCTTGGTCACCTGCAGAGTTCCCAGTAGAGTCTACATACGGACCCCGCTCCAAACAGGTAGCTTCGAGTGGGTGCTAGAACACAAAGGTAGGAGGGGTCCTCCATTTTCCTTTTTTTTTTTTTAAGTAATAGAGAAAAAGAGGAAACAATAAAGACCAAAACAGGTGATGGGCTCATCCCTGAGGTAACAAATTCCCCATACACGTGACTTGAATTTCTGAACCAAAAATGGAGGTAAGTGGTCTTATGACAAGGAGTATAGATGGACACAATGGGGGAGAATGGCTTCAATTTGTCCCAGAAATTATAGGGTGGTGGTTCTCAGTGGAGGGAAATTTTTAAAATTTTTTTAATGTTTATTTATTTTTGAGAGAGAGAGAGAGAGAGAGAGAGAGAGAGAGAGAACGCGTGCATGAGAGGGTAAGGGGCAGAGAGAGTGAGGAACAGAGGATCGGAAGCGGGCTCTGCAATGACAGCACAGAGCCCTGTGTGGGCCTCAAATTCACGAATCATGAGATCATGACCTGAGCCGAAGTCGGACCCTCAACCGATTGAGCCACCCTGGCCCCCTGGCAATTTTGAATTTTATCTATTGGCTAAAGGCCAGGTATACTGCTAAATATCCTACGATACACAGACCAGGCCCCCCCCACAAAGAATTATTCAGTAGGGGCATCAGCAGTATCCCTGTTGAGAAACCTTGGCAATGACCAGTCGCCCGGCCCTACCTGACTGCCATGGCGTAGGGATGTGCAGTCGTCCCAAGAGCCCAGAAGAGGAGAACCAAAGGCGTGCGTGCACTAGAAGTCCCACAGCAAGTTAGCTGTGAGAAGCTGGGCTGCACGGCCATGAGGCATCAGGGCTCGAGTGGGCACTAGAAGGAGCCAGAACTGAAATTTTGGAAGAGCAGATCTCAGGAGATAATGAAGGAGGCCGGTCCAAAAAGACAAAGTGTGGCGGGCGTGCAGAAGGAGGCAGAGATCGGGGGGCCTCGAGAGCCACAGAAAGAAGGTGTCTCGGTCCTGGGCAGCTTCCTGCTCCCCAAGGGGCCCCGCTGTGCTGGGTTTTCATGAGAAGCCCGGGTCAGCGCGCCAAAGCCCTGCTCTGAGCCCGCGTGAATGGATTCCTGTTTCTCAATACCAGAAGAACTTTGACTCATGCCTGCCAGTTGTATTTCTTGAATACGTAATTCCCCGTCAAGGTTGTGGAAGGAAGCTGTGCTCTCAAACGTGGAGCCGCCCCAAAGATGACAGGTCTGGAGCAAGCTTTGCAGAAGAGCCCAACTTTCCACCAGCCCTGGCCTAACACAGCCCGTGACGCAGGGGCCATTCACGTATCTTAAAGGCTCAGAAAGACCCACTGCGCGTGCGCACGTCACCCAGGGATGCTGCCACGAGGGTGCTGAGCTGCTTTGGTGTCACGGGCCCTTCTCAGAATACGGCCTTCAAGTGATTTAAATGCTTCTAAACGAAGAAGGCAAAAATACAAAGGATTACAACGACAAGCAATCGCAATGGAACACGGTTCTCAGAATATTTTACCATTGAGACATAGCGCTCTGTGTCCTTGTTAATTAGCACATCAAGAAACTCCAGGGGCGCCTGGGTGGCTCAGGCGGTTAAGCGTCTGACTTGGCCTCAGGTCATGACCTCGCGGTTCGTGAGTTCGAGCCCCACGTGGGGCTCTGTGCTGACAGCTCCGAGCCTGGAGCCTGCTTCGGATGCTGTGTCTCCCTCTCTGTCTCTGCCCCTCCCCTGCTCGTGCTCTCTCTCTCTCTCTCTTAAATATAAACGTTAAAAACAAAAACAAAAACAAAAACAAAACTCCCGTGCCTGGTTGATTACTTACCTGCCATGCTCATTGGACCCTTTGCGTTTTACGCCCTCTTGGTGGTCCACGGGCCACAGATTGAGAATCTCTGACCACAAGGTCCCAAACAGAAGCCAAACGGGTTTTCGGAGCAGGAAAACAGCTCGTGAAGAGGAAGTAGAAATATTTTCTTATTCTAAGGCTAAGCCATGAACAATGATATATCCCCAAGGCAAATTAGCTCATCAGTTTAGTTCTTCTCACCCTGTGGCACTCGGAAAAAAAGGTAAGACGAGGTAAGCTTTGAGGGAGAACTCGAAGTCTAGAGGAAACTGAAGCAGGAAAACAAGCCTTGGCCCATTGGAGGGCAACAGCATTGCCAGACGGAGGAGGGAGCTGTCCTTGGGAGCAGGGATGCATCAGAAATGCTGCGGGACCAATGCCGGGAGAGGTGTCCACTTGAGGGAAAGGCCTGAAATGGTCACCAGGGATCAAGCTGAGGACTCGAGAAGAGAAGAAATGGGGGTCAAGGTGGATGGAATTCAATTCATGGAACAAAACTTGTGTGGTGGGGGTGGGCAGAAGTCCATAGGCAAATAACTCTGTTACTGAAATCCAAGTCCTGTTCTTTCGGTAGCTGAAGGTGGCTGAGAAAGGTTGTATGTGTTTGGAGAAGAAACAATATTGTCTGAACACGCCGCAGCAGACAAAGCAACAGATGAGGAATTAGAAAGCCTGGGCTCTAGTTTCTAATTTGCCTCCCTAATCAGAGAGGGCCACCCAAGCCAAGTTATTCTATTCTTCGGGGTCTCAGTGCTCCGATCTACAAAATGAGAGTGTTGAGCAAAATCTCATCGGCAAACGTTTCACAGTATCGAGACCAGCCAGAGATACTCACGTCATCGCGGTGATGCTCAATTTTGGCTGCCCACTGAAATCTCCTGCGTCCTATCCCCAGGGTTCTGATTTAATTGGTCTGATATGGTCCGAGCATTCAGATTTTGTAAAAAGCTCCCCAAATGATTCTAACAGCCAGCCAGGGTGGAGAACCACTGTTCTAGCATAGTTTCTCAGATGGAGAGGTGGGGTAGAGGACCGAGATCAGACACCTGGATAGGGAAAGGACGATCAAGTTCAGTAGGACCCAGGAACTGGGCACATCAAGGCATGAGAGGGCTCAGGGAAGGCAGTGGACATGGGGTAAGGTGGGGGGGCAGAGAATGAGGTAGTCTGGCCTGGAGTGTGAGGACAATTGTGTCTTACTAGCGGGGTAAACCTGGGCCAGTCACTTCCCCTTTCTGAACCTCGGTTTTCTCATCTGTAAAATGGGTGTGTGTATAAAGGAAAGCAAACCCAAACCAACATGTATTGAACAATACTCTTTATGTGTCAGGCCCTATACCAGATTCTATACATTTCGTATCCAATTTCCTTCTCACATCTTACTTGAGAGATGAGGAAACCTGTTTGAAAAGCTACCTGACCCCCTCTTCCATACCTCACTGAGTTACTGCAGGGCCACAGTGAACTCATGTGTCTGAAACAAGGTTGCCTGCTTTAGCAAAAAAACACAGGATGCCCAATGAACTTTGCATTTCAGAAAAACAACAGACGCTTTTGTTAGTGTAAGCATGTCCCAAATATCGTTTTGACCGACACTCTGAATTTGAAACGATTTTATCAACCGTGAAGCCTGATACACAGGTAGTGTTGTCTTGGGTCGTTTGGTTCGCTATTGATAATAGGTTTTTCTGGATTAGGGATATTAACCCTCTGACATGTGTCCTAAATATTTTTCCTATTTGTGCTTTATTTTTTACTTTGTTTATGGGGTTTGTTGTGCAGAAGTTTTTAATTTTTATGTTGTCACATGTTCCAATCTTTTTCTTTATTGTTTATAGCATTTTTGCCATGCCTAGAAGTTTCCGTCCAAAAATTATACACATTTTCACCCTTGCTTTCTCCTAGTACTTTTATGGTTTTAGTTTTTACATTTAAAGCATCTGGAATTTGTTTGGCAGAATGATGGCATTTTTTTTTTTTTCCAAATGGCTAGCCAGTTGTCCCCATAGCATTCAATAAATTATCTTTTCCCCATTTTCTTGAAAATGCCCTTTATCATATACTGAATTCTGAGATTTACATGTGTATATTTCTGGGACCTCCAATTTGTTCTTTTCATTGTACGACAGCATTTAAATCACTATAATTTCAGAACATGATTTATTACTTGAAAGACTATTTACCTTCTTGTTTTCCCTTTTAAAGAATTTCCTGGTTATTTTTACCTTTCTGTTTTCCTGATGAATTTTAGAATTATTCTACCCAAAACTCTAGTTGAGCTTTTAATTAGGGTTGGGTTAAGTTTTCAAAATAATTTAGGGAGCAAAGTTCGCTTATCACTATTGTATCTGTTTATCCAAGACCAAAGGATGCCTCTCCATTTGTCATCCTCTAAATTTATGATTATCAGTAAAGCTAAGTACTTTCTTCATGTAAGTGCTGAACAGTTCTTATTAAATTTGTTCCTGGCGTTTAAAAAAATGTTTTTATTTATTTATTTTTAATGTTTATTTTTGAGAGGGGAGAGAGAGAGAGCATGAGCAGGGGAGGGGCAGAGAGAGAGGGAGACACAGAATTCAAAGCGGGCTCCAGGCTCTGAGCTGTTAGCACAGAGCCCGATATGGGGCTCAAACTCAGGAGCTGTGAGATCATGACCTGAGCGAAAGTTGGCTGCTTAACTGACTCAGCCACCCAAGCGCACCCCACCCCCAAATGTTTTTAAATGTTTATTTATTTTTGAGTAAAAGAGACAGAGTGTGCACAGGGGAAGGGCAGAGAGAGAGAGAGAGAGAGACAGACAGACAGACAGAATCTGAAGCAGGCTCCAGGCTCTGAGCTGTCAGCACAGAGCCTGACGTGGGGCTCTAACTGAAGAACCAACCATGAGATCATGACCTGAGCTGAAGTTGGATGCTTAACCTACTGAGCCACCCAGGCGCCCCCTCTCCCCCAACCCCATTCCATTCATTTTCACTGTATTTTCTATTTGGTTATTGTTTGGACATGTATGAGGTATTTTATTAAAAGGGGCCCCTGGCTGGCTCAGTTCCTAAAGCATGGGACTCATGATCTCAGGGTTGTGAGTTCAAGCCCCATGTTGGGTGTGAAGATCACTTAAAAAGTAAAATCTTAAAAAAAAAAAAGAAAGAAAAGAAAAGAAAAGAAAGAAAAAGAAAAAAAAAGGAAGAAGGCAGGAGTAGAAGAGACAAAGACAAATTGGTCAGTGTCATAGTTTTCCCTGAGTCTCTTCCAGAGAAGGTTCAGTTCATCGTGGTGATGTCCCTAAAGGAAAACTCATAGGTTCAGCGACTCGAGTTCCCAGACTGCGAGGACAGAAGACCCAGATGCAATTCTCCCCCACCCTTCTAATCAACTGTTTGTCAGGTAATGTGAGACGGGGAGCAAAAGGACCTCATCCCTCTCTTCGGGAACATCCTTCATCTTGGCCCGGGAGAACCCAGGCATCCCATTGGCTCTCGGGGCAAGCCCCGCCCCTTCCGGCAAGGCCTTCTCTTCCGGTGAAGGGCCTCCACTGCCTGCCCGGCAAGACGCTCCTTGCCTTCTCCTCCCTGGGAGTCCCTCACGAGACTCTGCTCCTCTGAAGGGAGTCTGGCGTCTCCCTGACGCACGCGTTTGCTTCAAGATTTACATTTTCGATTTCCTTGCCCGTTTTTCGACCGCATACATGAAAGAGAATCGCAAATGCCCAGAAAACTCAAAGGCCTCCTTAGACACCTGCAGCTCCACCGAGCGAACGGGCTCCCATGCGCGCCCAGAAGAGGATGAAGACACGAGGTGGGATAACCTGCAACTTTTCTGGCCGAAGTATTCCGGACTTTATTTCCTCTCCGTGCTGGAGTAGCGTCCAGCTCGCAGGGCCATCCGGAAGGCCGTCAGGCACAGCCTCCTGCCTTCCTCGCGCTGAGCGGCGCGGGGAGCCCACTCGGGTCTCACCCACGCGGAGAGAAGGTTGGGGAAGGAGGGGCAGGGGCAGGAGCCGGTGCCCAGAGTCTGGCCGGTGTCGGGCACTAGACGGTCCAAGCCCCACGCACCACCCACCCCTCCCACCCCCACCCCCCACCCCCCACCCCCACCTCCGGGCCCTCTTGTCTGACCCTTCCTCTGTTCCACCGGCCTGTTCCCTTTCGGCTAGAACCTACGGGATGTCCCCCCCACCCACCCCTTCTCTGCATTGGGACTAGCTGCCAGCTTTCGAAAAATAGCGCACGTTTAAGCGTTAATTTCCAAAGAAAAGCAAACCCTGTGCTGTCATTTCCTTTTTTTTCTTTTTTCTTTTTTCCCCAGATGGGAGAACGCATGTGCAAGGAATCTCAGGGCCAGCCCTAAAATAGGATGTGGAAGGTGAGGGCACTTGATGATCACAAGTAGGCCAGGGCTTCTGGGCCCACTAGAAGGCAACTTGCCTGGGGGATAGGTGAAGTCCGGGGCTTCCGGGCTGGATGATGTTTGTCTGTGGACCACTGGGGACTAAAAGGCATAGGCTCATGTCAGCTGACTGCACACTGCTCTACGGTTTCTTCTTTAGCCACTGATTTTTTTTTTTTTAACGTTTATTTATTTTTGAGACAGAGACAGAGCATGAACGGGGGAGGGTCAGAGAGAGGGAGACACGGAATCTGAAACAGGCTCCAGGCTCTGAGCAGTCAGCACAGAGCCCGACGCGGGGCTCGAACTCACGGACCGCGGGATCGTGACCTGAGCCGAAGTCGGCCGCTTAACTGACTGAGCCACCCAGGCGCCCCAAGCCCCTCATTTTCAAACCACCCCAACCCAGAATAATAGGAGAGTGGCACTGTGAGCTTTCAAGTTCACATCGCTTTGCCTAACAAGACCCACAGCTGTTCCCACCGCCACTCCTACCCCTTGTCGCTGGAGGTGGAAAACCCCATCCCTTAGAACAGTTTCCTCCCGGGGCACCTGGGTGGCTCGGTCGGTTAGGTGTTCACCTTCGGTCAGGTCATGATCCCATAGTTCACGAGTTTGAGGCCCCAGGGTCAGGTTCTCTGCTGACAGTTCAGAGCCTGGAGCCTGCCTTGGATTCTGTCTCTCTCCCTCTCCCCTACTCACGATCTTTCTCTCTTTTTCTCTCCAAAATAAATAAACGTTTAAAAAAAATAACAACTTTCTCCTCTCAGATGCCCCACCTTCTTTTATTCAGAGAAGTCTGAACTATAGTAAATCAATTTTTTTCCGTGTCTTCCAACTTTCGAGTACGAGAGAGTGGGCCACGTTATGATTCCCCCAGAGCTTAAATGACACACTTCTATTTTTTGCTTTTTATTTCAAGGGAGGGCCCTATTTGGCCATCTTCATCCTCTGGGCAGGGACAGAAGAAAAGATCCTCCTCTCCAATTCTTTTCCCTGTTGGATACGGTCTTCCCGAACGTGCCGCAGGATGTATATGACAGAAATATCTTCCCAAGAATGGAATTCAAGCTCTGACTCCCATACTCTTAGAGGCTACTGGCTTGGCTGTAATCCTCCTTGAACAAGGCTTCAGGAGACAGTTAGCAAGGGCCTGGGTCTGTCTGATTGTGTGAGAGTTGGGGTGCGTGGTTTGCCCTATAACAAGATCTCACCAGTACAGTAAGTTTGGAAACAGGAAGGTTAAAGAGAAGGGAATTCTGGACAAGGACTCCGCTCTCCTCCCTAAGACAATTCACAGTGATCTTTCATTTTGGCCCACTTACACACCATTCATGGATCCCAATTTAGCTCAAACTTCTTACCCTTCAACCCAGCCTCTAAAAATAAGAACATCTGGGAATACCAAGGCAGGGTGGTAGGGAGAACAATTTCATGGGCTCTCTCCCTCTCCCGACCTCGTAACTTTTATTGCTTTACAGTTCATTGTCTCACTCTTTCCCCCACCGCCCACCACCATCCTTTTGTTCACACAGGAACTGTGGGAAACTCCACCGGGGGCGGGGGGGGGGGGTGTGATTCACGATCTTTTGGAACGACTGCTGAGCAATGAGAGTCTCAATGAAATACCCGGCTGGGAATATCAGCTCCCCCTTTAATATTCTCTTCTTCTGGTTCAATATGGAGTAATTTCAAGGCTCACCACAGCTAGGGCTTGAAGTCTTTCTTTGATTGCTGCTGCCTGTCTATTGTGCATTCCCTGGAACAATCTGGAGATGAGAGCCAGGTAGCAACAATGCAGCATGTCTCTGGGACCAAATGATAATTGGAAAATCCCAGTAAGTCCATTCCCTCTGGCCCTTAGTTCACATATGGCCAGCACATTAGAGACCTTGTCCAAAAGACCAGTTTGGGACATAGAGTGGGGGTGATTTCTGTCATTAACTCAGACTATCTTCCCTCAAATAATCGAGCAATCAGGGCTCGGTGTGCCTTGGCTCCATTGCAGGTTTGGCCGTGTCACTGGTTTTAACCCAACCTGATGTCCCTTCTAGAATGGTCCATACTCAAGGAGATAAAGTAGCTGTCTTTATGAGTGATTGCTTCCAGACTCAACGAAGAGAAACTCATGTGTTTGAAATGCCCGCCATCCTTCTCCATTTCACCATAAAGTAGCCAATTTAATTTTGCACAATACTGTTTGATAACAACCATGTGTGTGTCTTCTGTATTTATATGCTCAGGAAAGGACCTACTTGGTCAGTGTGAGATAATTTCACAAGAAAAATGGAACCAGATGTGACTCCTTTTTATTTGGCTCTTCAAACCCGAGCAACCTAATTCCCAGGGTCAGTCGTTACTCGGGTTTTCAGTTACCTTGCAGAAGGGGATCCTTTTTCCCTACGGTGTTTTCTTTTCCAAGGCACCTGACACGCAGGAGTGGGCAAAAGATTTCAGAGAGCTGGTCCTCAGCCTAGAACTTTGCAACATTTGCAGGTTAGTGATTCAGTGGGAGAGAAGTTTCCTCTTTTGGAATAGAACATGTCTGTCCGGTAGTAGGCTTATCCATTTCAATTAAACTATTCTTCTGACGACTCAGTATATACAAGCAGTGTGGGCCTGAAATCCGAGGTCACATAGTGCTAGGATGACTCATTCAAAACTCCAAAGCACAGGAGTTGGGCAGAACTGACATCAGAGAAGGGCAGACTTTTCTCTTTTTTCATCTTCTTTCCTTTTCCTTTTATTCCCATCTCGGTACTGGTCAGCCTATCACGTACACTGGTACAATTTGTACACGAGACAAAGGTGCTCAGCCAGAGGAACGCATGGGGGCTGAAATCCAGCCCATGCTATGCTTGCTAAGCTATGTATCCCAGCATGGGGCATAGCTACCTGGAAGAAGAGACACCTCTCTCCCCCATCCCCCAAGAGGGCTTATTGGTCACCAAGTTGGCACCCTTGGGGCTGCGTCTGTCCGGAAGGAGTGCATTTTTCTAAGAGGCTGTATGCGCTATGGTGCCCTTGTGTGCTAGCGATAGCCCGAAAGATGAATACACAAACACCAGAATGTGTCATCTACTCCTACCTGCCTCACACAAGTGCTTTTCAATAGGCCACATTCCTGCATCCTGCCCCGTCCGTGGGAAACAGTGTAAGTCACCAGGAGAGGCTTTAGACCCGAGACGGTAGACATGTGACACGTGAGCCACTGCTACTCCTATGGCAGACATCACTAATCAATTCCAGAATTCTTTCACTCTGAGCCCAAACTGGTCTCACAACCCTCCACTCAGCGGAGCCTCCTTCTCAGTCTCTACCAACTGAACAGAGTTGTCAGGCAAGAGTAAACCTATCTGCTGTCCGTCTCAGCTAGCAACTGCTACAATAATGCTGCATAACAAACCACCCCCCCCCCCCCAAAACCAGCAGCTTAAAGCTAGGATCATTTATTCTTCCTCGTTCACCTTGGAGGCACCTAGGATTTGGCAGGTCCATGGAATATCGGGCAGGCTGGGCGTGCTCTGCTTCAACCTGCAGTCTAGCTTGGTTCTTGCTATGGTTTGGGCTCAGGGCTGCTCAGTGTGTTCCTTTTCTGGGGACCCTGCTAAAGTGTCAGCAGTGCAGCCAGAGAATACTCTTCTCATGTTGAGATTAGGGGCGTACAAGGGAAAGACCAGCCCCACGAGCAAGTCTTCAGTCTCTGCTTATGTCAGATCCACTAACATTTCACTGGTGAAAACGAGCGATGCGACTGAGCCCAAAATTAAGGAGCAGGAAGTATGCCCCTCCTACTATAGGACCAAGGCAAGGGTGAAGGGTTATGACCAAGCGTTTGGGGGCCACCACACCATCTCTGTCCTAGGCGAGGGGGCAGGCGTCA
>NC_064814.1:19556335-19636759 GCF_023721935.1 Panthera uncia | reverse complement strand
GGCTTTTCATTTTCCCTCATCAAAAGTAAAACATCCCTCTAGGCCACACCATCTTATCCCCATCATCAAAGGTTAACCCAGGGAATTACAGAGCCCAGGCCGTTCCCTCCAGGAGTTCGTGATCCAAGACACACAGGCAACAACTCTAGGGAGGAGACTAGACGGAGAACCAAGACGGTGTGAAGCAGACAAGTGGGAAAGGGAGTTACAACTGTGGATAAGAGAAAGCAGGGGTCAATCCAGGGAGGCTCCCTGGAGGAATGGGCGCTCGGGAGCTCCTCAGGGAAGGGAGTACTGTCATCCCAGAAGGATGGCATGATTCGACAGAGGCGATGGGAGTAGAAACGGGGTGTGGGGAGAGTATCTACTGCTGAACAAGCTGAGGGGAGGGGACAGGCAAGGAGGGTGGACTGCACAGGAAGGTGTGTGAGTGGTCGTTCACCTAGCTCAGTTGGAGGTCAAGAGCTTTGCACCAGCTGCTTTTTTTTTTTTTTTTTAATACAATAGTCGATGTACAAAGGAAAGGGGTGGTGACAAGAGCTGTGGCCTCCCAATCAGGCATCTTCATAAAAGGAATTAGGAAGAGGAGTGATCACCAAGTCTGTGAGGTATCACTTGCTTTCAAGACAACGCAGACACTGCGTTGCTTTGTCGGCCCAGCAGCAACTCCTGGGTGCGATGGCCAATCGGGCTGTGAAGGTTTGGGCCATCCAGAAAGCCGATGTGACCTCATTTTCCACATTGTGCCAGAGAGTGTGTTTCCTAAAGCAGCCAAGGCCCTGGGGGATGTGCTTTTATCAGACGGGTCCCGGGTTTTTCCCTGTGCGCTGCAAAGTCCTGGCATGTTTTCCTTTGGAGAGAAGTAAAGTGTTAGTGGCAGCCAAGGGGAGGCTGAGAGAAATTGGCTCTTCCCTTTCAAGCCAGGTTAACCGAGTGTGGTGTGTAGGCAGGTCGCTCATTGATTTTTTCCCTCTCTTCTCCAGAGAGCACTGCCATAGTTACATGGATAAAAGCCGGGGAATAAAGACAGAATTGAATGGTCCAGGTTGAAAGAAAACGTTTGAAACAGGCTAGAAGCCCCCAGTCGGGGGTTGGTGTGTGAGGTGGAATGCGTGCTACCTGAGGAAGAGGCCCAGCGCTGTGTAGACGCCGTTGAGAGGGAGGGGGAGGTGGTGTAATTCCCATTCCTTCCAAAAGCCGAAAGGAAACCACTTGCTTTTGTCTTCCTTTTGTGTTTCTTGCAGCCCGTACCCGCTGTCGTGCAAGCTCGAGCTTAGAATTTCTTAAGAGCGTTGAGGGTTTCGCCCCTATCATGTCAAGCTCAACACCACCCACGCTCAAATCTCATCGTTTTGCAGACAGCTGGCTCAAAATCACCACGGAGGGCCTATCAACGCCAGGACGGGTTGGTGGAAAGAAAGCCATGTTACCTGAACGTGTGGCACGGCCTGCTCTGGGCCCCTGGGGACCATTTGGGAAGACTCACCTCCCAGTCCAGAGGTTCAGGGAAGCCAATTCATCTTTGGCAAAAAAAAAAAAAAGAAAAGAAAAGAAAAAGAAAGCAGAGGAGGGTTGCAAAATAAGAAACATCCATTCACAGCCACAAATACTCTCGGGAATGCCTATCCCGTGCCAAAGAGTATGGTCCATAATGCAAAGAACCAAATCCATTTTAGCCACTTTTCAGGAGAACCTCAAGAGAGAAGATTAACAAAAGGAAACAAAATGAATGGGTGAACTAAGTTTTCTTTCCAGGTCAAAGGACTAAGGGCTTTGAGTGGGATCCATGAGGAGAAAGAGAATTCTGTATATAAGATTTTGTGACCCCTGTAGCCCTGTGTCACTTCTGGAACAGACCCTCTGGTTAGCCGGAGTAGTGGAGACAGAGATAGTTCTCCGGACCCACTGTCAACATAGCACAGACTAGGTGATTTTCCAACGTGCAGATGGTTTGAGTTGAGCCGCCCGTGCTTCTCCATCCGGATTGTCTTGTGATCAACAGCAGTTATTTGAGAGGCTAAAAACTCAGTCTGAGCAAAACAATTCATCTGGACCAAGGGAACCCCTCGGTCTTGGCCTCACTGATGCTGTTCTCGCTTGTTAACCACCTCAGGATCTGGTTGATCTGCCGCTTTTTCTTTTTCTTCCAGGCGTCTTATGACGCAAAAGGATTTTCACCTCCAGCTCTTTCTCGCTATGCTCTCTTTTGATCCCCTTTCAGAAACAACAGCTCCTTTTCAGCCCTTCCTTCGCTGGAGAGACTCGGACATCTGTAATAAGCCACAAAGGTCTCTTGAGCTCAGCCGTCGTGACCATCTCACGGCTCAAGCCAAGTTTTGGGAAAGAGTGGAAACTGAAGCAGCACGTGTGGCCAGATGTGTGGGCGTTAGGGCCTTAGGACACACAGCGTCCTCACACCCATCCGTGCTCTGCAGACGGCAGGCCAGCATCTCGAGAGCAAGAATACTGTTGTGGCACTTTTCGCTTGTAACGCTGCCGATAGACTTTCTCACCCACTTTCTCAGGAGTAGGATCTTCTCCCCACCCTGTCTTTTCTCCTGGACACGTGGGGGCGCCTGGGTGGCTCAGTAGTTAAGCATCTGATTCTTGATTTCGGCTCAGGTCATGAGCTCACGGTTCAGGAGTTTAAGCTGCGCATCAGGGTCTGGGCTGACGGCACACAGCCTGCTTGGGATTCTTCTGTCTCTCTCTGCCCCTGCCCTGCTCGCGCTCCGTCTCTATCTCAAAATGAATGTTAAAAAAGAAAAGGAGGGGCGCCTGGGTGGCGCAGTCGGTTAAGCGTCCGACTTCAGCCAGGTCACGATCTCGCGGTCCGTGAGTTCGAGCCCCGCGTCAGGCTCTGGGCTGATGGCTCGGAGCCTGGAGCCTGTTTCCGATTCTGTGTCTCCCTCTCTCTCTGCCCCTCCCCCGTTCATGCTCTGTCTCTCTCTGTCCCAAAAATAAATAAAAAACGTTGAAAAAAAATTTAAAAAAGAAAAGGAAAAAGAGAGAAAGAAACTGGGGATGTGGCCTAATGATTACTTTGACCTTCCTCCTTTTCTTTTTTTTTTTAACTTTTTTTTAATGTTTATTGATTTTTTGAGAGAGAGAGAGAGAGACAGAGCACGAGTGGGGGAGGAACAGAGAAAGAGGGAGACACAGGATCGGAAGCAGGCTCCAGGTTCTGAGCTGTCAGCACAGAGCCTGACGTGAGGCTCGAACTCACGCACTGCGAGATCATGACCTGAGCCGAAGCCGGACGCTCAACCGACTGAGCCACTCAGGGGCCCCAACCTTCCTCCTTTTCAAGTTGGCCAAGCACTAGTCAAGGAGGTACAGGAAGTGGTCTGTGCTAACGCTGGGAGCATTTTTAAAGGAAAGGAGTGTGCGCTTATTTTCTCCCCTTTTCTCCTTCCTGCTGCTGGAATGCAGACGTGATGACCAGAACCAAGGCGACACTTTTGGTCCCTGAGGACAAAGGTCACCCCATAGGACAGTGGTCCTTAAACTTTTTGGTCTCAGAACCCCTTTTACACTCTTAAACATTTTTAAAGATTAACCAAAAGCTTTTACTTGTGTAGCTTATACTTATTAATATTTATAGTATTAGAAACGAAAGCAGAAACATTAAAAACTCAAGTGTGCATGAGCACATACTCCGTTTCCTTTCAGAGCAACATCAGCACACATCATGGGGCCTCTAGAACATGCCACAGTTGAGGCAATGAGAGTGAAGAGGCAAAAGACATCTTAGTGTCACATAAAAAACAGTTGTGATCTCACAGGACTCTTGGAGACCTCAAGTTCCCTGAGGAGGTCAACGCAGGGAAGTAGAAGGTGTCTAAGCATCGGAGGAATTTGCGGACCTAGTAAACACTGTTTCGGACATAGACAATCAACCTCCAGACTCTTCATGGGAGAAAAATTAAATTAATCTTCGTTGTTGAAAATGCCGCTCTTTGAGGCCTTTTGTCCCTTGTGAGCAACCAAGTCCTACATAGCACACTCTCTTTGGAGGTTTAGTGGGACGCACCCTGTGAATGCGGCCCTATTCCTCCGACTTTCCTCCCCAGGGGCTAAAAATAACAACGTACATTCGCATGCAATTTGAACAATTGCATTTGGAGAAAGACAAAAATTTTCCGGGAAGGCCTTCCTTTTTCTCCTTCGTCAGTGTTTAGGCAAGAATGTCCTAACTCTAACCTCCACAATGAGGGGAGACATAAATGAAAAGTCTCAGCCACGGGATTCACCTTGTGGTGGAATTGCACTGCCTGGTAAAAAATGCTCCTGAATATGAAAGCACGAAGAAGGTCAGGGCTCGCGTTAATCTCCCCGACACCGCGGTGAGATATGTGCTATTATCCCCATTCTGCAGATGCAGAGGCTGAAACAGGAAGGAGCTTGCCAATCGTTACCGTATAGTGTTTTCCTTTCTCAGAGCGTCCACTCAGTCGGCCTCTGAGGGCTCCAGTCTAAGCATCCCCAAGCCTTCCATGGACCCTAAACACGTCAATATCCTTCCAGCTTCCCCTGAAGCTGGCTGTGCATGTGCAAGAGAGGGGCAGGTCTGTGGAGGAGAGAAACAACTTCTCCAAATCAGAATGTCCAGCTGGGACCCTCTTGCCCTACTCCCACCATGAACCTCCTGTCGCAGAGTCTGACACCAGTTATACTCGGGGCAGAACCTACTGCAGCTCTCTCCTCCGCGATGTGAGATACGTAAAGCTTCATGAAACACCTGCCAGGTCTAGGTCTGGCCGGCTTCCAGCTGGTCCTGTACCCCTGTGGAAGAAGTATTAAGACCCATTCAATGGTCCCTCCAGCCTCTCTGAAGGTATTTTCAGGAGGTCTAAAATAGACGAAGAGAAGGAAGGACCACCAAGCTATTTATACTCCTCTAAAGGCTCTAGGTGGTTGGGAAAATGAGTGCCCCCCAAATCCAGTGTGACATATTCTGCTGCAAAACATAACGTGACGTTTATAGCTTGCAACAAACTGCCATGGGAAACGCTCGAGTGTTATCATCCACCCCTGATTGCAATTGAGTTTCTTTTTAATTTTTTAAGTTTCTTTCTTTATTCTGAGAGAGGGAGAAGAGAGAGAGAATCCCAAGCAGGTTCCTCACGGTCAGCACAGAGCCCCATGTGGGGCTTGAACTCACAAACTGTGAGATCATGACTTGAGCCAAAACCAAGAGTCAGACGCTCACCCATCTGAGCCACCCAGGTGCCCCCACAATGGAGTCATTTAAGTGCTGGAGTTGGGGGGAAAGAAATAGAAATAGGGCAGTCTTTTGGGGGGGTGGGTGTGGTACTCACAAAAACATTTTATAAGTAACAAAATAGTCAAGTTAAAGATAGAAATATTGGTCATATTACAAGGGAAAACTTATAAAGTAGGTTTGCATAATTTTTCAGAATAATTAACTTTTCAAAAAATGAGTGTTGAGTTTTTCTTCATATCACTGCCCCACAGACACTTTCAGCAAGGTAAGAATGTGTTTTATTGAAGAATGGGCAAGGATAAATCTGGTGTTTCAGCTTAAAATAATACATAGAACTTACAAATGTCCAATGTGATATTAATACAAACAACACCAAAATCTATAAAGAACTTATCAAACTCAATACCCAAAACACAAACAACCCAGTGAAGAAATGGGCAAAAGACATGAACAGACACTTCTCCAAAGAAGACATCCAGATGGCTAATAGACACATGAAAAGATGCCCAACATCACTCATCATCAGGGAAATACAAATCAAAACCACAAGATACCACCTCATGCCTGTCAGAATGGCTAACATCAACAGCTCAGGCAACAACAGATGTTGGTGAGGATGCGGAGAAAGGGGAACACTTTTGCACTGTTGGTGGAGAAGTAAACTGGTGTAGCCACTCTGGAAAACAGTATGGAGGTTCCACAAAAAATTAGAAATAGAATTACCCTATGACCCAGCAATTGCACTTCTAGGTATTTATCCAAAGGGTACAAAAATGCTGAATCTAAGGGGTACATACACCCCAATGTTTATCAACATTACCAACAATAGCCAAATTATGGAGAGAGCCCAAATATCTGTCAACTGACGAATGGATAAAGAAGGTGTAGTGTGTACACACACACACACACACAGTTGACTATTCCTCAGGCATCAAAAAGTGAAATCCTGCCATTTTCAATGAGTGGATGAGCTAGAAGCTATTATATGTGAAGCGAGATAAATCAGAGAAAGATAAATACCATTTGACTTCTCTCATGTGTGGAATTTAAGACAACAAAACACATGAACCTATGGGAAGAGTGGGGGTAAGAGAGAGCGGGAAACAAACCACAAGAGACTGCTAAGGTTAGAGAACAAATTGAGGGTTGATAGAGGGAGGTGGGTGGGGGATGGGCATTAAGGAGGGCACTTGTGATGAGCACTGGGTGTTGTATGTAAGTGATGAATCGCTGAGTTCTACTGAAACCAATATTGCGCCGGATGTTTACTCGCTAGAATTTAAATTAAAAAATAATAATTTATAAGTAAAAAGTACAAATAACATTACTCTTGCTTGCACTTTTTTTTGTCTTTCCTTTTCTTCTCCCTAATTAAAAGAATCATTTATAGACAAAAAAACGAAAACAACAACAAAAAAACCCAACAAAAACCCAGCTATGTCTTTCACAATTACAAACCCCAAGTAGCATAATGATTCACCATTGCCGCAACTCTCCATGATGTATCTGTATTTGGAGTTCATGGCCAACTTGACACCTTTACAGAGATGACTGGAATCCTCACCAATCTGTTGATTGCAATGGAGACCAAGATGGATGCCTGGTTAAATGTCTGACTCTTGACTTCGGCTCAGGTCATGACCTCACAGTTCGGGGGATGGAGCCCCACGTTGGGCTCTGCACTTGATGGTGCGGAGCCTGCTTGGGATTCTTTCTCTCTCCCTCTCTCTCTGCCCCTCTCCCGGTTGCTCGCTTTCTCATAAATAAATAAATAAACACTTTTTAAAAATGGAGACCAAGATCATAAGCTCTTGCGTTCTCTACCGTGACAACTGCATCTACCATCAACGACATTGAGCATCCATTTTATTATAAGTAACAGTGTAACTGGTGACCCTTAAAGTAATAATTACACCTTCTATTGAGAATGCTTGTTCTAAACCAAGGCCAAGCATGGTCCTTGAACTGATATCGGTCCATGAACTGTTGTTACTCTTCCTGATTGCATAAGTACAGAAACTGAGAATGAACATTTAGAAGCTTTTATAGCAATTTGACTTTGTCATGGTATTCAAGCACACGATCAATGGACTTGTCTCACCGAACAGCATATAGAATTTCTGGACCTGTCCTACTCCCATGGTGGGTCGCACTGGGGACAGTTGCCTACTATTCTTATGCAGTAGGACCATGTATTGGTCTGTGATGGACTTAAGATGAAAACAAAACGAAATTTGAAAAAGACTTTTTAAAAATAGCCACAGAAAGTTTGAGAAGCACTGCAGTAGCCTATTTTAATTGTGGGACCAGTGGGAGCCATTTATCCTCTGTAGAGGTATCTTGCTGATGAAAAAACCTGAGTGTAGAGGTTTGAATTCTTAATAAGAGAGGCCCCTCAGGCAAACCTGTCCTTCCAACCTGGGGATCAGGCATTTGGGAGAGAACTGAAGTTGGTTTGGAAGAGAGGAATCTGAGCCTTGCCCTGGGGATTGCCAGGCCAGTAAATAGAACATGAATGGAATCCATCATCTAGACTCAATCCTAAGGCCAACCAATTTAATTCCCTGACTGCTTCCAGATCCCCAATTTCCCACTGCTGGAAGTCTTCACCCAAGGCAAAAGCTCTTCCCTTACAGAACTCTTTTTAGGAACAACACTCCATCAGAGAGAAGATTGAGTCCGGCTTTTTTTTTTTGTCATTGAGTGGCTAAAGAATGCCCATAACCAGCTTGCTCATCTAGAACAAGTTTCACATTGCCTGATACTGATGTGATGGTGGTGGTGAGCACAGAAAGAGCTCTTCCTGATCCCTCAGTCAGCGGATTTTTTTTCGATTATTTCCTAGGTTTATATTTTTAAGAGTGAGTTTGTGTTGATATACTCATTTAGAGGACATGCTGCTGAAGGGTGTCCAGAAACCTTTGATGGCTGGAGGTATGGTACCCAGTGCCATTCTCCACACCCTCCTCTTAGCCCCCTATTTTGCCCCTGGATCTTCCAAAAGCCAAGTTGGAACCAAATTTCCCAGAGAAAAATGTTCTAAACCACAGTTTAAGAATAGTAAGTCCGTAATTAAGAAAATATTTTTGATCTGTAAATGGAAAGCCCAACACATATTAAATGCACGGAGAAACAGACAAAGGAATGTGAACATTTAACACATTTCATTTTTAAAAGTACACGGACTTCTAAGAAAATGTTCCTGCTATAGGTATCTTAAATATTTGCTTTTAAGATTAATCAGCAGTCACATCCAAGAGAGGAGAATGGTCTGAGGAACATTTCTTCAGCCGGATAGCTACCCGCTGCTTTGTCCTTCAGTACTTTCAGTGATTGTGAGAGAAGAGTTAAGTATCTCTCAGTGTTGGATCATCATGGAAAGAATAAAAATTCAAGAATTCTCTTGCAGGCATAGTTTTGGATATAGTGCTGCCTAGAAATGGGAGGACTCAGAAGGTGGTAGGTAGCTAGGCTTCCTTCAAATTTTAAAGCTCCAGAATAACTAACTTTAAATTAAGGTTAAATTTGTTGACTGATTGAGATAAGCTTAATTAAAAATGCTTCTCTTAAATGTCCTTTGAACCCAAGTGAAGTTTGCCATGACCCTTCCCTTGAATAATTTATCAACATGCAGACCACAGAACTTTCCTTTCCCCTCTCATTCCCTCTTGTCTGTCCTCCTCCTTTCTGTCTCTTTTCTTCCCTTCTAACTTTTCTTTCTTCCACTCTTTTCTTTTTCTTTCTTTGCCTCCTCCCTTCTTTCCTTTCCTCCTCCCTTCCTTCCTTCCTTCCTTCCTTCCCCCTTTCTTATTTTCCTTCCTTCCTTCCTTCCTTCCTTCTTTCCTCTCTTTCCTCCTTCCTTCCCTCCTTCTCTCTCTTTTTCTTCTCTTTGCTTTCCTTCTTCCTTTTTTTCTTCTTTTATTTCTCTCCATCTTGCCTTCACTTTCTTAAAAATCTTTTTTTGTCTTGGCTTCTTTCTATTCTTTCTCTTTCTTCTTTCCTAATTGTCTTTCTTTCATCCTCTCTTTCCTTATTTCAGCAAAATAAATAAGTAAATAAATAAATCTGGCTATGTGTGCAAAAGTCTTTTCCCAGATTGGCTCCGTGCAGTACTTATTCATTAACTCTAAGCTCTGAAACTAAAGGAAAACAAAAAGCTTACAATCGTTTCTTATTTCCAAGGCAATAAAATGTCTTGATAGAACATAACTTAGTAAAATTAGTAAAAATGTTAAACTTGCCCCCTACTAGCGCTTTCCTTTGCTAAGTTGCTCTGTGCAAGTTTCTTTAAAATCTCAGTAGCATTAAATCTTCATTAATATAAGCCCAGTGTATTTATGGTGTCAAAATATGTTTTAGAAAAGCCAAAAGCAACCGTTACACAAGTTGCCTCATTATCAATAATCTAACATCATGCCTTTTATGTGTCATTTCTTTACACAATATACTATCATTGATGACTTTTAGCAAATACATCATGGCAAAGGATTACTCTCATCAGAGGCAGCCTTTGAAAAGGATATGCTAATTTCTAGGGAGCAAGAAAACATCAAAACAGTGCCAGCAAATAGCCAAGGGACTTTTATATCTTAATATCCTTCAGAAGTGCTTTATCTCCTAGTGCAACGTGTATCATAGTATAAACAGGAAATGAAACAGCCCCAGCATCAAAGAAGCATGGGCCATGGTTGTAATTTCAGATCAGGTTTAATAAAGGTTATCTACAGTAGGCTAATCAAACAAAAGGGTGCATGTTTTAAAGAGCCATTTGATAATTTCCATTTAAGTTGCCCTATCAAAGAGATCCCTGACAATGTCTTAGGACTCCTGCTGAATCCCTGCACCTTCTTTCCAACGTGACTTCCTCCATTGGTTGCAAGGCTGTTTTGATGTCCTAATTTTTAGGTGATTCTCATTTCGAAGTGATCAGCTTATCCGAAGTTGGCCTACTTTCATGCAGGCCTTGTTTACGAGCACAAGAATCAAAAATGGAAAAGAGTCTGGCAAGGCACCCAGCCATTATGTACAGGTCCACAGCCAAGCAAAGGCGAGTTTACCTGTCCGTGAAAATACTTGGTGCCTCCAATAGCTTAAGCCCAATCAAAGCCCAGGAAGGCGTGGATCCATGGCTTCTCACCAGAGCGTGACCTTGGGGGCAACCGCAAGAAACAGTCCTTCCTGTACGAACTGTTAAGTAGTACAGCCCTTGAGATTCTGCTTTAGGTGCCAAAAACAGCTCTTGGTATTCCCACGTCGGCAAATGACCAAGAAAAGGAATCCAATCTTCTCCCTGCTCTGAGCTGGACTTAACTGTTTTTGACAGTCATGAGCCTGGAGATCCACAGACAGAGACCAGAGGCAAATTGTTCAATGGCAGACGCAGGCTGGTGCTGAAAGTCTTTCTGTTGACTTGGGTGACACAGCACTGCACCCCACGCCACTCCCGCGCCTGACCACCCCCATCCCCACCCTGGACCCAACCCCCCCCCCCCATCCTGCCCTGACTCCTCCCCACTCCCCTCACCTCCCAGCTGGGAGGGACCACTCCCCACATTTGCAAATCAAATATACCCATTGCTTCCTCCCAGAGGATAACCTTGGAGCTTGCCGGAGGAGATGGGCCACCTAATGAGCTGTCTATGCCCCTCCTTCTCACCAGGGAGGATGAGTCAGGGAGGAGCTTCGGCCTGGCTTAGCTGGAGCCCCAGTGGGTCGGTTTAATAATTACTCCCTTCAAAGCATTTCCAACAGATTTCAGTATCCCATGGTCAGTCTCTCAGTTCAGCCTGCTCCCCGAAGGATGGGGGTGAGGTGAGTAGAGGACTTCCTGGCTGAGGAGGCCCACCGTTTTGACTGGCTTCCCCACCACTCCTGTATCTCAGCTCTCAGCACCACCCCCCACCCACCCAGCGAGGAATTCTTGCTTTTCCCCAGGCCTTGACCCCAGCTCCTCTGCAAACCTTAGAAAGAGGTGGGGAGGGGGTCTTCTGGCACATTGCCGGCAACCCATCTATCTCAGCCCATCAGCAAGGGCCAGGCAGTGTCTTTCCCCAACCCCCAGCTGTTGCCATGACAGGCCTCTGTGCCGGGGACTGGGGGGGGGGGGGGGATCCAGGCAAACCAGACACTGGTGGCCAGGGCACAGGGGATCAGCGCCATGGCTGGGGCGGTGCCATATGTGAAGGCTGAATCAGCCAACGGTCGCCCATCAAGACCCCTCCAGCTCATTGTGGAAGCAGCTGGGGGGCGGAGGGCATTTCGTGCTTTGTTGAGAGATATTCTGTCTTTTTCATCTCTTCCCTAGTCCTCTGGCCCCCAACAGAGGCCTAACTATGCCCGGCCCAAGTGCACCACATGGCTACGAGCCGGGACTACGTGAGAGCAATGTTGATGGTCTGGAGTCAGAGTTGAGTCTCCCGTCCCCAGGATGGTCCACACAGCCCTCCTCCCCCCTCCCAGGCCCAGAGTCTAGCCCCCACCAGCAAAACTCAAACTTGACAAATTCCCACAATGCGAGCAACCCAGCCCATCCGAATTCCAAACCTGCCCTGTAATCTCTCCGCCCTTATATTCTGTGTGTAGGAATCTGATAAAACAAAAACTCAATCACTCCCACAAACAATGCAGCCTGCACCATCCATTCAGGATAACAGATCAAAGGCACCACGGACAGACCGAGTCATAAACATCAATCTCAAACCCCCAAGACCTTTATCCCTCGATCTTAACCCCACCCATTACAAGCAAGTATGTACAAATGGAGTGTGGGGACCCGGGGACGACTCGCAGGACAAGTGTAATTCCCATCTGTGGAAACCAGCCATGGGAAAAGTTCAAGGGAAAACAGGCTTGTCAAAGTCAATTTTTAAAGGCTTGCGTGTAACTGTAGCTCTGTAGTTTAGCTTTTAGTTTTTTCCTTCCTTGTAACTTAACTTTTAGCAAGGGGGAGGTGGCAATGGGCAAATTTGTGAGGGTTGAAGCCAGAAGCGGCTGTCTGGTACCGTTATTTTTAATTTCCTTTACTCAACGAGTATTTTGAAGAAGTTTCACAAGAGCACAGAGGGGCATCGAATAGAGTTCAGAACGCACCCTGTTTTGCATGAGTGTAATATTCTACCCCTCAAAGAATCGTAAATGCAATGGATCATTCTCTACGCTACGCTGCCGTGTCAGTTACTTTGGGGAATCAACGTGACCCATGAAGACGTGGACAGGCCAAGATTTCAGTCTAAGTCTGTCGTTCACCAGCAGAGAGGACCTTAATTTCCTCTTTTATAAACCTCGTAGGATTGCTGCAGGAGTGAAGTTCCCAGTCATTATAATGGCAAATTTACTGAGTACTTACTATGGAACAGGCATAGGACTGTCAGTTTTCTCATTTAGTCCCGTCGACTACACTATAGGGTAGGTACTGTTATTATTTATATTTAAAAATGAAGGAACTAAGGCACAGAGAGGTTAAGTCAGGTGCTCAAGGTCACACAGCTACCCAAACCTCAGTTGAGATTTGAACCCAGACAAACACGCATACATTTCAAATTATAATGTGGAAGGACAAGTAAAAAAAAAAAAATCTAAACCTGTGCTGTCCAATACAGTAGTCACGAACCAATGCATTGCCATTGTCGCAGAAAATTCTATTGGTGCTAAGTGCTGATTAAACAGTAGCTATCAAACATTCTTAGCAGTGGAATTATTTTTTTCTAATAAAAATTTACATGAAACCTCAAAGTATCAAATAAACAAAAGTGTCATTTAAATTAAATTATTATTGGGGTGCCTGGGTGGCTCGGTTGGTTGAGGTTCCGACTCTTGATTTCAGCTCAGGTCATGATCCCGGGGTTGTGGGATCGAGCCCTGTGTTGGGCTCCGCACTGAGCGTGGAGTCCGCTTAAGATTCTCTTGTTCCTTCTGCCCCTCTCCCCTGCTCACGCTCTCTCTCTCTCTCTCTCTTTCAAACTAAAAAAATAAAAATGAATAGAATAAATTAAATTATTAATGCATTTTATAAAGTCAAGTTAACATTTGCTAATTACACAGTCAGTGAGAATCATGTTTTATACATGTTTATTTATGTAATTTACTTGCAAACGTTTTCATTGTGAAATATTACCTTTGCGTGCACGCACAAAGCATAGGACATAAATGTTCGGTTTAATGAATAATTATAAGGTAAACATCCACGTAAATGATGCAGGCTGGCTGGGTCCTGTGGGTCCGGCAGGTAGAAATCATACGTGAGCCAAGAAGAAGTGACGACAGAGTTTATTGAAGGTATAGGGAGTGCAGGTACAGAGTGTCTGGGAGACGAGGAAGGAAAGGACGCTGAGTCTCGTCTTTGCTTGGAGTCTGGGGCTTTTACTGAGGATTGTGGTCCAGGATACGTGTCTTCTCAGGCATCTGGGAACCAAGACGAGTGTTTAGGTGTTCCGCATAAGCCACTTATGCCCCGGAGCCAGGGGGCTTGGTGAGTCAATGGTCTTGGAATAGGTTCGTGATGAACTCACCTGGTCCCTCCTTAGATGTTATCTCCTTTGCTGGAAGAGTCCAGAGAAATCATTAACTCCTTGACCTTGACAAGGAGGACACCTTACGTGTTCTATAAAGCATGTGTAAGGCGGGGGTGCAGGTCCCAGCAAGGATAGAAACAGGAAAAGTTTCAAAAAGAGTAGTTGTTTATGGGGTTCCTTTAGTTCTCCTATCTCAATGCCAGCACCCGGGTGTTAAGAAATTGAACTCGTCAGGATTTGAGACACTCCCTCCTCTGATCCCCTCCCCTTCCCTGCTGTCCTTTTCCAATCACATTTCCGACCATCTCCCAGAGGTTACCACCACCACGGGGCTGTTTCAATGGATGAAAACAATGTGAAATTGAGAGGTATGTATACTCTCTTGAGTGAAGAATAGTTTCTATATTTTTTAAGTGGTTGGGAAAAAAATCAGAAAAATAATATTTCATGACATGTGAGAATATATGAAATTCTGATTTCAGGGTCCACAAAAACTTATTAGAATAAAGCTGTATTTTGCTTTACATATTATCTGTGGCTGCTTTTGTGCTACCATGCAGAGTTGAGTAATTGTGACAGAGATCATATGTCCCACAAGACTGCTGAGATTTACTATCTGGCCCTTTACAGAAAATGTTTGCCTGCCTCTATTCGAAAAAAATTTTTATTGTTTTTATTTATTTTTGACAGAGAAAGAGACAGAGCATGAACGGGGTAAGGGTAGAACAAGAGAGGGAGACACAGAATCTGAAACAGGCTCCGGGCTCCGAGCTGTCAGCACAGAGCCCGACATGGGACTTGAACCTGGGAACCAAGAACGGTGAGATCATGACCTGAGGTGAAGTCAGACACTTAACCAACTGAACCACCCAGGACCCCCTGCCTGCCCCTATTTTAGATGACAATTCACTCTTTCTTTCTTTCTTTTTTTTAGAGAGAGAGAGAGAGAGAGAGAGCAGGGTGGGGCAGAGAGAGAGGGAGAGAATCTCAAGCAGGCTCCATGCTGTCAGCACAAGCCTGACTTGGGGCTCAATCCCACAACCCTGGGATCATGACCTGAGCCGAAATCAAGAGTTCATCACTCAACCGACTGAGCCACCCAGGAGCCCCAGATGACAACCCATCCTTAAACCAGCTTCAGCATCCAATGCTGAGTTCTCAGCATCAGTTATTCCTATATTTTCACTTTGGTTAAACAGTAACGTGAAACTTCTGACACACACAGGTAAGAGGTTGACAGAGGTTTGGTTTTTATACAACGCGCCTTGCAATTTCGGAATACTCTTTAATTAAACGGACCTAAAGGCTCAAAAAAGAAGTCGCCTGATGTTTTATTCCCAAGTTGAAACACACACACTTTCTAGCCTTGGCTTGAATTCTTGACCATCGATAAAGAAGCGGGAGAAGAAGCACACCTCACTTAGAGCAAAACCCCCAAAACATCAATAATAAAATATTAGCAGGACGACATGTTGTAAGTTTACTTGTTGTGTAACTGAAGATAAGGCTCTGCCAAGAACATGCGCTGAGCAGATGTGCTTGAATTCTGCCGACTTTTGCTGCGGCAGTGCATAATTTTATGTGAGCAACAAGCCAAGCCTGAATTAAAAAAAGACCAGCTCATCCTTTCTAATCAATGACACATTGCCAGAAAGTTCGAATCCATGCCCAGAGACAGTAATAAGTGAAGACATGGATGGTTTCTGATACGTTACAATTTGGTACCCAGCACCCACCAGTAGACCTGTCGGTTTTAACTAGAGTTTTTAAAGCAGTCTTAATTAATTAATTAATTTATTTATTTTTTATTGAAATGGAGTTAAACGGTTGGAGCACTCCCAACCACTCACACAGACTCCACGAGAGTGTTCCTATGATGAGGGAAAGAGTTGGAATTTGTTGTCAAGGATTCTTGGGCGGTCATGCTCAAAAAGCGCGGTCCACAGTCTTGTGTACCGGAATTCAGGAGGGAGACGTGATTTCCATAACACAGACCGCACGAAGTCAAGCCCGAAGGGGCCTCGGCTGCGGAGTTGCGCATTGACGAAGGTTGAGAAACACCGCGCTGGGGTTGAGCCGCTTGTCATTAGCGAGCTTGGGGAAGGGGGGGAGAAATTCACACTAGCAGGGGATGGTTTCCCCCTCATAGCGCCTCTGCCGTCCTGAGCCTCTCCTAACGCCCCCTGGGATTTCCCTTTCTCGAGTCAGCGTCCACCAATTCCCTCCCTTATGGACCACATCTTTCCTCCGGCCGCTCTGCCCCCAGCCCTTCCCGGGGCCCGGCCCAGCCACGCCGCCTCCCCAAACCGATTCTGGAGGGCCCTACTTGTACCAGGTAAACACTAACGACCCAAGCTGGCCTGGGATCACGAGCTCTCGGATTGCCCCGTTCCAGAACTGCTATTGGCATGGGCTCTTCAGTGGGCAACGAAGGCTGATTCCATATGCATCGTGGTGCTGCCTCCGTGATTTCTGCTATGTGCAAGACTCAAGAAATTTCACCCAAAAATGTACTGTTAGTATTCTATTATCACTGCTAAAATTATGGAAGTATGTAATTTTACAAGGAAACTGTGTATCGTCGCCTTAAGTGGAAAACAAGCCGGACTGCCAGGCAGTGAAGGCAACTTGCAAAAATAAAAGCGATATGGGGGTGGAGGGGCACCTGGGTGGTTCAGTCGGTTAAGCATTTGACTTCGGCTCAGGTCATGATCATGCGGTCCGTGGGTTCGAGCCCCGCATCGGACTCTGTGCTGACGGCTCGGAGCCTGGGGCCTGCTTCCGATTCTGCGTCTCCCTCTCTCTCTGCCCCTTCCCTGCGTACGCTCTGCCTCTCTCTTTCAAAAATAAATAAACGTTAAAAAATTAAAAATAAATTTTAAAAATGGGAACAAAGCGCTGTGAAAGTAGATCCTCTCTGGGTGCTGAGGGTGCTGAGCCCGAGTTCTGTCCTCCCTGCTGTTTGAAGAGGGAGAGTGGCAGCTTAGAGAGGTGTACAAGTCACTGCCACCAGAGGCGGAGCCTTTCTCCTTGCCTGGGACCGCTGGGGTTGAAACCAAGTTGCAAAGACATAAGTCTGCCCTGTGTGATTCCTCACTACTGGGGCTGTATTTACAATCTGAACTCACCTCCCTTCCTGGGACCACGCAGCTCCCATCCATCAGGACACGACGTAGATACACACACAGAGTCCAAGGATCAGGTATGCTGTGGCCACCGATCAGCTCCTCGACCCTGGCGAGTTCTTAGCTCTCTGCTCTACCTTCCTGGCCCCTTCCTGTACAGTAACGGCCCTGACCTGGGAGGAAATGTTGCCAGGATTAAATGAGATACGACATACGAAGTTCCCAACACAGTTTGCGTCACACGGGGAGAGCCCAACAAACACATTCGTTTATTCACACCTAAAATGGGCCGGGCCCTGCTCTGGGCATTGAGGATCCCACTGTTAACAAATACAGAACGAATTCCCTGTCCTTGGGGAGTTACATGCTGGTGTTGGCCGTGACCCCTGCAAACGTTCCAGTGGGGAGCCCTCAGATTACTCCTGGTCCTCGGAAGACGTCATTTGGGTCGGAGAGAAATGCGAGGCGTGCCCGGGGTCTTACAGCAGCTTTCCGTGCATCGTGCCCTCTCCCTGACACGCTTGTCACCGAGCTGATGTGCTCTGTGGCGAGCCCAGGCTCAGGTGGTATGAGGAGGCAGAGCCTTTTTGGGGGGCAACTAGGTCATGAGGGTGGAGCTCTTGTGAATGGGATTAGTGCCCTTACGAAGAGACCCCAGAGAACTCTCTAGCCCTCCTTTCCACCATGTGAGGTCAAGACAAGAAGTCAGCAGCCTTCGACCCCAAAGAAGACTCTCACCAGAACTTGACAATGCTGGCACCCTCAGGGGAGGCCTCCAGCCTCCAAAAGCACGAAAAAATGAATGTCCGTTGTCCGTAAGCCACCCAAGCTGTGGCCATTTGTTATGGCCGCCCCAAACGGGCTAAGAAGGGAATCCCCGGTGGGGGGGTAGTTCCAACAGTAACAAAAGCTGCAAACCGAGTCAGAGACCTCTCCCACACCATCCTCCCGACCCAGAGAAGTGTCCCAGTGTTCCTCGCCACGCCCGAGAGTCCCCCTGATGCCCTGGTGGAGGCACACGCCCAGCCCTGAACCAGCTGTGAGGCCAGGGGACAGAATGCGCCCATGTGGCTAGCCCAAGGGACGGCTGTCTCCCCAACACCACATGGGTTCCAAACAGACCATGGGCTTTGGGGGAGGGGAAGGGCAAACTGGAGAATGCAAGCATCTGCTGCACGGTGGTGACATCATGATTTGGACTAATCAGCAAATGCTTGACTGTTAAACTCAAAAGCACCAAAGGTCTCCTGCCGGGGCCACGAAACCAAGATGCTCGGTGTCCGGTAATCTCATCGATGGCCGGAGCAGGCCAGCGGGAGGCTGCTGTGTTCCGAGGGTACGTGCGGCCCCCAGAGCCACCAAACCCTGCTCTCAGCCTTGGGCAAGGCCTGCCACGAGAGAATGTGGGCCCAGGAGTGCCAGATTCTCTGCTATTTCAAGGGTAGCCAGAAATCTGGATTTCTGTATGAAATCTCCCCATCTGAAACGCTGGAAACGAATTCAAAATGTTTTGGATGCTACATGGGCCAAATCGCACACATCTGGGGGCCAGATGCAAACGTGGAGCACCGGTTTGCCACCTCCGATACAGATCCACCCCAAAATTCTACTCAAGGGGGGACATAACTTGTCCAGATATATGGCGGGGGACTCCCCTGAAGCCCCGCAGCTGCTCAACAGCGGAGCTGGGGCTGGGACTAAAACCACATCTCGCTACCCCAGTCCATTATATTTTCTCATCCACTTCATTCAGGAAAGGTCCCCTGGGCGCCCAAACCAAGGAGGGCAAACTCTATAGGCAACGGGTCCAAACTGGCAGGTCAGGTTTTTTTGTAAATAAAGTTTTATTGGAACCCAGCCACGTGAGTTTGTTTACACACGGTCTGTGGCTGCTTTCGCCATATGACGGCAGAACTGAGTGGTGGGGACAGAGACCATATGGCCCACAAAGCTGAAAAGATTTACTATCTGATCCTGTGCAGCAAAAGCTATTCAATTCCTGCTCTAGACCCTTGACATTTGCAGATGGCATATTTCTTGTTTCAACTATTCATGAGACGCCCCAATGGTCCAGATAGTATTATTTAGGAACACATCCGAATCCCACTTTGCAAGGCCGGGGGTGGGGAGGTACAGGTCGCAGGGTGGAGTAGTGAGTGAGCCCAGCAGCTGAAGCTCATCTCGTCTTATGTGAGTTACTCCTATGAGAAAATGAAAAGGAAGCTCATCCGGGCCTCACCACCACCAACTTCTCGGTGGGACATAGCCCTGAAAGAAAAAAAGAACTAAGTGGAAATGTGAAAGTTCTTACAGGTAAATAGAAACTTTATTTTATTTTATTTTTTTTTAAATTTTTTTCTCAACGTTTTTTATTTATTTTTGGGACAGAGAGAGACAGAGCATGAACGGGGGAGGGTCAGAGAGAGGGAGACACAGAATCGGAAACAGGCTCCAGGCTCCGAGCCATCAGCCCAGAGCCTGACGCGGGGCTCGAACTCACGGACCGCGAGATCGTGACCTGGCTGAAGTCGGATGCTTAACCGACTGCGCCACCCAGGCGCCCCGAAACTTTATTTTTTAAAGTTTATTTATTTTGAGAGAGAGAGAGAGAGAGAGCACAAATTGGGGAGGGAGAGAGAGAGGAAGAGACAGAATCCCAAGATTTGTCCGGCAATTTCAGAGAAGGCCCAAGAGGCATAAAAATTGCACATGCAACAAATGAGACCGTGTTGATGTGGGTGGAAAGGTGGCTGGCCTGTGAGACACTCGGCCAAGACTTGACTCTTGCAGGAAACATGATGTCAGGAATACCTAAGGGCCTCCGTCAGAGGAACCTGCCTTCCCCTGGCTTTGTGCTCCTACCAGAGTGATGCCTGGCCTCTCCTCCCACCGCCTCTCCTCCCTGCTCCCCCAGAGCAGACTGACTGCTCTAATCAGTGAGCTTGGCAGGACGAACTAGGCCTGCTCCACTCAGCCTCCTGCGCTCACCTCGGCCACAGAGTGGCAGTACATTCGCATCCCTTCCCTGCCACATGGATGGCTCTCTGCCGTGGCAGGAGGGGTCCACGGCTCCACCAGAGTGGGAGTGGGTAGGGGTGTCCAACTCAGGGTGAGCTATTGGAAAAGCCCGTTGTGGCCACTCCTTTTAATCCAGATTGTATCACTGATTATCTCCAGCTATCTCCTCTTTCTCCTTCCCTCCACCCCCTTTGGAACTTGGAAAAGAGAAAGAGGCATTGTGTATTTGAAGCAAGTGGTGGTGAAGCAGCTGTTTTTACAATGCACGGTACAGGGGGAATTGCCAGTTATGGCTGAAGCCACATATTTGGGGATTTTGCCATTCCCCCCTCAAAAGTCAGGCAATTCCCCTTTTCACGTGGGCACTAGCACCGGTCAGGAACCATCAGCTATCAAAGCAAGAGGAGCCCAGCCCACGAGATGTTTATCACCTGCCCAAGAGTCAGTAGACGGATAATATGAGTTCACTGAATGTATGCATTAAATAAGTCATTGGACAAAACACCACAAGATTGCTTGGTGCTCTGTAGAGCTCAGGCCAATATACAGAAGCTCTTAAATTAAGCGGATTGTATATCAGGCACTTGTATGTGGTTTGAACCCCGATGTGGCTACTACTCCGCGTCTTTTTGTTAAATATGTATGCAAATAAGAGTTCCTTGGGAGCAAAGTCTCCCAGGGCCCACCAGCCAAAAAGTAAGATCATACTGCCTTAGAAGATAGGCGTGAAAGTGAACCGCTAGAAAAGACAAGATACCTTGAAAAACCTATGTGTCCCTGGCACATCGCAGTCTTTCCCGTTACCGAAGGGCCATTCTTCACGAATCGCTAAAGCTCCAAGAATCCACCAGAATGCACCGGAACTCTGGTAAAGACCATGCACAGAAGGATTTCTTCTGGTCTTTCATTCCGAGATCGACTCCAACCAGTCAGACGGCCAGTGTGTATGGTACGTATCTATGGGTGTGTACGTGCACACGTGTGCTTTTGTGTTTCTGTTTGTATAATGAATATACATATAAAACACACCTAAACACACAAATAGATGGATTGGTAGATAGCGTTTCAACTTTTAATTTTCCTGAACACAAATCAACTGACGGAGAAAAGATGACGACCAAGACTTTTCTGGAAGGCCTAAAAGAAGTGGGAACTGTTCATGGAGAAATGTAAATGAGGGACTAATTATTGCAGGTGTATGAGCTAGTTGGATCGGTCAGGAGAACAAATTAGTAACACCCATCAAGAACTGTTAACGCGTTGGAAGGCTTGGATCTAGTGGTGTGCATTCTAGGATCTTCTCCCCCAAGTTAAAAATCAGGATACTAGAAAAAATGTATATGCACCAGTGTTCACTGTTGCTTTATTTATCATCGAAAATATAAATTGGGGGGCGGGGAAGGTCACCAGCCTGAATGCCCAATAACAGAAAGACAGAGAAGTAAAGCCAATCAATCACAATTTGTTCATGGGAACAGTGATGATAGCTGACTAGAAAGGCAATATGGCGGAGCGGTTCAGCATGCGACCTTTTGATTAGATTATGGGGGTTCGAATCCTGGCTTTACCACTTACTCATGGTGTAAGCTGAAGAAGTTAGCTTTTCATGCCTCGTTTTCCTTTTCTGTAAAATGAGGATAATGTCAGTAACTTACCCTATAAGCTTTTGTGAGGATTAATTCAGTACAGGAGGTCTTGGGGGCAGTCCCTGGTATATGCAAATGTTAAATGTTTTTAAGAAGATGGAGCATTTGCAGCCATTACAGGGTGTGTTTGGGGAAAATACCTAGTGATAAATGGGAATTTATTTGAGTTCATTTTTATTTTAAATTGAGGCATAACTTATAGAAGGTAACATTATATAAATCTTAAATGTACAGCTCATGAGTTTTTGCATATATATAGTACCATGTAATTCCCCCACCGATAAAGATATTGAACATTTCCAGAAGCTTCCTTTCCCACTCAACACACACCCAGGAGGTAACTACTATTCTATCACCATGCATTTATTTTTCTTCTTCTTTAACTTCATATAAATGGTACCAAACAGTATGGAGTCTTGGGTTTGGCTTTGTCCTCTCTATTAGATTCATTCATATTGTTGCGTGTAGCTGTAGCTTTAAAAAAAAAAAATTTTTTTTAAATGTTTATTTATTTTTGAGAGAGAGAGAGGGAGAGACAGACTCCAAAGCAGGCTCCAGGCTCTGAGCTGTCAGCACAGAGCCCGACACGGGGCTTGGACCCATGAGATGTGAGATCATGACCTGAGCCAAAGTCAACAGCTCAACCGACTGAGCCACCCAGGTGCCCTGAGCTGTAGTTTTTGTTTGTTTATTTGTTTGTTTGTTTGTTTGTTTTTGAGTTTTATTTATGTAAGTAATTTCTGCACCCAATGTGGGGCTCAAGCTCACAACCCCAAGATCACGAGACACATGTTTTTCTAAGCCAGCCAGGTACCCTTAGCTGTAGTTTTTAAAAATATTATTATTATGGCAGTTAGTATCCCATGGCACAAACAGAGCACTTTTTTTTTTTTTAATCCTTACTACTATTATTGGACATCTGGTTTATTTTCAATTTGTGGTTATTATGAGTAAAGGTGCCATGAACATTCTTACACATATATTCACATAAGCACTTGGATATTGTTATGGGCTGAATTGTGGCCCCCACTAAATTCATGTGTTAAAGTCCTAACTCCTCGTATCTCAGAAAGTGACTGTATTTGGAGACAGGCTCTCTGTAGAGGTAATTAATTTAAAAAGATGTCATTAGGGTCAACCTTAATCCAATATGCCTGGTGCCCTTACAAGAAGAGGAAGTCTGGGGGCACCTGGGTGGCTCAGTTGGTTGAACGTCCGACCTCGGCTCAGGTTATGATCTCACGGGTTGTGAATTCGAGCTTTGCGTCAGGCTCTGTGCTAACAGCTCCGAGCCTGGAACCTGCTTCAGACTGTGTGTCTCCCTCTCTCTCAGCTCCTCCCCTGCTCACACTCTCACTCTCAAAATAAATAAACATAAAAAATAAAAATAAAAGAAGAGGAAATCTGGACACAGACATTAACAGAAGGAAGGTGATTCGAAGATATGGGGGGAGGCAGCCATCTCTAAACCCAGGAAGAAACACCTGGAGCAGAGCCTTCCCTCCCAGCCTCAGAAGGAATAAAGCCGGTAGACTTTGACCTTGGACTTCTAGCTTCCAGAACCGTGAGAAAATAAATTTCTGTTGTTTAACCCACCTAACCTGTGGTACTTTGTTACAGTGGCCCTAGCAAACGAATACAGGCATAGATACACCTAAGAATGGAATTGTCAGGCCACAGGTGACCTTACGATGAAATTAAGGTCTCACTAAGCCCACCCTACGTTGAAAATATTACAAGTCGAAAATGCATTGGATACCCCTAACCTACGGAACATCGTAGCTGATAGCCTCTCCTACCTTAAATGTGCTCAGAGCACTTATATCAGCCTCCACTTGAGCAAAATCGTGTGATATAAAGTCTATTGTGCAATTAAGTGTTGAATGTCTCACGTGATTTATTGAATAGTGCGCTGAAAGTGAAAGACAGAACGGTCGTGTGGGTAGAGAATGATTGTCGGTGTGTTTGTTGACCTTCATGGCTGTGTGGCTGCTGGGGGCCGTGGCTCGCCGCCCCCGGCCAACATCACAAGAGAGGATCGGATCGCACATCGGTAGCCTGGGAAAAGATCCAAATTCGAAACTGGAAATATAGATTCTACCGTATACCTACCGCTTTTGCACCAAGGTAAAGTTGAAAAACCATCGTAAGTTGGGGACTGTCGGTATGTATTCATTCTGGTAAATACTAGTTCTGAACGGCATGTGAGTTCAGTTGAAAACTCGAGAAAAACTATACACACGTCATGTCTATAAACACACGTTTTGTGTGTTTATAGATATAAACATAGATACCAATATTTCCAGATAGAAATAAAGGCAAATATAAATCATTGGTAGAAGGAAACTCCTCAGAAAGCTTGATGCAGATTTTTCTTCTTTTTGTCTGTTTTCTGTAATTAACACGACTTACTTATGCAATATAGAAATAGAATACTTACTACAAATTTAATAGTGGACACTCTGAGCGATAGGATTAATGGCGACCTGTATTTTATATTACGCTGGGCTTTATATTTTCTGATTTTCTACAATAGACATAACTTACTTTTTATAACCAGAGGAGAGAAATGTTCCCAATAATAAAAAGAGAAAACAGGAAGGAAATACAGTAATATGCTGCTGCCATTGATCTCTGGGTATTCGCATCAAGGAAATCGGCAAACATTCCAGACCACGGCTTGATTTATTGTTCTCTTGACTCTCTCGATTGAAGGAAGTGACCAAAAAAAGGTTAATAATTTATTCAGGTCAAGGTTAAAAGTGTGTCATTTCTGTCACCATGACATTACAACAGCAGAAATTTGAGATTTAGGATTTTTGCTGCCTTTTCTTTACCTGAATTATCTCGTTTTCCACCTCATATAGTGACCATATGTTACTTATAATAAGGGTCTGGGGAAAAGAGTTTCTTCTAAAAATGAGCGGGAAATAAACCGCAAAGCTGTGAGTTCTAGAACGTGTAACAGTATCGTATGTCGACAATTGCTGATGACAGCTGTTATGACCACACCCCTATCTATTGTTTTCTGTGTTTATTGCATGTACTTCCGACCAAACTGTGATCCTTCGTCAACTGGAAGGTGCCTACAGATTTCAGGGATGTTCAAACGTGAGAGAGGAAAAATGCATCCTGGAATGGACAACGTTTGATGAGTAGCATCACACGCATCACGGAAGAAGCAAAGGGCTTTCCAGATCTCGGGGCTTGGACAGGCCTCACCACCACACCGCTGTAGAGAGGATGGGGGCTGGGTGGGAGGAAGCAGATCCCAAGGGGCAGACCGCAGCTGGAAGACCTGAGATCCTCACCCTGACCCCCAGTCCCTGCTGGCCAAGGGTGAAAGAGTCACCCACTCACCACGTGGTTCCCTCTCTAGAGGACACCCACTCACGGGGGCAGGGAACGGTGACGTTTAATTGGCTATAACGTCTGGAGAACACTTTGAAGATGAAAAGTGCCAGGTGGCTATCATCACCCTACACTTCTTAAGATGATACATGGAATAATAATAAAGTTCTCCCCCACTGGGCCTTTCATCCGTGGATTTCAAAGCACTTAGCGAACCTTAATTAACTCCCAACACCTCTATGAAGTAGGCATTAATAGCCTCTTGGCTGAGATGGAGAGACAAAGGAGGGTGAGTGACTGGCCCAGGCCCTCAGAGAGTCAGAGACAAGTCATTGTGAAAGCATTCATTCCCGAGACCCGCATCTGTCCATGCCTCTCGCGAAGCGCTAGAGACACCCCGGCTGGGGCTGGCGAGGCTCACAAGTGCCTGTGGTGAAACTGTAGGGAATTTTGTAAACCAGCTGTGAAACAAAGCCGTTATTTAAAATTCAGTGGTATTGGTGTAACATTAAATAAACTACGTTGAAGACAGAAGCGGTGAAAATTTAAAACGTCGCTACGTTTTACTGTTATCCGTGCTCGTTGGGTTAATTACACCTGTAGTGTCCGTAAGGTGAAAATGGCATCACGTGGTGTGCTCTTGGGTGCCACTCCCCGATTTCCTGTTCAGTGATGTTCACGCTGGTCACCTGAAATCAGCTCCGGTCCGAGCAGGTACACCGTGGAAACTGACAAGCGCTACGGACCAAGGCTTGATTTGTTGCCCTCTGGACCATCCGCACTTAAGGAAGAGAGAGGGAAAGCGTTGATGATGCAGGTTCAGGCTAATAGTGTGTCATTTACGTCACTTTTTCCATGGTGAATACTGTACGCCTGGGTGGCTCAGTCGGTTCAGCGTTGGCCTTTGGCTCAGGTCATGATCTCACCGTTCATGAGTTCGAGCCCCAAACTGGGCTCACTGCTGTCAGCGTGGAGCCCACTTTGCAAACCATTATCCAATTCAGGAAAGGCGTCCCTCCCATCGCTGACTAACGAGGAAATTCTACATGCATCTACGTCACTTCCCTCTCACCTTCCTTGTCACATCAGTAAGTGAAAATATCAGTCAACGTGCGCGTCAGGACTATCTTTCTTCACCCGCAGTCATGGGTTGGCTGCAAATGTTAAGAGCATGACAGAAATCTATGAAAGCATCAGCTGGCTGTATGGAATGTACAATTCAAAAAATTTGTATTTTATTTAATTGTGCGTGACGCGTTCTTTATGTTGGTACCCTTGATTATTACGTATGCCTTTTTTTTTTTTTTTCTTTTGAAAGCCTGATTTACTAACACACCATCGGTAGACCTACGCACGGGCAAGGCTCAGGCCCTGTCCCCATCAAACTGCCAGACGACCGGTACTTCCGGTGTGAAGAGCTATGGTGGCAGCTTTAGCGTGAAGCTGGGCTTCCGGGCCCATCAACCCACCTGGGAGGGGCCCTAGTTCTGTGTTCACGGGATCAAACATTTTGGAAAATTCACAAAGATGTCTGAATGGTAATTGTCAGGCCACAGCCTCTTTCCAGTCTGACTTGCCCTCTGTTTCACCGTGCCCCATGTCCACTAGCATTGGAGTGGCCTAGGCATTCTGGGGGACCCAGCCAAGAACCTGAATGGGGGATGCCTTTAGTTTGGGTTCCATGAGATGTATTTATGTCACTCACAGTCACGTCCACAGGTAAGGAAGTCAACAGTAGGCATTAGAGTGGAGCAGTGGCCTCCAGGAAGAAGCCTACAGTCCATGTGCTAATCCACTCAGCCTGATGAGCCCCAGAAATTGTGGAGAGTGGACGACAAACGAGATTTGAAATGTGCGGAGCCAGAAGCCAGCCTAGGGGAAGTCCATCCAGCCATCGGCCACGTACAGTTGAAGCAGAAACTCTGATCCTCATTAATGTCTGGTCAAAACAAAAGTCCTCTTACCTCCTGATGGGAATAACCTGATGATGTAGCCTACACAATTATAAACGCACATTCTCTTCTTTTATGTATTAACTTACACACATTTGTAGTGTTAAGCATTACAAAAAATTTAAATTCCAGTATAGTTATCATTTGTTTTATTTATGTATGTATGTATTTATTTATTTTTAATTTTTTTTCTTATGTTTATTTATTTTTGAGAGAGACAGAGATAGAGGGTGAGCAGGGGAGGGGCAGAGAGAGAGGGAGACACAGAATCGGAAGCAGGCTCCAGGCTCCGAGCTGTCAGCACAGAGCCCGACGCGGGGCTCGAACCCACACACTGTGAGATCGTGACCTGAGCCGAAGTTGGACGCTCAACTGACTGAGCCCCCCAGGCGCCCCCATTTGTCTTATTTTTTGATGGGAATTGCATAAAGCAGGATGTATCAGAATCCTGAGTCTGGATGGCACAAACCTGTAGCAGGACCACAAACCTCAAGTATGTGAGGTCGCATACTTGAAGTGTCCCAACATTAAATGATAAACACATCTCAACCTGCTAATGGGAAGGATTTCATTATCTTTCTAATTTCCTATGGAAAATAACATTGCAAGATCATCGTCCTATGAAGAGGCAATTCAAGAATATGGGATCACGGGCCACCTGGGTGGCTCATTCCGTTAAGTGTCCGACTCTTGGTTTCTGCTCGAGTCATGATCTCGCGGTTCGTGAGTTCGAGCCCTGCATCCATCTCTGTCCTGACAACGTGGAGCCTGCTTAAGATTCTCTCTCTCCCTCTCTCTCTGCTCCTCCCCTGGATGTGTCCTCTCTCTCTCTCTCTCAAAATAAATAAATAACCTTTAAAAAAGAATATATAGTCAAAACATGTAGGAATAAAATATAAAGGTGGGAGTTATTTAATGTAAACGTGTAGTATTTGCCAGCTTGTAAAAGTTTGTAATTTTTGCAATTTATTCAATCCTTCTTATTAAATATGCGGTTTTATACCTAATTCTACATTCATAATTTGGATTCTTTTTCTTAAAGAAGATCTCCCCCAGTGTATAGAAATTTCAGGTGCCGTGAAACCCAGGAGAGCCCCCTGCTGGGGTAAACACAGGTAAGCACCAGGAGGGGTGGCTGCAGCAGGGGAGGTCAGGGTGGGGGGAAGCTTTGTGGGGAAGACGCTTCTGACCCAGAAGGATGAGTGGGAGAGGGGGAAATTGCTGACCCTCCCTCCTCCCCTTTCTTTGTTCCTTCCACCTTCCCTGGAGGATTGAGTGGTCAGAGCCCCAAGGACACAGTGAGTGAGCCCCCAGGCAGAAGAATACAGCCCCTCCTTCCTTCCCCAAGAGAAAGGGCTAGCCCAGAGGCACTCTTAGATGCTGGGATATGCCCCACTGTGAAAACATCCCCTGGTCTGCGGAAGGCAAATGACACCCCACTCCCACTGCCCACCCCACCCACGTGTCTTGTTTGGGTCCTAGGTTGGCTGCGATCCACCATGAAGAAAGCAGTACGTGATTGAAAGGTAAGGACTGCCAACCTGCAGGGGAGGGCAAAAGAAGTGTGAAAAGGGCATCACGACTTAAGACAAGAGCATCATAATTAAAAAAAAGAAATACTGGGGCACCTGGGTGGCTCAGTCAGTGGAGCATCTGACTCTTGATTTCGGCTCAGGTCATGATCCCAGGGTCGTGAGATCAAGCCCTACGTTGGGTTCTATATTGAGCACTGAGTCCGCTTAAGATTCTTTCTCTCTCTCCCCCCTTCCCTCACTCACTCTCTCTCTCTCTCTCTCTCTAAAAAAAAAAAAATACATATCTACACACACACCCACATATATGTGTGTACATGTGTGTATGTAAGTATATGTGTTAATAGTATGTGTATGTGCATATACCTATGCATATATATATTTATACCTTTATAACTTTATAGTATGTGTGTGGAGTATTCCAGACAGATTCCAAACTACAAGGATGTGAACACAATCCCATATCCTAGCAAGCTCCACTGAGGCCTGACCTCACCCAAGACCTCCTTCCAAAGACTTCCCAGAGAATTCTGAGTCTTCAAATGGCACGATTGGGATTTAAACTTTTCCGTGAGAATAAAGTCCTGCCGTGTTAGGAAAATCCTAGACTCAACCCTGAGGCTTGAAAGCAAGCAGCACCTCAGATCACCTCTTGCCACCTGGCCCCCTCCTGAAACCTTGGCCCTGACCCCTTCCGTCCACATGTCTGGATTACAGCAGTGTTTTGGCCACTGAGTGGGATGATGGGACACTGCCTGACTCTTGGACACCCATTGGACACCGGTCAGAAGACAGGCCTATCGGAGCAGTAAGTTAGAGGATGGTCCAGAAGCAGCTTTCATCTTGGGAAGCATATTTAGGAGGACATGTAACTCCTAACAGAGTTCCCCAGCTGAGAGGCAGTGAGAGTCCAGCCAAGTTCAAGAACACATTCCACCAGTCTCAACCAACAAGGCCAAAGGCCAAGCAGAGAGGGCCAACATCTGTCGACTGGACAATATGTGCACCTGCCCAGTCCGGCTTCCCCAGTCTGTCCCCTCCACGCTCATCACTTCCCTCCCACACTGTCACAGAAGAAACCATTTTATGTCACACGTGATTGGTCAAAAGCAGGTGCCTGGGCTGGCCTGGGCCAGTCACACTATGTTCCTAAGAAATGTGAGACTCAGCCCGGAAAGAGAGCCAGGTCTCTGGTGGCTGAAGTTGTGTGTATGAGCCCGTGGAGCAGGGTGGCTGGGCTACATGTGGTCCACTGTATGGACAAAGCCCATGAGAGGAGAGGGGGACTGGTGGAGGCAAGACGGAAAGGTGCGGGGTAGAGATATCTCAACAAAGTCTCAGTTCCTGGTTCCAGGTGGTCCTGAGCCCCTCCCCTGCTCTCTGCCTCTCTTACTGTTCTTTGGACTTCATATTACTCCTCAGTATTCTTCCAGGAAAGTCTCTCTTTTTGCTGAGCTAGTTGGACGTTAGTAGCTTGAATAGAATAGTCCTATTATAACCGCAAAGGATGCTAAGTTGATTCTTTCAAAGAGCTTTACGGGGCTTCTACTTAAATGTGCGGTCTGATGTGTAAATTGTGGGCACATGGTTCCTGAACACTGAAGGTTAACCATCAGGGTGATGCTTGAATCCCAAAGATAAAACCCAAGCACACATCCAAAGTCGAAAGATGATTTCACACAGAGTTAGAGTTAGAAGCAAACTTTTAAGGCCGCCTAATCCAGTTCACATCTGGCACCTTTCTACTTCCCAAAGGACTTCAACCCATTTTTAGAATGTTATTGTCGAAAGATCTTTCTAGGCTGAGACAAAAATCTGCTTTCTTATAACTTCCAACCACTGGTTCTTAATTATATACCCTGGAGCTCTACAAAATAGATCAAAGTCTACTTCCAAATGATAGCACCTAAAATATTTAACATCAAAATACTGTTATTATTATTCCTATTTATTGAGCAATGACTACAAGCCAGCACACGTTCGTTGCTTTTAATTCTCACTGCATGCTGAGAAGGGGATAGTGTGCAGAGCCTCAGTTTACCAGCGAGGACCCTGAGATCATGTGGGATGATGCTGAGGGCGGAGACTGAAGGGAGACAGGTCATGAGCTAGGAGCTGGATCCTCAGATGTCACCACCTTCCAACAAGAAGTTCCTAGGGACCTAGAACCTGAACCTGGCCTTCCAGGTCACCCTGAACTTACATATGTCATGATGAGACGATGGGGCTCACTTCACAGTGTTTTGGCTTGATTGCTTTGAATGTCTAGCTATTTGGGCCTGTGGTGGGGAGGGTTCTGAGCCGGGCAAACACTAGGCGCCAGCCTGGTGGAAACTCCAGGAGAGACCGGCTCTTGGTGAACAGCAGCTGAACATTCTCTTCCATCTCAAGTCCTTACTGTATGCTCTTCAGAATTCTATGGCCTCAGGGGGTTCCTGCAAGGACAGGGTTGGTGGGACTTGGCCTTTTGTCCACATCTCCAGCCCACTGTCACTGGCTTCTGCCCCTCCAGTCTCAGATGCCCTAGGCCAGCGTGGCTGAAATCCCAGGTCGACACGTAGGGGGCACATTTTCTACCCATGTAAAACAAACCGCCCAAAACATACTGGGGTAAAACAACCACTATGTTATCCTGACAGTTTCTCTGGGCAGCAACTTGGACACAGTGAGGGTAGCTCTCTCTGTTTCGCAACGTCGGGTGCCTCGGAGGGAAGACGACGCAGTGGCACATCCAGCAGGGGCTGGGATCGTCTGCACGTGTCGTCCCGCACACATCTGATGATTGATATCAGTTGTCAGCGGGGCTGTTGGCCTACGCATGGCCTCTCTATGTGGCCTTTCCACATGGCTAGTCTGGGCTTTCTCACAGCACGTGGCTAGGTTTCGAAAAGCCCAAGGAGGGGCGCCTGGGTGGCTTGGTCGGTTAAGCGTCCGACTTCGGCTCAGGTCATGATCTCACGGTCCGTGAGTTCGAGCCCTGAGTCGGGCTCCGTGCTGACCGCTCAGAGCCTGGAGCCTGTTTCGGATTCTGTGTCTCCCTCTCTCTGTGCCCCTCCCCTGTTCATGCTCTGTCTCTCTCTGTCTCAAAAATAAATAAACGTTAAAAAAATTTTTTTTAGAAAAGCCCAAAGAGAGCAAGAGGGACAGGCATGCATTTTTGTGTTTTCACTTCAGAAGTCACCGGACATCACCTCTGCCATATTCAATTGGTTGAGGCCGTCACAAAGGTCTTTCCAGGTTTGAGGGAGAGTATGTGGACCCCACCGCTCAAGGGGAGGATTGTCACAGTATATAAAGAACACGTGGGATGGGAGAGGCTGGTGTAGCTCTTTCGGGAAAGAACAATTTGCCACAGGGAGGTAAAGAAGGGGGAACAAAAAACCACTCAAAGAGACCCTACTCTGTATCAGATTCTCTGTACCAAGAGCCACCGACCTTACCATGTGGGGATGCCTATTCTGATTTTGCAGATAAGAAGGCTGAGACTCTGAGAGATTCGGGTACTTGTTCAAGGCCACACAGAAAGCGATGGTGTATACCAGTGGCTCTTAAACTTCAGTGAGTTCATCCTTGGACAACCAGCCCCGGAGATGTCAATTCAATAAGTCTGGGAAGGGACCCAAGATGTCTAACATCTCTAACATCTCTAACAAGTTTCTAGATGGTGCCGATGATCCTGGCCCAGTGATCACCCTCTGAGAACTGTTGGCATGTAGTTTTCTTTTTCTTTTTTTTTTTTTTAACGTTTATTTATTTTTGAGACAGAGAGAGACAGAGCATGAATGGGGGAGGGGCAGAGAGAGAGGGAGACACAGAATCGGAAGCAGGCTCCAGGCTCTGAGCCATCAGCCCAGAGCCCGACGCGGGGCTCGAACTCACGGACCGCGAGATTGTGACCCGGGCTGAAGTCGGACACTTAACCGACTGAGCCACCCAGGCGCCCTGGCATGTAGTTTTCGAATCTACACCCGGGTAGACTTGTACCCCGTCATACAGCGTGCCGTGGAGAGCAATGCTTCCAAAGGACCGCTGTGAGACACCATCAATAATAACACAAGAAAGATGTATCTAAGTTGGAAACGCTTCACTCTGACAACCCACAGACGTCCTCTTCCATGGATACTGAGGGCTGGAAGTAAGAGATATACCTGAAGCCCAAAGGACCTGACCCCGAGCTTCCTTCATGGACTAGGACCTTGTGAAGAGGCCAGAGAGGTCAAAAGAGACTTCTTTTGGAGGTGGAGGAAGAGAAAGGGTAGTGAGTAGTCTTCAGGGTTTTCTACCCTGTGTTTCCAATTCTTGCACATCTGAGATTGTACTTTCCGGCCCGCCTATTGTGGGTGGGAGCCGGTAGGTAGTTCTCACCAATGAATCCAAGAAGAAGTGGTGTTGCTTCCATGCTGGAGCATTTAATTGGCAACGAGAGACCCTTCAGGGCTCTCTCTTTCCTCTGCTACAATGGCTGGGAATGTTCATGACGGTGGCTGCTGTGTCAGCCTGCCACAGAACACCTGCCGACCCGTGATGGACACACGTGGTGAGTGAGCCACAGACAGTTGCTGAGATTTGAAGGATTTTTGTTACTGCAGCAAAAACTAGCCTTTCCTAACTGATACGGGAGAAAGGAAAGAGAAGGAACATCCAAGGAGCATTATGAATAGATCCAAACGAGATTGATTGGAAGAAATAAATCCACATTTCTGCAGTTCAAGGCCACAGTCTCTGGCTGCTGTGAAATCTATGACCTTCTTATGGTGAGATTCTTCTGCCTCTCTTCCAGATTTTGCAGGCTAATCGGGGGGGAGGGGGGGGAGCGGCTTGGACCGTCTGTTCTCTGTCATTCCTGACCCCTACCACTTGGATTTAACCTGTTCCAGCAAGATCTGTTCCCTTTCACATGGATCTGGTCTGAAGGGCAACTTTGATACTGGCCTAGAGCCAGACTCAAGACTCAGATTCTAAGCCTCCTTCTCCTCACTTACCCTCGGCCCCGGGTCTGCTCAGCCACACACTCTGTCTTCTGCAGGTCAGCAAAGACGCCAAGTCTTTGTCAATGCAGTGCCACTGGTGCTCCCCCTGCTCCCCGCTCACTGAGTGTCCTTTGGAAGATGCCCGGGGCTGACAGCCAGCATGCATGGCATTCCTGAAAGTGTGCTTTGCCAGGCAGGCTGAAGGGGAAGCTTTGTGCTGCTAGGTTCCCAGCTCCCAGCACCCCGCCAATGATCAAGGGGCCTGGTTCAGACCATCACCTCGCCTGATGGAAACAGAAGGCCTGAGTCCAGGCAGAAGCAGCTGAGACCCAAGCCTTGGGGGCTGGTGGAAGGGGGGGTGGGGCTGGAGCTAGCCCGAGCCCTTCCCCCACTGCCATCCGCCCCTCAAGGGTTTTATTGCTATCTGGCTAAGTTCAAGAGAGAAAAAAACAAAGCGAATTAGTGAAAAAATAACATGAAAGGTGGGAACAATTTGTGTTTAGAATCCGATTTCTTTTAAATATATTTTCGCCATCTTTAGCTCTATGGTCCCATGTTTCATCAAACATTGAAAACTTTGAAACTTTCATCATACTTTGAAAAAGAGAACCAAAGAAACGTTGGCATGCCCTTAGTGCAATCGGGGGTCACTCCAGGAGTCTCTGAAGTCTAGAAGCCTTCCATGCCTTCCTGACATCATGCCAAACCGTATCCTAGGCTCCATCCTTCTAGGCAACAAGGTCATGTGACTTAGGCTCAGCCAATCAGAAACACCTTCATGGGACATGGATGCAGGAGTGATTCCAAAAATCAGGCCCAGCACAAAATCCGTTTAGTAAAAGATGGCTGTGTAAACATCTGGTTTCTAGCATAGACCCCAAACTGCCAGAGGCAGAGGCTGTATCTGCAGTGGGGTCCTGGGCTCTGCCTACCATTGTCCTAAGGAGTGGCCAGTTGGATGGACCAATTCCCTCATTCAAAAAAATGTTAACTGAGCACTTGCTGTGCTCCAGGCAGGCTATGACAGGACCCTGCCCTCATGGGGTTTAGAATACATTCAAGGGGATCGACTTTCACCAGATAATCACAAACTAATGTAACATTGCAGTTGTAGCAAGTACTTTGAAGAAGAAAAACCAGAGTAAATAGGTGCTTCAAACTTGGGAGATGTGATCCCATCGGGGAGGTAACAGAGGCTTACTGAGGAAATGATACTTGCAGCAGAAACAATGCTATGTGGTCATCAGACTTCCATTTTCCTCCTGGGCACATAAGAAGATTACATTTCCTGGCCTTTCTTGCATCTGGTGGGTCCATGTGACTAGGTTTTGGCCAATGGCATAAAGGCAGAATGAGGGAAGCCATTTCCAGCAAATATCCTACATGCAATCTTCTACACTGTCACTTGGCCATCTCCAAGATGGTGGAGCCAGATGATGGGAAGATTCTGGATCTCCGAGTGGTTGCTTCGAGGAGTCACCTGGGAGAGCTGAGAGACACAGCAGACTTTAGTGGTGGTAGGAAACAGACCTTTGTCGTGTTAATCCATTGAGTTTCAAAGGCTGTTTGTTACCACACCTTAGCCTATCCTACCCTAACTGATACACTGTTGGGCAGAGAGGGATAAGAAAGGATAAAGAAGGAATAGGGGTTAAATATATAAAGAGAGAGGAGATAAAAACATTCTGGGCAGAGAGAATGGCCCTTTCCAAAGACTTTTGATGGGAGGGAGACGGCGAGAAGGAGAAACTGGAAAAGGCCAACGAGGGTGGATGGAGTGAGCGACAGTGGGGTTCAGAAGAAGGCTATGGAGGGTGGCAGAGATATGAACCACTGGCCAAGCGAAAGAGTTATGTCTGCAAGAGTCGTGCATGCTCACATTCCTAAAGCCCAGATACTCTGGCTGGGGTCCTGTCTGTTTGTTTTCAAGCCAGAGACCCTGGAGTTCTTCACTGTTAGCCTTCCTCACTCCCAGATGCTGATGGCCTTGAGAAGAAGCTGTACTTTTCCATTCTACAGTAAGCTGCCCACATCAAAGCCCAAGAAGCCACAGGCATTTGGGGAGTCGTGGGTCAGATATTTAATTATTCTAATCTAGAAGTCTACTCTCCCCACCCTGCCAAGAACACAAAGTTCCTTTTTGAAAACTAGGATAGTTCATTGGAAGGCTTGAATCTCATCCTTGATCACAAAGCTCTCAGACTCACCCCAAGACCCCCAGAGCTTGAGAACACGCAGAAACCTCCCCTCACCCACAGTCATGGACCAAGCAGGAAGCCTCCAGTGTTTGCAGAGGGTGGTGGTAGTTGTTTGCTGTTTTTATTTACTTTTAAGAAAAGCCACCTTCAAAATGGAGAGATGAGAGCGGGCCTATATTTCCCAACACCTTTTGTTGATCCGATTAAGTCAGATAAAGAAATTACTATAAAAATATTGCCTCATCTACAAAGCTTAGGATATTTTTTCCCTTTTGCTCTTTTTTTTTTTTATCTTTGAGAAAGATAATGAAAGAGGAAGCTTGAAACCCCATTTCTATTGAAGTTCGAACATACAACTGCCGGATTTAAGAACCAGAAGAGATCAAAGGGAATGGGTCCCATTTCGATAAAATTATAGCAGCTCTGGAAGAGGGTGTGGGGCTCATTTAGGAACTCAGCGGCAAGGAGTTGTTAACACACCTTCATTTGAGCCAAGGACAGAAGGAAAATGCCTGGGATTCCGGGGGATTAATTAGGAGCGTGGCTAATAACGTTATAGCAGCTGCACACGCATTCGGCTGATGCCTTTCCCGCAGCAAACCCTTCAGGTCCTCGACATAAGTCCCATCCAAAGGAGAAATGGATGGTGGTGACTCCAGCCTAGTTCCAAAGGAGACTTCTGTTCTGAAAATTTAACTGGCCTTGGGTCCTTATATCTGTTCTCATTGGAATCTGGGGTGAGAGGAACAGAGGCGGAAATAGCGTGGCGGGGAAGGAACCCAAAACAGTTCCCATCACCTTTGACTAAATCGCTTACTGTTTCCCTCTTAAAATGCATCTTCCAGTAGATTTCTGTTTTCCCTCCAACCGCCAGAGTCGGTGGGGGCTTCTTGCCTGACACCTGATTATCCAGTGGCTAGGCTGTTGGGCGGGTGTGGCAAAGCAGGTGGAAATATTTGGGCAAAACCCACCGGGGTGGGTTCTCGTGAACACACTCTCGATGGCTGCCTTATTGGCCGGCGCTGATATTAAGAACTGATGATCTGGTTATTGTAATAGCTCTGTAGGGTGCCTGATGGTGGCTGTGCTTGTGGTGAGCACAGCATAATGTATAGAGCTGTGGAGTCACCGAGTTGCACATCTGAAAGCCATGTCATATGGTGTGTCAACTATACTTCAGCTTAAAAAAAGAATGAAAGGAAATCATAGTGAAAGAACTGAACCGTAGTGTGAGAATTCACGCCTCTCCAAGTAGAGATGAGAAAGCGCCCCTGTTTGTTTGTATCGAATGGTAACATGAACATTTCAGGGTGCCGTCCCAATCCTTTGCTCCTGTATCCATGCCAATCTAGAGAGCAGGGCGTCAAAAAGCCCCGATAACCATTTTCATTCTAAAGTAGTCATTGCAATTGAAAACAAACACTCATGGATGCCACTTTCAACCATCAGCTGAAGTAGGATTCCACACATACCAAATGTTTTTGGTCTTGGCTTAATTCACACGTAACCAGGAAGGTGAACTAATTTCAAAAAGTCTGTAGAATCAGTCTTTAAAGCATGAGTTGTCCCTGCTTCTCCACTACCACTTTAATGGAAGAAACGATAATATTACTAATCGCTAGAACTGGCTTAGCGACCAGTAAGTAATGCGCCGTACTGCGTGCTTGACATTCAATGCGCCATTTAAGTTATGCAGAACTTGGACATGAACCTTCGCTTTAAAAAAATTAGCCATCCCGCAACCTTGGTGAGACCTAGGTTGGTCTACCCACAGCTGAATGCATCAATGGTGAAGGCAGGATTTCTAACGCAGCAGCAAATAATAGTCCAAATTTTAAACCAACCGACCAACAAAAAAAACAACTCTTATTCTCCCAGGGAATACTCGTTTCTCACATCTTGGAAAAGCATTAATAGAAAAACACCTCGTTATTCAGTGCAACCTATTGACAGTAGCATAATGTAGTTACCCCACATCATGTTCTTGCTAAATGATAGGCACAGAGCTGAGCGTTTTACATACACCATCTCATGTAATCCTCACAACAATCCCATGAAGTACATACTTCTGTCTGTTTTTCAAATAAGGAAAACTGAGAATCAGAGATATGAAATATTTGCGGAGTTCACACAGCTTCTGAGTGGTAGAAATAGGATTTGAAACCACGGCGTTCCAAATCGCGTTCCACGATCCACGTGTTTCCCTTTACTACCACCATAGTTGTGATTCCCATCATGACTCACTTCTACCCCAGTGGGTTCCTCCTCTAGTCCCAGTCTTCTGCAAGGTACCAGCATCCAGGCATCCCACCCAAAGATCCATGAGTTTTGACCTCTATGTTTTGCCCTACCCAATATTTAAAAAAATTTTTTTTTAATGTTTATTTATTTTTGAGAGACAGAGACAGGGCATGAGTGGGAGAGGGGAAGAGAGAGAGAAAGACACAGAATTGGAAGCAGGCTCCGGGCTCTGAGCTGTCAGCACAGAGCCCGATGTGGGGCTCGAACTCACGAGATGTGAGATCGTGACCTGAGCCGAAGTCAGACGCTTAACTGACTGAGCCACCCAGGCGCCCCTGCCCTACCCATCTTTAATCCATCATCGAACCCCAGCTCCCATCCCATTATCTCTTAGTGAGTGCCCCCTCTCCATCCCCCATGCCCACATTTGGATCTTCTAATAACAGGCTACAAGAATGTAAAAACATAGCATTTGTAAATGAAAACCACCTGAAGCATAGCCAGAGGATTGCCACAGGGCTGAAAATCCCCCATTATGGGCAGGAGGAAGAAAAAACAACAGCAATAACAAATAAACTCTATCTTGAAAATTTTAAATCCTGCCCCCACCCCCATTGCAACATACCCCTACATCTCTCTGGCTATGAAAATTGATACACCTGTTTTGGAAAATAATTTGGCTACATATATCAAGAACCATAAAAATGTTGCTCTCCTTTGATCCGGTAATCCCACTCCCAGAAGTTTACTTGAGGGAAATAATTCAGAAGAAGGAGGAGGAGGAGGAGCAGGAGGAGAAGGAGAAGAAGAAGAAGAAGAAGAAGAAGAAGAAGAAAAGAAGAAGAAGGAGAAGAAGAAAAGAGGAAGGAGAAGAAGAAGAAGAAGAAGAAGAAGAAGAAGAGAAGAAGGAGAAGAAGAAGGAGGAGGAGGAGGAGGAGAAAGAGAAGGAGAAGGAGAAGGAGAAGGAGAAGGAGAAGGAGAAGGAGAAGCAGGAGAAAAGTGCTAGTTGTATACAGATGTTTGTTACCTCTTTGTAATAGTAAGAATTTAAAGGCAAAAGAAATGTCAAATGTGGAAGAGTGAAGAGGTAAATTTCAGTGTGATTAACTCAGCGGTCTATTAGGCGAACGCAAAAGCAATAAATATGGTCACTAGGTAGAATGTTGGAAAATATACAGGAAATAACGCTGAATGAAATATTTATGCTCCACAATTATGGCTACATAAAAACTTATATTTTTACAGATGAAAAATGGAGAAATGTAAATAATGTATATGACTGATTCGTGGGGTTATGGCCCTGGCTTCTTTCACACGTTAGGGCTGGATGAAAATGTCCTTGAGCTCTTTCGATGCATCCTAATGAAGGCAGTGGCTGTGACTGTGAAAGGGGGACTCCAACCCCAGACCCGCGCAAGGAGGGGCTTCCTGCCTCTTTCGCAGAATGACATGTAAGGGAATCTTCCAGCTCCCCAGACAGGGGCATGACAGCCCCGTGTCAGGAACAGCTGGCAGAACCCTCAGAGGCCTCACCATCCAGAGACAGAACCAGCCCTTGTCCCCCTTATGCAGGCAGCCCTGGGTCCAGGTCCCTGAGAGCTAAGGATAGAGCTCATCCAAGGTCCAAACAGCAAGTTGAGGTTCCCAGCCTCAGAGAAGAGCACAGGTCAGGACGCTGAGGAAGGCAAGTGGAGAATTCAAGAGATTTCTACCAAAGATGGGATTCAGACCCCAGAGGGCACAGAGCCTGGCCTCACTGGTCTGTGGCTGATCGAGGGAAGGCTCCAATCTTGGGGCCCAGCCAGTCTGCTTCTCTGCTGAGCCCACTCAACCACCCACGTGGCATCACCTCCTTTCTTCTCTTTTGTGCCCTTCCTCTCTTTCATTCTGCGTGGCCCCAGTCCTGTCAATGACACCCAAGGGTATGGTCTAGTCCCTCAGTGGGACCCGACACTCACCCATGGTTGACTCACCAGGATGGGTCCCTGAACTTGTGGGTGGACTTGTCAGTCTCGTCCCTACTGAGCAGTCCCAGGCGTGGGTGAGCCGTCCTGTGAGGAAACACCACTTCTTTGCAAACAGGTGCCCAACAATGCCTTTCATCTGGCTGCACACAGAAGGGACCGAGAACCAGGGCTTTGATCAAAACACAGAGGACGGGAAGCCAGCGGGAGCCCCACTGTCCCTCTCCGCCATCTCGGACTTGTCTTCTGAGCAGCTGCCTTCGGGTTTTTTTAACAGCATTGTTCAGGGAACAGGGGGTTTTGCCAGGGCTGGCACTGGACTCAAAGGGGTTTGAAACTGGGAGGCTCAGAATCACAATGACGGCTCTTAGCCTTTCCTCTCTTGGCAGGTGTCCTCTATCCATGAGAAGACGGACAAATCCCACCTACAGAGAGGCTCACCGAGGAGAGGCCAGAATTAATTAGCAAGGAGATGTTGTTATAAACAACAGTTCCTTAAGAAGGGCACTCATTGCCTTCAAGCCCAAAGGTAAATCAAATTAGGCTAATCCAGGATAGACTAGCAAGAATCTGCTTCAAGGAAGACAAATATTCTGTGTTTCCGCACATCACGTGTACGTCAGTAGGTTCACCCACGTTCCCCGGGGCCTGCAGATCCTGAGAAGCCGTTTTAAATATGCTGCTTTCCCTCTTCAGTTTTGCAACATGGTGCTGTTATTGTCATTGCCGCTGTTGATTTAAGGCAGGGCGTCTCTGCCTGGGCGCTGTTGACATGTGCCGTGACTCATTCTCCGTCACGGGGACTGTCCTGTGCCTTGTAGGATGGAGAGAAGCTTCCCTGGCCTCAACCTTCTAGAAGACAGCAGTAGCCCCACCTCAGTTGTGATAACCAGTAATGTCTCCAAACACTACCTGGCATCCCCCGGCGGGCAAAACTGCCACCCCACAGTCTGAGAACCATTGATTTGGGGGGGGGAGTGAAAGGGGGGGGGCATCTGCTCACTTGAAGTAGGATTCAACCGAGCTCCTGCCCAAATGATCGCTTCCCCATAAAGGGACCTCTCTAGGGACGGCACATCACTCTTTCTGTTGGAACTTGAACGGAAAGATAAAGCTTCGAGTGCTGAAATATCTAGAAAGGAGAACGCACTACACAAGACAGGCTGTTATGGTCGGTCACATGGCACATTTGCAACGTCGTTGCTTTAAAATTTCTTTTAATCTTTATTTTTGAGAGAGAGAGAGAGAGAGAGAGAGAGAGAGAGCGCAAGCGGGGGAGGGACAGAGAGAGAGGGAGACACAGAATCCGAAGCGGGCTCCAGGCTCCGAGCTGTCAGCACAGGGCCCGACGCGGGGCTCGAACTCACGAACCACGAGATCATGACCTGAGCTGAAGTCAGACGCTTAACCGACTGAGCCACCCGGGTGCCCCACGGTGTCGTTGCTTTTAAAATGGCCCTTGGGTGGACAGGAGTTCTCACAAACTTACCCAACAGATAAAGTAAGGGAACTTTTTCTTCTAAGGAAAAAAAAAAAAGAAATTCATCTCGTGATATCTTGAAATGAAGCCCCGTAGAACATTTCCAGTTGTGTTTGGTGTTATTAGCTTGACGGACTGTCTAGGCTGCAGAGGAGCTTAGAAGATTAGTCAGAAATGAAGGCGGCATTTCTGAAATTCTTACGCATGTCGACTTTGTGTAAAGTGATACCCGTCCCCATTGTGTTACCTGTGGCTTTTCCAGCTGTACCTATGAACAAAAGTGAGGTTCGCAGAAAAAAATAATCTGAATTCCTCTCCCCGGGGGAATCTGGAGTATGGGCCACAAGCCTGTATTTACTGTTCCTGCAAGGGACGTCCTGTTTAGTTAATAAATGCATATAATGAACATGACGGGCCAGGTGCTGCCCTAAGTGGTTCATAAATATTAATCCATTTCATAACAGTTCTGTGAAGTAAATACGATCCTGGTCCCCATGTTGTAAGCGGCCTCACAGAGGCACAGAGAAGGAAAGCAGAGGGCCCGAGGACACACGGCTGGTAGGGGCCGGGCCCCCATGTCGCGATACTTTGGAGAATCTTTACAAAGCAGAGGACAAGCTGGAATCGGCCTTCTTGTCCCATTTCTATCGCTTTCGATTTGCCCTTACGTAGATGGCTTGGCTTTGCTGGGCCCAGTTTCCCCAGCTGGAAAAAGGATGGACTTAGATCAGCGTTTGTGTCCCAGGGTGTGATGTCGTTACTGGTGGAATAAGGGATTATTTGGGGTCATATACGGATAGACATTTTTTTCATTGTTATATATATTTTGTCATATCTATTTAATATATATAATATATGTATATATATGTGTGTGTGTGTGTGTGTGTGTGTGTGTGTATAAAACAGATAAATATTCTCTCTCTTTGTCTTTTGATCCCTACATATATACACAAAATGTCCCCAAACCTGTGATATCAAGGCTGTTGTATGGGATGAGACCACCGTGGATAGTGGCATCAGAGTTGGGAACTGAGCTCAGAACACAGAATCAGAAAGCTGACAGACAAGGTGGGTCCTTGACCCCCACAGTCCCCGCCCTGCCGATGTCAACGCAGTTGGGCGAGGGTAACTCCATCCAGGGCCCCCCGGGCCTGGCCACACTGAGTGCCCTGGAGAGGGGCACGTGATCCAAATCAGCCACCGAGGCCTCCCGGGGCTTTTGCCGGCACAATGGGAAAGCCCAGCACTGCCAGGAGCATCTTGCCACCATTAAGAGGTGACAGGGAGAGGATGGAGACACAGAGGGGCCAGGAGAGGCAGACAGGGCCCCCACCCCGCCGTCTCAGGGCACCCCCTGAGTCTCACAGCCGGCTGGGCAGACACCAGATCTAGCCCTGGACCTGTCCTTTACGTAAGACACACGTCTTCCCCTAGTTTGACTTTGGGTTCTGTTCCTCGCAGAGTCTCCTTTATCACAGGTATGAAGATGGTCTGGGGACTTTGTGACCAGCTGCTGTTTCCTAGTACAGGTGCTGACAGCATCATCGAAAAAGCCACAGCAACTTTGGTGGGGAGAGAGGAGAGACTGGTGTCGCATCCACTCCTCTGCTGGAAGTGACATCTGTGTGTCTCACCATGTGTCAGACAGCACGGGGGACAGAAGAGAAGCAAACCTCAGGATTGACTTCCCCAAGCCTCAGTTCCTCATCTGTCAAATGGGAATACTAATGTTTCCTGGGCCTAGATGGCATGACATCAGCAACCTGTCTAATGAAGTGTCCTGGCCCAGAAAACGGTCGTGATTTTCATCTTGGTTTTTTATAAGGTATTGCATTGAATGTCACCCTTACACCAACCCCACCCTTCAAAACCATCAACCCCATTTTACCGCAGAGGCACCGGAATTCAGAGAACTTAGGTGACTTGTCCACTGTCATTCGAGCCAGGTCTGACTGCCCTAACCCAAGTCCTGAGTGCCTTGAAATAACATCCCAGGGTCCAAAGCATGATCCCAAGGAGCCAATCATCAGAGGCAAAGGGCGTGAAGACCACCGGCGGTGGCGAAGAAGTTAGACAAGATAGTAAAGCGAATTCCCCAAAGAGCTCTTTTATATCCTGCCCACCTTGGAAAGTTCCTTGGAAAATCCTGGGGCTAAGGCTTGGAGGCAAATCAGCTTCATGGAACAAAGGTATAGAATAATCCAGCAAAGCGCCCAGTCCCGATGCATCAAGACGAGCTGACATTAATACACGACCACAGATCCCAGATGTTGTTATGGTTGGATTACACGGACTTGGAAAGTTCCGGCATGAAATGCCTGAACGATAACAATAGAAAACAGATCAAAAGCCCAAAGAAAGAAATGAGGAGAAATGAAAAACAGAAGGAACTGCCGGGGAAGATGAAAGCAGAGAATTTCAATTTGACACCAAAGTGGAGCCAGTGTTTAAGGTTTTGCTGGCAGTTGACCCATATCCAGATGAGATTTTTGCAGCATTAAAATGGAGGTATGAAATTACCATCTTTGAGTGGTTTCGTAGACTTCTGGGACCTCAGGGTCAAAAGAGTCCCCCAGCAGTCTCCTAAGCTCACCTCTCTCTTTAAATAATCTTGGAGGTGACCAGTGCTTGAATCTGCACAGACCCTGTCATGATGAGTTCCTCCATAAAGACCAGGGAGGTCAGCAAGCCAGTAGGGGGATTGAAGACACAATCCCCCTGGCCAGCTTCATATGCCTCATTGTACCATGGATCGGAACACTGTGTCTCAGTTCAGATGACAGAGAACCCAATTTACACCGACTTTAGCAGAAACTTATCGAGCAGAATACGTTTAGAGAAAACGTATTGGCTCAGACAACTGAAATGTTAAGCGATGCTCTAGCTTCAGGTATGGTTTGATCCAGAAGTTTAAAAGATGCTACCTGGACTCCGTCTGTCTGTTCTACTTCATATTTATTTCATTCTCAAGCTTCATGTAGAGATGCGATGGCAAATTTCAAGCCTGTGTCCTTCCAGGTTTGAGCCCAGCAAACCTCTTTCCCAAAGAGTCCCAGCAAAAGACTCATCAAGACCCACTGGCCCTAATCAGGTCATAAGCCCAGCCCAGTAGCAAGAGGGACATGATGCTCTGATTGAGCTGGGTCACATGCCTGTACTTAGAACAGGTAGTAAAGTCAACTGCATCTCCAGATTGAGAACCGAGATGAGAGTTTCTCCCGAAAAAGTGGGTTCCCATCTTTGGGAGGAGGTAAATGAATGCTGGAAATCAACGCCAAGGGAAGTCCACAACTCCACAACCCAGCCCTGTCCCCTGAATACGACTCCCCTTCGCGATTCTTCCCCCATCACGACAGAATAGGAAGTAACAGCATTATTACCTGGTGCCTAAATATCGACGTCATGTATCATCCAAATAAGAAGCTCTATCGACACCTGCCTTGACGATGCAGTATCCTAGGAAAGCGGGGACACAAAGGGACTTATCATGCAGAAATATCATGTGGAAACCCAAGCTCTAGTAAGGTTTACGAGAACGTTGGCCTGAAGGGAGAAATATTAATATTAAACAAATTAATATTACATTTCTCATGGAACTCCTTGGTTCCTCAGTGAGGTCTCTTGGAAAGACACCTGCCCTGCCCCCATTTCGTACCCCAAATTGTAACTAATGACAGTTAACAACACACAGCTTACGCTTAGTTTTACATCTGAGACTCCCGATATCTCGAGGAGTTGTTCTTAGGGGCCGTTTTACGGATAGAAGAGAACAGCTCAGAGAGGTTGGGTGACTCACAGGGGCTCACACAGCTTCAGGGTGGTTATGCTCAAACTTCAAATCCGCCCCCCCCCACCCCCACCCCAAGCCACGGGAACCTGCCAGAAAGAAGTCGCAACCAGAAAGAAGTCGCAAACTTTGTTGCTCGACCTGGATACAAAGGAGGCCAGAGGTACAAACAAGAGGTTGTCCCAAGACAGCAGAGCCAGAAGCCCCTTAAGGCCCACGTTGTCACCTTTTATCCTGTACTACTCAAGCCACATGTGTAAAATTGTAAGCCTGACGCCACCTGAATTCATTCAATCAACAGCATTTGTTTGCTTTTTGTTTGTTTGGCCTGCTACTAGAATGCCCTGGGATTATCGAGACAGAATGCGTCCCCGCCTTCCAGGAGCACACATTCTGGGAAGGCGGAAAGAGAGCACGAAGCCCTGCGGTGAATGCGGTGGTTAAGAAATGCACAGCCAGCTCCGGGAGCCAGGAGAGGAGCTGAGAAGGCTTCCAGGAAGAGGAGGCCTTGGGGGGGGGGGGGGGGGGGCGGGGGAGAGAGACTGCGGGCTGTGCCAGCTATCGAGGTTGAGAAGAAAGAATGTTCACGTGAACTGGAAGCAGAGAGAAATGAAGGGAGTCAGGGAGGCAAGGCTGGTGATTCTGGAAAGGCCAAAATGGGTACAAAAGGAGACCAGCCACGCAACCCTGCAGGCCAGAGGGGTCTCCGAAGTGGACGGACGTTCACTTCCCTCTGATGGGTTGGCTGCGGGCAAGTCAGCGGGCAAACAGAACGGATGGGGAGCTGTGGAATCGTCCCGGTGAGGCTCGCGGCCTCTGGAGCCAGGGCAGTATGGTGGGGGGTGGGGAGGAAGGCAGGGATCGGGGCAGAATGCGCCCGGAGACACGGTCCGTGAGGGGGATGAGGGGCATGTGCGAGGGGGAGGCTGAGAAGTCTGAACCGCGCGGTTTCCAGAAAGCAGAGCAAATCCCTCCTCTGCAGGAATCGAGGCAGAGACCGGGGACCAGAATCATCCCGGGGTATCCATGGCGGATATCCATGGTATAAGCATCGGTACAGCGTGCAAGCACCTCTGGGATTGGATGCCATGGCCTGGGAAGAGTTTATCCACGAGAAAGTTTATCCACGAGAAACAGACCCGAGTGTAAACTCCCAGAAGACAACACTTAACCAGTACAAAGAAACCCAGGAGGGACAGGTGTCCTGGGGGCCACGGGAAGGGAAACCTTTTTTTTTTTTTTTTTAATTTTTGAGAGAGAGAAAGAACAAGTGGGGGATGGGGAGGGGGAAGGAGAGAGAGACAGAAACCGAAGCAGGCTCTGAGCTGTCAGCACAGATCCCAGGGTGGGGCTTGAGCTCGGAGGACGGGATAAATGCCTTCCTCTGATGCTGGAAGAAAGAAGAGGAGGGCAAGTCAAGATTTAGGTAAATGTGTTGGTGTGAAGGCAAGACTTTGAGAGATGTCAGCCCAATAACCCAGATTTTTTTGGTCAGAGAACCAGGGGAAGGAGTGTCAGGGGCCAGAAGGGGGGCCAGGCTGGGCTTGGAGATGGTGGTAAAGATTCCAAGCAACACTGGAGAGGACAAGAAAGGCAGCCAAGCGGTGATGGGACCCTTGCATCTGAAGCTCTGAGCCCTTGTGCCCCAGAGCAACCCAATGTGTACGGTTTTCCGATCTTCTGATCTGGATTTTGTGGCCAGGCCAAGGGGGCTGGGCTGAAATATTTTACTTATATAGAACGAATTAGTCAAACTGATAAAGACAGTAAAATAAAATTGGAGAGAAATTATTTAATACCCTCAAGGGAACGCACTTTTCAAGGATGTGGGCGGCCTCCATCGACTGCCCAAGTGATAAAAAGGTGGAAAAAGACGTTACGCGTTCTTGGAGGTAGGTCCGCACAGTTCCTCCTTGACGACACTTCTTAACCTGGATTGTTTTCCTCAAAGTCCTTGAACGTTAAGCTTTTCCAAATGTACCCTGACTTCTATTTTTTTTTTTTCTTTCAATAATTCAGGCTGGGCAGTGGGAATGAGTAAAAACATATTTTAAGATCGAATGGAATTTTACATTAAAAAAAAAAAAAAAAATGGATGCCAAGAACCAAAACCCCGGCATAAACCAGGGGTGGTTTGGGTGTGTGTCTTCCGCTGGGAGCAACAGGCCAACATTCTTGTCTCTGTCCTTCTAAACCCAAAACAGATCCGCTGAGGATGGAGAGGGAATAAGGGTGGTTAGCCAGTGGTCTCCCTACCATAGGAATAGAACATTCTGCGAGGGGAGTGGGGTGGAGGGAAAGGTCGGTCCCCTGAAAGGGAGCACTGTTTGGAGCAAGTACCCTATTGGTGATAATATCAAGAGCTAACATTTATTGAGGGTCCCTCTGGTCTGCCTTTGCGCGTAGGCCTTTACATGGGCTTTCTCGGGGGATCCAAAGAATAGCATGTGTTACCATTAGTTACCGCCATTGCCGCCTCCATTTTGCGGCTGAGGACATCGAGACCCGTTGAGGGGAGGTAGCAGGTTCAAGGTGGCACAGCCAGCAGGGGGCAGAGCCGGGATGGAAGTCCAGATTGGCCTGACTCAAGGCCAATGTTTTGAACCACGGCACTTTACTGCCCTACTTACTGTCCATCCTACAGAAAAGATCACACCAAGTACGACACTTTATTGCCGTAAAGAGATTAACCCATTTGCTCGTATTAACAGATGCGTTTCCTCGCCTCTGATCACCTACGTATGTGTCTGTTCTTCAGGTTCTCCTTGGAACAGGTTGTAACGTCTTAGCGGAGTTCCCTCATTAATTAAGGAGTTAAATAGAATCTTTGATGTGTCCATTTATATTTGCTTGACTGTCACAATTTCACCTTTTTGAACATTACCTTTTAATAGCCGGCATGGAAAAACGTGTACGCGGCAGACCAAGGATTGGCAAACTATGGATTGTGAGCCACATCTGGCCTGCTGCCTATTTGTATAAATAAAGTTTTATTGGGACACAGACACAACAATGGCAGAGTCGGACAGTTACAACAGAGGCTGTGCAGGGTGCAAACGTAGTATATCTACAAACCGGCCCTTTCCGGAAAAAGCTTGCACTGATCCCTGCTATAAATGAAAAACGTATCACCAAGCAGGATGCCAAAACTGTATTTTATGTACGTGTACATACGTAGAGACAAACGTCTAGGAAGATATACAACACAGTGTGATCCACAAAGCATTCTTTTTTTTTTTCAACGTTTTTTTTTTTTTTATTTATTTTTGGGACAGAGAGAGACAGAGCATGAACGGGGGAGGGGCAGAGAGAGAGGGAGACACAGAATCGGAAACAGGCTCCAGGCTCCGAGCCATCAGCCCAGAGCCTGACGCGGGGCTCGAACTCACGGACCGCGAGATCGTGACCTGGCTGAAGTCGGACGCTTAACCGACTGCGCCACCCAGGCGCCCCACAAAGCATTCTTGATGTGAACATCCTGCTTTCTGGCCTCAACAGCCAGCCATGGCAAAGGCTTCTTTTAGTACTAAATGGAAGCGCGGCCCCAGAAAAGATGGTAATAAGATGTTTAACATAAAATCACTCGTTCAAAACTTATTCACGGGGCGCCTGGGTGGTCTTGATTTCGGCTTAGGCCGTGCCTCACTTGTTTGTGAGATCAAGGCCCGCATGGGGCTCTGCACTGACAGCAAGGAGCCTGCTTGGGATTCACTCTCTCTCCCTCTCTCTGTCCCTCCCCTGCTCTCTCTCTCTCTCTCTCAAAATAAATAAACTTAAAAAAAAAAAAAAAAAGAGAAGCATAACTAAAAAAAAGAAAAAAATTCACAAACTGTCCACATTACGGCAGACTGTAACTAGGGTGACCAATTTGTCCTGGTTGGCCTGGAACTTTCCCAGGTTGAAAACGGAAATTCCCTTGCCCAGCGGTCGCCCTCAGTCCCAAGCAAACCAGGACAATAGGTCACCCTAACTTGACACTGACTACCCTGGCTTGGATCCTGTGGCTCTGCTGCTTATCAGCCATCAGCAGATCTAGTCGTCAGGGTGAAGTGAGGTGAGGTGAGCATGTGAACAGGTGCTGAGGGAACCTTGACCGTCAGTGCAAAGCATTACTCTCACTTTGTCCCCCAAACAACATTACGGAGCGGCTAGAATTTGTGTAACGTTATAAATAAATAAGATGAGGGAACGATTATCTAGGAGGGGATCATATAATTAGGAGGGAACCGTACAATTTTTTGTCCAAACCAGGATGGTGTTGAGCATGAAAGGGAAACTCTTACCAATGATACGGGGGTAGCAGTAGGAAACCGGGACAGAGGGTCACCGGGTCGTGGACCACAGAATGACTTGGGAGCAGGCCAGTTTCATGGGTGTGCAACCTGTTCAGCAACAAGGGCGTCACACGTAGAGCCCCGGGCATGGTTGAAGGCTCTCGCTGTTGCCATCTTGAAATTCTTTGTTGAACGGGGCACCTCGCAAATTATGCAACTGGTCTTGGAGGGAGGATCCTGCGGTACGGCGAGCAGATAGGGCATGACCTCCGAGCCCCCTTCCAGGCGAAGGCAGCCCCCTTCTGGGCCCGCGAGGGGTAAGTTCTGGTTTTAAGCCCGGCTGATTCAAATCCCCTGGACCTAAAAGTGGCAGCAGGTAATCAGGTGAAGGAGGGAGCCTGGGGTCCCCGGGCTGTCGCTTTACCCGTTCTGCCCGGCTCGGAGCAGGTGCTGGCCTGCAGGGAAGGGCCTGCCCGCACAAGCTCAGAGGTGTTCCCGGGAACGACCTCGTGCCTGTTTGAACTCTGGTTTTGTTCTTGGCCGACATTTCCGCAGCCTGGCAGAGGCTTGGGCAACTCGGCGGCTAGATGAACCCTGGAGGGTATTTGCGTCCTAGCCATCCTGTGAAGTCAACCCTACTGATCTGGCAAGCCCCAGCCCCTCTAGTGGCGGTGAACGCCGTTTACAGGGCTTTCAAGGGCACTAACTGTAAAACCCAGTCCACTGTCTTAACAACCCAGAACGAAGCCAGGCAGCGTGCTTTCACAGAAGGGTACAGCGGCTTCAACCCCAAACGAGAAGCGGATCCGAAACTCTGGGGGGAGCCCTACGTGAACGGCAAGAAGCCACGCAAAGGACAGACCGCCCCAGCCTGTTGGGGGGGGTGCTGGGGTACAATGGAGACCAGCGTTTCCGGGGCCCCCCCTGTTCCCATCAGTTGGGGCAATTTCTCAGCCCTGCACCGTGCCGGACGCTGGGGCTGGGTCATTCTGTGTTGGGGGCCCTGTCCCAGGCCCTGTCGCACGTTTAGCAGCGACCCTGGCCTCCACCTGACAGATGCCCACTGGTACTCCCTCCCCCTCCCCCTCCCTCCGCAGCTTAATGACCCCAAAATGTCCCTGGACTTTGCCAAATGCCCTTTGGGGAGCAAAATTACAGCCAGTTGAGAACTCAGGTTTATGGCAGCAAAGAGCATCTGTATTTAGGGTGATGGCAAGGATGAGATGAGCTCATCGTCGTTAACTTCGAACAGCGCCCCACACGGACACAGGGTTAGTTGCACGCACTCTAACGACACCACGGGCTCCCCTTGCCTGCTCAGCTCCCCCCACCCCCACCTCCCAACCTCGTGTTGTTCCTGCCACGTGCTATTCTTGCGACAACAGGTGGGGGAGGGGCAGAGAGAAGGAGAGACGGAATCCCAAGCAGGGGCTTGAGCTCACGAACTGTGTAATCGTGACCTGAGCCGAGATCAAGAGTCGGACGCTTAACTGACTGCACCCCCCAGGCGCCCCTTCTTTCTCTCTTTTAAGATGGGGGTTCGTGAGGGGCGCCTGGGTGGCCCAGTCAGTTAAGGGTCCAAGTACGGCTCAGGTCATGGTCTCGCGGTTCGTGGGTTCAAGCCCCGTGTCGGCCTCTGTGCTGACAGCTCGGGGCCTGGAGCCTGCTTCAGATTCTGTGTCTCACCAGCTCATGCTCTGTCTCTCTACCTCTCTCTGTCTCTCAAAATTAATAAGCGTTAAAAAAAATTGAAATGGGGGTTAGTGAGAGGACGGTAGAACTAAGTCCTACTACCAAGGGCCCAACCCCACTGTTCTAGATGCTGCAAGGGCCACCTTGTGTTCCTAAAAGGCTCTTCTGCAGCTGATCCGTCCCCTGCAGCCCCTTTGGGGGAGTGGGCAGTGGGGCGGTGTGCCTGATGGCAGGGTGAGCCAATGTCCAGGTTTGCCCAGGACTGACGGGGGTCCTGGGAAGCTAAAATCCAGAAAGTCCTGGCCCAGAGTCAGGTGGTCACCCTGGGTGAGAGTTTGGGACTCCATTTGGACTCCTGTCTGGATTACGGGCTTACCGGCTAAGATGATCCTTCCTTGTCCACAACCCTTTCCCAGAGGGAGATGTGAAATGGGAGACCGAGAGATGCCTTCCAAGCGGCCCCAGCTACACTGAAGGCAAGCCCTGGCTCCCCTCAGCCCCAGCAGGGGTGTGGGCACCATGACCGGCTACTGCCCTGCTCCCGTTCTGCCCTTTGTGTCCTGGAGTCTGGCAGCGGCCGTCCAAAGCCTGTCCCTGGGAAGGGGCTCTGCTGTGCCAGCCCCAGCCACCGGCACCTTCCGGCCCCCACCTGTGCTGGGGTCCCCTGTGGGTGCTCACAGGGCCCCCTGCTCCCTCCCTCGGGCTCCCCTGCCTCCCCCTGGGTGGCTCCCAACACTGGGTCTCTCTTCCTAAAGAGAAACACTGGAATCAGACTTGAGGGTATTATCGGTGTTCTTCTGCCTTCCTCCAAACCTTCCAGAAAGCACACCTGTGGACAAGGGCAGCCATTAACATTATGATCCATCAAGAATCACAAATAAAACCCAATGACTGTTGTGAATCATTAGAGCCATAACCACTTCAAACATCGAGGGGTTTGTTTTATTTTCTCTGATCCAGAGAGGGTGTGGAGAGGATATATGTATATATGAGTTGTATATGTTGTGTATGAGTTGTGTGTGTATGTATGGATATGTGTATGTGTATACAGGTGTGTACGTGTGTGTGTATATGTGTGTATGTATATGTATGTGTGTATATGTGTGTACGTATGTCTATGTGTGTATGTGTGTTTGTGTTTATGTGTATGCATATGTATATGTGTATACGTGTTTGTGTGTATATGTACGTGTGTGTATACGTGACTGTGCCACTTTTCAAATTTATTGCTCCATACCTCTCTCCTAGAGGCAGAGAAATTGGACCCACTGAAAAATCACATAGCTCTGAAATTGGCCACAGGGAACAAGCCCGGGCAAGGACACCAGACGGGACAGACCCCAAGCAGTCCCCATGGAGATAGAAGATTGAGGAACCCCTCTGCAATTTTAACTTATGCTTTTAAATTTAACTATGCTTAAAATTTTAACTATGCTTTTGATATCATACCAAGTCCCCAAGGAAAAGGAAAGAGAAACGTGCCTTCACACACACACCCACCCCTACCCTTTGCCAGGCATCACAGGGAAATGATCTGGGGAGGAAAAACACGAGGGGAAGAAAACCAGAAAAGCTGCTTTTGTCAACTTGCATTTGTTTGCAGATGAATGCAGTGTTGATGGGAAGGAAGTCTATTTGTTCCAAGAGGGGATCCCCATAGAAGAGTAAGCTTTGGAGTCAGTCCCCCCAAGACACCTCTACAGACGGGGGCCACCCCCTCCCCAAGTCTGATGAGAGTTCTAGGGTCACTAGTTCTGCAACCATTGGTGGTCCGTCCTCGACCGTGACTGAGTGGTTACTAAGGGCTCAGGAGGCTTTTCCTAGAGATAATTTACATCTCATTTGGATCTCAGCTCTTCATGCAGTTTTCTGCTACAGCTCTGGGCTTTTTTTTTTTTTTTTAACTAAATCCATTTAATACTCATGCTTATTCTCCAAAATGCCTTAGATCAGTATCTGCAACTTGAATCAAGTTTCCCCCCCTCCCCCCAAAATGAAGAAACTCTCTGGCTCTGATCCCTACTGATCTTTCTTGCTCTTCTGTAGTTGAAAAGTGCTTTGGGGGGGGGGGGGGGGGGGGTAGGGGGAGGAATTTAAAAATAATTACCGCCAAATACTTTGAGTGGAATTCAGATTGGAGCCCCATGGCACATTTCATGCTTTCGTGACATTCTTGTTCGGGAATGAATCTTTTATGAAAGGTCTATTTTAAGTTGCACCTTCCAGAACCTTATTTTTGTCTCAGAAAGGAAAATGCAGAGGCAGGAGCCGAAGTCTTCTGATTCACCGTGAGCTTAACTTGGCTCCCCGGGAGGGTGGTGGGCTCTAAGCAGAGGATGTTCTGGCTTTGCACTAGGGCCCTGCCGTTTTTTCAATCAGCCTGTTTTACTCAACGGAAAACAAGTTCCCGAGGATTTAAGCACGCGTCCGCTCTTTCCCAGAGGCGGGGAATCTCGTGTGATCTCAGGCACCAACTGCGGACCAGTGAGATTTCTCACCTTTGCCAGCCAACAACCCCTTTGAATTCCCAACACCTCGAGGGGCCTGGAGGCTGCTTCTGGCCCTCTGTCAGCCGACCCAGAGTTGTTTTTCCAGGTGTGGGGGACGGTTTCCACGGAGTCTTTTCTGCCCACTCTTGTCTGTTCATGCCACAGATTTTTACTAACTTCTGTTAAGAAGAAAATATCCCCAAACCTGGAAATAGGACGAAAAGATTCTTCCATGCCCTTGCAAAATGATACTAGATCATTATTTAACATGCCCTCCTGGACTTGAACTCTGAGACAGCGGAAGGTCTGCTGGGGCGGGGGGTGCAGAGAGCCTGATGCAGGGCTCGAACTCACGAACCTTGAGATCATCACCTGAATTGAAGTCGGACACGCAACCAGTTGAGCCACCCAGGTGTTCCCAATAGTTCTTCTCTCCATGACAACATACACGTCAGCCTCTTGCACACTCCTGTGAACCAGCTTTGCTGTCCTGCTGGTTTCCTGGTTCATGAATTAAATAAATCTCTGCCCCATGGAGGACTGGGAGTGGGAGGGGGCCATCTTTGCCTCCCCCTATTCCCCACCCTGGACCCATTCTCGCTATATGAACCTGAGTCGTGTTCTTAATTTCTTAGAAGTTAAACTTTTTTTTTTTTTTAATGGTTATTTACTTTTGAGAGAGAAAGCACGAGCAGGGGAAGGGGAGAGAGAGGGGGGCGGGGGGACAGAGGATCCAAAGAGGGCTCTGCGCTGACAGCAGAGAGCCCGATCCAGGGCTTGAACTCACAAACCGTGAGATCATGACCTGAGCCGAGGTCAGAGGCTTACCAACTGAGCCACCCAGGCGCCCCTGGAAGTTAAACTTTGATACCTATGAGCACCTGTTATACTGTCAGTGTTGATTCGGCCATACTCTGGTGAGGTCTGGGTGTTTGCTGGGGTCTATCCCTCACTCCAGGGTGGCCGGAGGCCGGCAGGTGCCTGATGTGTTCCAGGCAGTGTCTGAGACACAAGGGTGAAGCTGGGAGGCCGTCCGGTAGGGTAGGTAGGAGTCAAGGCCCTGGATTCAAATCTGCTACTTACTGTTAGCCTTATGGTCCTTGGCAAATGGCTGAAATTCTCTGAGCCTCAGCTTGTACATCCTTAAAATGACGCTTAGGGACCTGATGCATGTAAGGTGCTTTGCCCAGGGACTGCCAAATAATAAGGATTCAATAAATGGCAGCTGTTAGTACCAGCCATTCTTTTTTTTACTGTGATAAACAGAGAACACAAAATTTAAGATTTTAGCCGTTTTTAAGGGCACAGTTCTATGGCATTAAGTACATTCGCAGTGTTGTCTAACCATCACCGCCATCTATTTCCAGGACTTTTTCATCATCCCCGACGGAAAACCTGTGCCCGCTAAACACGAACTCCCATTTCCTCCTCCCCACAGCCCCCCACAACCACCCCTCTCCTTTCTGTCCTCTGTGAACTTGACTACTCTCGGGATCTCATCTAAGTGGAGCCATACAATACTCGTCTTCTTGTATCTGACTTACGTCACTTGGCATAATGTCTTCAAGGTTTGCCCATGTTATACCGTGCGTTAGAGTCTCATTCCTTTGAGGGCTGAACAATATTCCATTGTACGGATACACCATATTTTGTTTATCCATTCATCCACTGATGGACACTGGGGTTGTTTCCACCTCTTGGCTCTCGTAACTAAACCTGCTATAAATATGGGTGTACAAATATCTGTTCAAGTCTCTGCTTTCAGTTCTTTGGGCGTATACCTAAGAGCAGAATTGCTAGACCATGTGATAATTTTATGTCTTGTTTTCTCGAGGAACCGCCATATTGCTTTTCCATAGTGGCTGCACCATTTGACATACCCACCAGCAATGCACAAAAGTTCTAATTTCCCTACATCCTCCTCAACATTTGTCCTTTTATGGCTTTGTTTTTTGTGTTTTGTTTAACAATAGCCACCCTAATGGTTGGGAAGTGGTGTCTCATTGTGGTTTGAATATCTGTTCAAGTCCTTTGCCCATATTTTGATTGGGTTGTTTTTATCATTGCTGACTTGTAGGAGTACTAGCCATTCTTTTTTTTTTTTAATTTTTTTTTTAACATTAATTTATTTTTGGGAGACAGAGTGGGACAGAGCATGAGCAGGGGGGGGGGGGGGGGGGGGCACGGACACAGATTCTGAAGCAGGCTCTGGGCTCTGAGCTGTCAGCACAGAGCCTGACACGGGGCTTGAACTCACAGAGCACGAGATCATGACCTGAGCGGAAGTAGGACGCTTACCCAACTGAGCCATCCAGGCACCCCAGTACTAGATACCCTTAAGAAGAAGGCTCTATCCAGCACACACGTGCGCGCGCGCACACACACACACACACACTCACACACTTACCCAAATATACTCTAGACCATGTGATGGACTTGGAGGATTGGGACAGATCTCTGAAATACGAAGCAAGAAAGTGCCACAGCAGTGCCTAGACCTGCCTGGGATTCAGCCACTCGGGTCAGGGGGGCAGGTTGCCCACCTAGGCAGAATACTCCAACCAACTCGAGCACATCGAGACACTGGCTCCTGAGAGCAGCGTGCTCTAACCCAGTGAGATAAGTGGCCACAGATGAAGCAATTCAAACACTGAGACAACTTGGCTCACCACCCACCCACTGGGAGAGGATTTGGTCTTTGCACACCAGCCTGAATACTGGCCTCATTGATCTCCTCAGGCAGAGAAGCTGAACAGACTGGGGCCTTCCCCTCTCACCCTGCCTGAGGCCAAGCCAACGAGGGAGCAAGTGACCAGGAAGTCTGAGCTTAAAATAGGAGACCCAGTGCCAAGACCAAGGCTTCCCTTTGCATTAATTAAGGATAGCACCCTGGACTCTTCTGAGTCTAAACTGGCTTCTTCTGGGTTGTATATCTAACTCAGTGCCTGGAACATTAGAAGAGATTTGATAAAGTTGCATTGGACTTGGGAGTCCTGGGTGAAACCTGGGATCAGCCCACAGGTAAGTGTTTCTGTCTCTTCATAAGGGAAACCAAGGCACCCCCTTGCCGAGAATCTGACACAGATTTGCAGATAGCTGAAGTACTCTCCATGGCAAAGCCGGACAAAACATCGCATCTGTATTAGCTTACTAGGGCCACCATGATAACCTACTGTCTGTGTAACACAGACTGAGTAGCTCAAACACCAGAAACCCAGTGTCTTGCAGTTCCAAAGGCTGGAAGTCCAAGATCAAGGTGTCAGTATGCTGGGTTCTCTCCGAGGACTGTGAGAGAGAATCTGTTTCATGTGTCTCCCTTTCTGGTGACATCTGGCCATCTCTGGCATTGCTTGACTCTGTCACTCTGATGTCTGCCCTCACTCTTACATGGTCTTACGTGGGTTTCTCCCTGTATTTCTGTACCCTCACATGGCCATCTTCCTATGCAGACATATAGGACATACAGCCATATAGGACCAGGGGCCCATCTATCCTGGTATGACCTCGTCCCAGTTTAACTCATTATACCTGCGATGATCCTATTTCCAAATAAGGTTATTCTGAAGTATTAGGGGATTAGGACTTCAGCATATGAGTTTAGGGGGATATATTCAACCCATAATAGCATCCAGCATCTCCATTAGTCCTCTCCTTTCATTTTGAAAAGCCAGAAAATAGCACCGATATTTCCTTTTTAAAAACTTTTTTTTAATGTTTATTCATTTTTGAGAGACAGGAACAGAGAGTGAGTGGGGAGAGGGGCAGAGAGAGAGGGGGAGACACAGAATCTGAGGCAGGCTCCAGGCTCTGAGCTGTCAGCACAGAGCCCGATGCAGGGCTCGAACACACGAACCACGGGATCATGACCTGAGCCAAAGTCAGACGCTTAACCGACTGAGGCACCCAGGTGCCCCAGCACCGATATTTCTTAAATAATGTCAGGGAGACGGGGTATCTTATCATCTGGGGGATCTCCAACCCCTACCACAGGCCTTATGGAAAAAGTAGCTGCAGAGGTTTGAGCATCAGATAGGCCTTTCCCTGAAGCCCAGCTCCACCATTTCCTTCCTGGGTGACCTAGAAAACATTACATAATCCCTCTGACGAGCAGTTTTCTAATTTATTTATTTTTTGATGTTTATTTTTGAGAGAGGGCAAGCAGGGGAGGGGCAGAGAGAGAGGGAGACAGAGGATCTGAAGCAGGCTCTGTGCTGACAGCAGAGAGCCCAATGTGGAGCTCAAACTCCCAAACTGTGAAATCATGACCCGAGACGAAGTCGAATGCTTAACTGACTGAGTCACCCAGGCGCCCCTCTCATTTATACAAAGGGGACGAAAAGAATCAAATGGCAGAGTTGTCGAGATAAGAAGATAAAATACAGCACTTAATCCAGAGTGAAAACTTAAACACATCAGTGCAGGAGAATGGTAATGGCCACTGTTCTCTATAGTAATAAAGACTCAATGGTTAGCAGGGCATATGGCCACTAAACTTCTGCTTGTTGCTAAGTGTGGTCATGTGACCAAGCTTGGCCAATGATATCTAGGCGTAAGTATCACATGAGAGCTTCCAGGAATCATCAAGAGAAAGCCAGGGCCCCCACTTTGCTTTTCTTCTCCATCTCACCCACCTTCCTGTTGCTGATGGACCTGATGGCCAGAGCAGGTGTCTGAGACCATGCGGTGACACTGGGAATGGAGGGCATGCATGGTGGACCCGCAAGATGGAAGGAGCCCGGTCGGTCCAGCCGGACTTCCCAGGGCAAAGCTCCCATACCAACCGTGGACTATCTGCCTCGGGACTTCTATGGGCGAGAGAAATAAACTGCTATCCTGTTTAAGCTGCTGTTACTTGAGGTCGCTTTACTTGTGGCTGAGCCTAATCCTAACTGATATGGGGGGCTCCCTTTGCTGGTTTGGAATAAGTGACCGTCACACATTTGCTGGACTGAGCCACATATGTGCTGCTGCTGGGAGTCTGAGACATTCATGCTCACAAGCTTTCATTGTTCGACTCTTCTGAATCTTCAGGGTTGAGTGTTTCCTTGGTGGGCAGTGGAGAGGCTGGCACCCCTCCCTTGGATCCCATGTCCCTGTGCAGGTAGTGGTGAGTCCGTGACTCAGAATAAGACCCTTGCTACCCTCCGGGCACAACAGAGCATGTTACTGAGGGCCCACTGGGGTAGTTTGTTCTCCGTGAGCACACGGAGGTGGGCAAGGGAAAAGAATAGAGAAAAAGCGATGCAATCTCTTGAGCCCCTGCTGCTCATTCTGCCTTGTCTCCCAGCCTCTCCAGAATAATAGGGCCACTCTTCTTGAACACAGTCTATATGCATGATTAGCAATCCTGCAGACCAGGGAACACTTCTCCCATTGAGCGGATGATGCTTGCCAGTTGGCTCGAGGCTCACAGCTATGGAGTCAAGATTTGAGTCTGCAAGGCTCCAAAATCTGAGCTGTCCCCAAAACCCTATTTAACTTCCCAACTCTGTGTCCTCCTTGCTGTTGGGAAAGCTGCACCTTTCTAGATGTACACTCACGTTGCTCTGAGTCTCTGCCCATGCCAGAGCCCATCACAATCCAGAATGCACAATATGGCAGAAATAGGTAGGCTTTAAGGTACAAATCCCCACTGCCCTCACTCAGCAGCTCTATAGCTCTGGACGCCTTCCTTGGCTTCTCGACATTCATTTCTTCCTCTGCAAACAGCAAGAACACTTATCTTAAATGTGTCCCAGGAGGACTGAATTGGAACCGATGTGACAACTTATGAAAGTGTCTGGCAAAAGAAGGGGCTCCATAAATATAAATAGTAACTCTCTCCCCTTTGGTTTCATCTACAAGTCCTGCCTAGTAAAGAATGTGGGGACAGAAATGGGGCACGTCTGAATTGGCTGTCCAAACAGTCTCCAGCACCATCATGCCTCTTGCCTGGAAGTCTGGTGGAATTGAGGGACATGAGTTAGAGAATCAAAAGACCAGGAGCCCCTTGCTAGCTGGGTCACCTTGGGCAAGAAGTGTAACCTCTCTGCAGACCTCATGAGATCGCACACATGAAAGAATTTCATAAAGTATAAAGGGTGAGCAAACAAAAATGGCCGCCCAAGTGTTCAGACGGAGCCCGGGGAGAGAAACCATCACTCCACTTGTGTTCTTTTTAGAGGACAGCTGGACAAAGGACTCTCCTCCACAAAAGACTGGAGAAGGCAGTTTGGTTAATGGTCCTTCACCCAGAGGCCAAAAGGTGAAAGGTTACAAGGAGGCCTTGTCTACCAGGGGGGATTCCTGCTGAGAGGCCTGGGGGCTGCTTGCCCTTGTGAGGCCCAGGGCAACTGGCTCTCTATCCAAAGAAAGGGACACTTTGTTCTCAAGATTCCAGGGAGGCTGAAAGAGAAGGAGGAGAGTGGGCAATAAACTGAGGCTGCCAGAGTCACCCCTCGCTTCCTGACCAACTCGCTGGACACTCAGCAGGATCCAGATGCTCGTTTGTTGATGTCCGTCATTACTATGATTGGCTGGCCTCTGTCGTACATGGTCTGAGGCCCAGCACCTCGCCAAGGAAGCACTGTCTCACTGAACCCTCGTGACAACCTGATGTGAGATTGAACTACCTTAACATCTCCATTCGGCTGACCTGGTGACTGAGGTTCGAGGAGCCTTCCTGAGTGACCCCAGTGCCATCCTGTGTGAGTGCTCTCTAGACATCAGACTCTGCTAGCCATGGCTGGAGAGACCGAAATGACTCTAGCAAGGTCACCAGCTTGAAGCCCAGGGAGGAACGAAGGCTTGAATAGGAAGGAGGATGTTCACAGAGCTTGGGGGCCCCACCTCCAGCTACCCTGCCCTGGGTACCACCCACCCACCACCCTGGGATTTCAGAGACTGAAGAGTCAGTCTCTCTCACCCCAACCCTTACACTCAGCCACTGGTGCGGGTCAGCAAGTTCGACCCAAGGTCCCGGGCTAGGAGTGCCTGGGAGTCTGAATCATCTGATCCCCATCACCAAATGTCTTGAAGAAATCGGTACAAGTTCTGTTGCAGGAAAATGGGTGAGATGGTGACAAGAGCCAGTCATTCCAAGTCAACACGGATCAAGCTTCTTGGGCTGCTTCGCTTGACCAGTTGTCTCACGGGTTCTTATTCCCTTCTCCCAACCGCTCTGGGATGTGGTTTGTATCCCTACTTCGCAGATGCGGAATCCGAGGATCAGGGGAAGGAGGAACCTGCCCAGGGCCACGCGGGGAGGCAGCGGGAAAGCCAGATCTTCTCCATCCAGGTCATTATACCATCCAGATTTACAGACCGGGGAGATGGGACAAAGACGCTTCTGGAAAGGCTTCTCTGAGGAGGGGTCCCTCGCCCTTGGAATAATCTTAGTATGGGCTTGGAAGCCAAGCTGCTTGAGTTCGAATCTTACCTCCACACTCACTAGCCTCAGAGCCTCAGTTTCCCCCTATAAAACAGAGGGGATAATAGTACCTATCTCTTGGGACTATTGTGAAATTAAGTAAGTCGATGAAGATGAAGCAGTTGCAATAATGGTGTTAACGTATCATGGAAGGATACTAATCTTAGCCCACTGGTATCACTACTGAAGGATGATGGCGATCTGCTTGCTGAGCGTCTGTCCTGTGCCGGGCACCATGTCGGATGGTTCCCTGGACATCATCGCTACAGCTCACTGGCTTTTCTGCCCCACCGGAAGAAACTCAAACCCAGAGAGGACGCGGTAGCCGGCCTCCACGACAGCACCCCAGTGTCCTTCCCCTCCTGGTGGTCATAGCCCTGAACACCCTTGTCCCACACAAGATAGAGCTGATCTACGTAACCAAGAGGATGTTGTGAAAATGGCAGCGTGTGTCCTCTGAGGTCTGAAAACACACGTGGTAGCTTCTGTATTGCTCTCTTAGATCCCCCGGCTTGGGAGAAGCCAGTGGCCATGTCATGCACCTAGGAGGAGGAACCTCGGCCTCCTGCCAATGGCCAGCATTGATTCACCAACATGTGAGGGGCTGTTGAGGCCACCCATCTTCCAACTGCAGCTGACATCTTGACCAACCTCACGGGAGATCTGCAACCAGCACCACGGGTGAGCCACTCCTGAACCCTTGAAACACAGACACTGTAAGACGACACAATTTTGGGGGGGGGGGTCTCTACGCTCTGGGGTTATACAGAAGATTATAATGAACGCAGAAGATGAGCGAGTTGGATCACAGGATTTCAACTCAGGTCTGCCCGGCTCCAGTCCGTGCCCGTACCCACCACGTCATGGTCAAGGAGTGATTTCCAAGGTAGAAGAGAAGGGGAAGGATATTCTGGGTGGAGGTGTATTGCCTCCTGTACTAGCCTGTCCGCCCGGAGTCCAGTTGGCTGGAGAGTCAGGCTCAGAAAGATACCGCGCTGGAGACTAAAGCCGGACCCAGCCTGATTCAGGAGCAGAACTGAGGGCCGCCTCCAGGTTGGGTGCAGCTGGCTGACCGCCGTACTCTTTATTTGCTGAGGACCTAAGGAAGGGGCTGTTCATCTTGTTGGAAGGCCCCGACTCAGGCCAGTGTCTGTAGCAACACTCGGCATTCAGAGCTTCCTCTAAGCCTGGGAGCTGCCCAAGGAGGCAGCCACTGCTGTCCAGATGTGCCCTCCGGCATCCTAGGGCTCCCAGCTTCCCCCAGGCAGAGCCACCCCAGGCTGGGCACAGCCACCTCCTAGAGGAGCTCTGCTCGGGGGAAGGCAAGGGGCCCTTTCCCACCCCTCAGCCTCTTTCTCTCTGCTCCCAGTTGCCCTCTGCTCAGCAGGGCACTTGACCTCTCCTCTGGGAAGGGCCCAGTAACCACTGAGCCAAGTGCTCCCAGAGCCTTTCCCCTGGGCCAGCCAGCATTCTGGGCTGTGAGATGGCCAAAGCACCCTGGCTCGCTTTGAAAGCGTCTGGGGAGCTTTTGATCCTCTGCAAAAAAAGAAAAAAAGAAAAGAAAAAGTATTTATTATCAGAGACTGTTTGTCCCAGGTTTTAGTGTCCCCAAGAGACAAAGTGAATTCTCTCTGCTATTTAGGAAGCTTCAAAATAGGAAATCGGAGGGGCGGGCAGGCTTCGGCACCGGTCAGAAAGTTAACATCTATCACCCAGGACGGAAGAGGGGCTATAAGCCTCGTGGGGGCTGCGGGGCCCTGGACGCCCAGCCCTGTCCCAAGAATCCAGGTCTATCTGACTCCAAGGAGGAGGGGACGCGGGGAGAGCAGAGTCAGTGGGCATCTCAGCCCTTCTGCCCTCGGCTTCGGTGGCCACAGTCAGTCTGTCTGTCTGTCTGTGGTCTCCTGTCTTCACCGCTCCCCTCTCTATCCTCCCCGTGCCCAGTAAAAACCTTCTCTTAGCATTGGTTGGGGAAAGGACACCTCGCAGATCTCACAACTCCCCAGCATGTCCCTGAGGCCGACGATGGGAGCCCAGCCGCCGTCCACAGCGTGCTTCCTCACCGAGAGCTTTTAAACCTATTCCTTCGAGTGAGTCTTACGTCGTAAAATAGAAAGAACCTGGGGCTTTGGAACCAAATGGACTTGGCAAATGGACTTGGATTTCAATTCTAAATTTGTGGGCTCCCCTGGGTCAGTGGGATGAATCCCTGAGGTCCCCAACCCCAGAGTGCTGTTGGAGGACTAAACAGATAACAAGTGCAATGGCCAATGCAGGGCCCAGCGCGGGACAGAAGCTCAAAGACAACGGCTGTCATTAAGAATGAGGAAACTGAGGCCCAGAGGCCATTTCAAGGTCACAGAGCCCAGACCAGGCCCCAGATCCCCACACACTTTGCCATTTATTTCTCTAAACTGGCTAGACATCTCCTGTCCCCATCTGTAAAATGGGCCTGGGGCTACTCTCTATCTGTAAGGGATCTATAGGGACAAACGAGGCCAGTGTGGGTAGTGGCTGATCATGTGCACTCTGGAACCAAGTGCCTGGGTTCAAATCCCAGTTCTGTATGTATGGACTCTGTGACACTGGGTAAGCTATCCACATCTGGGCACCTCATTTCTGCCATTTGCCAACTGGAGCTAATAAGGTCTAGGGTAGGCTTATTGGGAGGAGTTAAATGGGTTAGTAATCAATAAGCGGAACCATTATTCTGACGTCCCAATGCCCAGGGGTGCCCGTGCCACAGAGACCCAGGCTAACCAAGCACAGGGAGATGGAAGGAGCCGGCCGAGGAGCGAGCGCCCCTGACCATGACCCCACAGAGGGCTTGGGGACAAAGACAGGCACTACTGGATGGTGACCGGACGGGGCTGGGACAGAGAGAGAAGACCCAGCAGACTGGAGGCCGGCCCTCCACCCCCACTCTGCCGCCATCAGCCAGGCGTTACATGATGGGACGCCTCCTGTCCAGCATTAGGAGAATGGTGGGCACACAGCCCAAGTTCTTGGGTAACCTGGTTTTGAGCAATTCCCTAAAGGGATACAAAGTCCCAAAGGAGCACATGTCAGCGGTGTCATTACATCCTCCAGTTTGATCCCTGTTTTAAGGACATTCATTAATCTCTCCCACTCTATTTTTAGACAGCTCATGCCTAGCCATAAGCCAGACGCTGGCCCCTCTCCGAGACTGGACTTTGTTTTCCAATTTTTTTTTTAACCACTTTTGTTGTTGTTGTTGTTGTTGTTAATGATCACTGAAGCAATTTCTTCATGCTCCTTTCAGACAGGGGAAATGGACAGAGGTCACTCCGCGTCCTATCAACAGCTTGCAAACTACGGAAAATCAGGACTTTCTCTTTTGCTAAGTTAAGACAAAATGAGTTATCCCGCCAACAGCGTGGTCATCCATTTCTGTCTTGGGATTTTCACCCTCTTTTGCGATTGTGTCTTCAAGAGCCAGCCTCCCCCTGTCAGCCTGGGAAAGAACGGGGCCTTACTCCCTCACTGTCGTCATGATTTCTGTATCTGTGTTCCCAGAAGCCAACACGGTGCCGGGAAAGCGAGGGTCTCCAGGGATATTTGTCAGGTGAATGCTCCTTCTTGCCAGCCCCACCCCCACTTCCCTTCAGCGAGGCATCTGGCACGTTGGGGGCCGGCTGTGGGGCGTTTGGGACAGCCCACACTGTTGTCCTTCCCTCTTCTCATACAGGAATCCTCTTTCTACTGGGAACACGTCCCATGTGGTTCCAACGAGGTGAACGTTGCCCATGGGGTCAAACGTGACCCCCCACCTGGGCAGAGTTCCCCCACTTCTGTGGGCCCAGACTTGTGAGCTAAGAAGAGCGGCCCAGAGGACCTCAAGAGAGTGGGACAGCAGTAGGCACCAGCCACACGGAGCTATTTACCTTTAAATTTACAGCTTTCACGTGGCTCTATCTCTCGGGACACTTGTCCACAGCACCCGGCCAGGCCGCGAAAAACAGACCACGTGGAGAGGACCACGTGAAGAAGAGCCAAGCACTAGCTGAGCCACTGAGTGATGGATGTGCCCACGGCCAGCCATGAGTGTGCCATCTTGAAAGCAGATCCCCCAGTCTGCCAAAACCAGGCCAGGCAACACCACATGGACCAGCAGTGGGACTTCCTCACTGAGCCCCATTTGAACTGCAGAATCAGGAACAAGAAGTGGTTGTTGTTTGAAGTCACTACCTTTTGGGGTGGTTGGTGAGGCCGCAGGAGATCGCTGGAACAATGACGCGCTGTCTTCGATTTACGAAAGATACCCCTCTATCCTTAGAGCAAAGCCTCCACCCTGGCTTACGCTGGTTCACGTGGATTTCTTTGACTTGCAAGATTCCGAACCAGTGTCAGGGCGCTCAAGACTCCCAGGTGCCCTAAGGTTGAGCTGAGCCTTCAGCCACAGGCACTAGGGATCCGTCATCAGGACAGAAGCAAGCAGGAACTGGAAAAAGCTGTAGTCCATTAAAAAGTTCCAGTCACTCGAGATGTGCCCATGACATATGTGCACCACAAATCCCATCACAACAAAATCTCCATGTCATGTGAGGTTTCCAAGACCCGTTGGCAAGCACCCACATACTGAATTCCAGGGCAATCAGTGAATTTCAACGGGGCTTTGACACATGGGGCCATGAGACTTGGCCCATTATCATTTCCAGGGATGGGGATATAATTGGCATCAAAGAGGCCAGAACATACAACCCTTGCTGTGCAACTCCTCTTACCTGGCTGTAGAGTAAGGGCTGAAATTAAGGCCCCATCGCACGTGTTGCCTTGACATCTGGGGAAGCTGAGAGGGTGTGGCATGGCCTCACCTGGCCCCTGCCCAGGGTGCACCCATGGATAACATCCCCCTCACCAAACAACCCCCTGACTGAGAGGACCAGGCACGCTTCCTGATTACCCCTGAGTAGTGGGTTTCAGTTCCCCTGCCCACCCAGGGGATTATTCAGAAGAGCCCACGTATTCTCCACGGGAACTGGGGGCCATTTCACCCTCTTGAAACTTAAAAACCGACCTGCCTCCCGAGACCCCTGGTTATTCCGCCGGTGCCCGTGTGCAACCTGCACGTGGCCCTGCATCGCGTGCACTGTCCTCCTCCCCTGGGGTGTGAGTTTGTGTGACTAGTAGCCCGCCGTTGGTGCATTTGATCACGTGTTGTGCATTCTGCCATTGCCATAACCCGAGGATGGGAATCCCTTCCTCACCAATGGGATGACCAGAAGGCAATTAAACCAGTAGCCTTTGAAAAAGCTTTGGGGTCTCTTCACCAGCGTTGTTGGCGGTGCTGGGAATATCAGAGCTCATCTGCGGGGTAGTTGCCTTTGGTGGTCCTGGGCCTGGATGCTACATGCCTCCCCCTTGTACTCTCTCAGACACTGCTCTCCACTCTTCAAGGAGCGCCACCTCCGTTCCCATCCGCTGTCCCAGCGGCTCAGGGAGTCAGGTGGGGGAACGTGATTATCCACCCCATTTGACAGAGGAGGGCCTTGGGCTTGAAGAAGTTCACGCACTTGCTGGAGGCCTCCCCCTTGATCGGGAAACACAGACCCCATCTTGGCTTTTGTGGCACCTTCAGTAGCTTCTGAGGGGCATTGGGAGTTCTGGCCCAAGGCAAACAAAGGTGACTCATTCCCTTATTCTTTCACTATGGCTGTTTTTGGGTAATAGGATCAGAGAAGTTCATCCTCCTGTTCTTTAAAAAAATTTTTTAATGTTTTATTTATTTTTGGGAGAAGGTGAGAGAGACCGCGTGAGCAGGGGAGGGACAGAGAGAGAGGGAGATGCAGAATCTGAAGACAGGCCTCAGGCTCTGAGCTGTTAGCACAGAGCCCGACGCAGGGCTCGAACTCGCCAACCGTGAGATCACGACCTGAGCCGAAGTCGGACGCTTAACTGACTGAGCCACCCAGGTGCCCCATCCTCCTGTTCTTTTAATAGTTCCCAGCCTTGGGGCTGGAAATAAAAAATAAAAGTTCCCAGCCTTTCAGAAGGGAGGAAAAGGCCCACGATCAGAATACCTTCCAGCGAAAACATGCTTCCAAGAGCCTTACTGTGTTTGGTTTACATTGGGTATCAGTTTCCTGGGGCCTCGGTAACAATCTCAAACTGGGTGCTTTAAAACAACAGAAATGTATTCTCTCACAGTTCTGGAAGCTAGAAGTAGGAAACCGCGATGTCACAGGGCCGCGCTCCCTCTAAATGCTCTAGGGGAGAATCGTCCTTGTCTCCTCCAGCTCCTGGTGGTCCCAGCCATCCTGGGCGTGCCCTGGCTTTTAGCCGTGTCACTGCGATCTCTCTCTGTCTTCACATGGCTTTCTTCTCTCCACGTGTCTCTGTGTCCTCTCCTCTTAGAAGGACACCAGCCATTACATTTAGAGCCCGCCCAAATTCACTACGACTTCATCTCAACTTGGCTAATTACATCTGCAAAGATCCTACTTCCAAATGCGGTCACATTCGGAAGCTCTGGGTGGACATGTGTTTGGGGGGACACAACTGAACCCACCGCACACATTGTGTTCATCGACGCTGTGACCAGAGGCTCACTGGGTTAGCCAGCGCTGAACCCAGCTAACTACATAGTTCCCCCAGAACATTCTCACCTCGGTATGTCTTCTAAACCCCCCGTCTCCCTCCTTCTCGAGCTGCTTCTTCTCCCACATTCCCCGTGTGGGCAAACAGCACAGCCGCATGTTCAACCATCGCTGGTGCCAAAAACTTGAGGGTCAATCTCAACGGCTCGTGCCCCGCCCCCACTTCCTCCAGCTCCAAACCTAAGAGTCTCACAGTCTCCTACGTGCTTATTCTTACACCCGTCACCTTCTCTTCACTCCTTCTCATTTCTGCCTTACGTCTCGCCCCCTTTCACCTGCCCCCCTATGGAAATTTCCCATCCCCCATCCACTCTCCACTGGAATAATCTAAAACGTCAAACTGGCCCCGGGCCTTCCCCAAACCCCTTTGGGTAGCACTGGAAAGTACTGGACCCTTGGGGCACCTGGCTGGCTCAGTCACTACAGCGTGTGAGTCTTATGACTCTTGATCCCGGGGATGTGAGTTCAAGCCCCATGTTGAGCGCACAGGTTACTTAAAAAAATAAAATCTAAAAATAAAAATCGTAAAAATAGCAGATCCGGGGCGCCTGGGCGGTTGAGCGTCCGACTTCGGCTCAGGTCATGATCTCGCGGTCTGTGAGTTCGAGCCCCGCATCGGGCTCTGTGCTGATGGCTCAGAGCCTGGAGCCTGCTTCGGATTCTGTGACTCCCTCTCTCTCTTCCCCTCCCCTGCTGGTGCTCTGTCTCTCTCTCAAAAATAAACAAACATTAAGAAAAAAAATTTAAAAAAAAAATAGATCCTCAGCTTCAGGAAAACTCCATGGGCATGTAGCACACAATTTCACACAGAGTTTGAAGGGGTTCACAAAGTCCCGTTACACAGAGGGCAAGGCTTCTCAAATTTAAGTCACCCGGAAATCTTGTTAAGATGCTGGCTCTGTCTCCGGGAGTCTGGGGTGGACTGAGAATCTGCATTTCTCCTAGCTCCCCGGTGAGGTAGACGCTGCTGGGTGAAGACTTCGTCATCATGACAACCTCCAGTTATAGGAAAATCGCATTTAATCCCTCCAGCGACCCCAGATGATTGGCATCATCGGCCCATTTTGTAGGTTAAAAAACAGAGTTTTAGCCAGGAAACTGCCTAGGGTCAAACAACCAGTACTCTGAAGAACCAAGGTCTGAACCCAGATCTCCCCGTCCCGAAATTCGCTGCTGTTAACCCCACATTAAAATGCCCCATAAACCCTGCTCATCCCTCTCCGCACCAAGGCAGATGGGACTGTCTCCTACTCGGGGACCTGTGCCGAGAACTTTGTTCACAGACCTTTTAATATTTCCGTCACAATTATTTGTTTGTGTTTCTGCCTTCCGTGTCTTTGACTCCCCAGCCCTCAGGCAATGTGCCACACAGAGTAGGGGCTCCCTAACCCCACAGGTGGCCTCCCACCCCAGAGAGGTGGATGGGGGGCCATTTGGCCCCAGCCTGTGCCTGTGAGCTCTTAGCCGAGAACCGGACCCCTGCTCTGCACCAACCGTTCACGGGGGAGACACGATGAAGAAGCTGGAGAGGCCGGCTCACGAGGAAATATGGAAAAAGAGCAACAGGCCCCAAATATGTTTAGCTTGGCTCGCACACAAAGGGGGGACGTGATAAGGGCTCCGAGTTGGAGGCGGCAACATGGAGGCGGGAGAACTGTGACCGTGGCCGACCAGGAGGGGTCCCCACCCATGGGGAGGAAGGAAGAAACAGAGGCTGACCCAGTGTGGGGTCTGTGCCTCAGAAAAACCGGGTCCCAGAGCTCAGGGTCGGCTTTCCCTGGGAGGGACGGAGTTGGGGGGGGGGGGGCTCTCCGTGCAGGCTCCTTGAGGCCTTGGCCCCGGGAGACTAACGGCTGGTTCCTCCAGCAAATGCCCCATGCCCACCCCAAGCCGGGCACCCCAGGCGTCCCAACCGGGCTGCAGGGTCACCCAGCGAAAGAAAGCAACGTCCCTGCCCTCGGGCAGCTGATATTCTATCAGGAAGAAGCAGCCCCTGAGGCCTTTGCCCTGGCCGTCCCCTCTTTCTAGAATGTTCTTTCTTCAGATATCCCTAAGGCCAACTCCCTCGCTGCTGTCAAGTTTTATTCGGATGACGCCTCCTCCGTGAGAAGGTTCTGGAACATTCTCCCTTGTCCTCTGTGGCAACCATACTACCGACCACCTTATTTAATACCGCCACCCACTCTTCCACTCTGTTCCACTTGTTCCGTTTTCCACGTTGCACTCACACACTACTGGTTTGTTTTATCCATTGTTTCTTGTCCGCAACTCCCCCTCAGAAAGGCCTCCCGCTCCCAGTTACCCACAGGACCGGGGCAGAGCACATACTGGGTTTGTCCCCCCGCTTCAGGGTTCCTGTGTGTGAGTCGAGACACCTCTTCACCTTGCTTCCCTCCCAAGTCACCTCCTTTGGGCCTCTTTTCCTCCAGCCGCTCTGCGAGCCAGTCTGGCTTCCCCACAGTGGTAAAGAAATAATAAAGAATCATCAGGCCAAAGAGGAGGGAGGTGATTGCTGGAAACTCCCAGCCACATGACAGACAACCGCCTGTTGATTTATTGTGGGAAAGACGGAAATACCGGTCTCTGCCCTGAGCAGGAACACGCGTTCTTAGCCGCGTGGTAGCTGCTGAAAATGCACCATCGGGGGTGCTCACCCTCTAGCGGGGTGCAGGGTGGGGGGGCCGAGACGCCAAAGCTGCACCAGGAGTGAGCGACGGTTAAAACAACAGCTTCTTGGGGCGCCTGGGTGGCTCAGTCGGTTGGGCGTCCGACTTCGGCTCAGGTCATGATCTCGCGGTCCGTGAGTTGGAGCCCCGCGTTGGGCTCTGGGCTGACAGCTCAGAGCCTGGAGCCTGTTTCAGATTCTGTGTCTCCCTCTCTCTCTCTGACCCTCCCCTGCTCATGCTCTGTCTCTCTCTGTCTCAAAAATAAATAAACGTTAAAAAAAAAAATTAAAAAAACACAACAGCTTCTTTCCCTTAGCCCCTTCACCTGGCTACCACGAAATGAGCCCAAATAACCCGCAGGGTTAAGCGTGGGTCAGAAACTCAGAAGGCTTAAATCCCAACCACCAGTCAGTACCGTGTGACCTTGGTTATGTTGGTTGATGACGCCGAGCCTCAGCTTTTCCATCTAAAAATGGGCTCTAATGATCGTTCCTTCCCCGCTGGGTTGGTGCAACGTCAGGAATGAACGTCAACCGCTCAGCAGGGAGGACGCACTTCATGGTAGCCGTTGCCATGACGGAGCAGGGTCACGTTAGCAGCCGTGAGTGACAGAAGGTATGAGGGGGACAGTTTCTCCCCTCAGGGACTCCGCGTATGGTTGGGAAGATAATATGGGGCCCCATAGACTTAGGGGGCTGTGCCCCACCAGATTAGGGCATCCCCACATCCTGGTCTGGCCTTCAGCTCAGCCTTGTGTCTCCTGCTCTCGCACCCGTGCTCGGTTGCCCATCTTTCTTTCCTGGGGCGAGGACCACATCTCGTGCCTTCCCATCCTCCATCCCAAGCTAACAAGGCGCTTCGTACCAGCAGGCATCCAACATGTTTGTTAATGTGCAGTGAGATAGAGGTAGACAGTTTATGAAGGCCACCTAAGCGAAGTGCCTCGGTATAGCTCGGGGTACCCTGAGGTCCCTGGAGGGTGTGGGCGGAGCCCAGGGCCACACAACCATTTAGAAGAGCCCCGATGCCCGGCTCCAGCCTCGCTCATTAGCCCTCAAGTGACGTGCTGTTCGTATCCCCTGGTACCCAGTGACCCAAGAATGTTGTTCCATTATCAGAAGGATGGGGGAATGTGGCCTTTCACGAATGAGACGAAAGGTCAATGGCCAAAAAAAAAAAAAAAATCTACTGCTGTCTGAGCAAGAGAGACAGAAGAGGAAATTCTAGAGAACCCAAGAAGTACTGAGCAAGAATGAGGCGTTGCTATCTTGTTAAAGGCTAAGCTCTGCCATTCTGCCCGGAGCTTTGAAGGCCCAACGCTTGGCAGGGGCTGTGGGTGGGGGAGGGGAGACTGGAGCCTGCGCCAGGGGGGGGGGGGGGGGGGAGGGCTCCAGCTCCTTCCATTTCCACCCTAGCTTTCATCCGAGGTCTCTGCTTTTATCGCTTTTATTTGTATATATTTCTGGGTACAATTTCCTTTGAACAAAGGGATCTGTGACTAAGAGAATGTTTGAAAGGCACTTACTATTTCCAGTACGAGATCAAGGCAAAGAAAAATCAGAAATGGCTGGGAAAGCTGGGGCAGGCCTCCGGGAGGGATGGTCCGGATTTGGGTGGGGAGAGGGAAGAAGAGAAGGGGCCTTGGGTAGGAGTGGGGTGACCACCAGCCAGGTGGCTGTGGGACAGCAAGGGACCTTCTCAGGTAAGAGCAAGAGTCCTGTCGGAAAACACGGACGTGTGGAGAGGGGATCTGGTTTGAGGGGATGGAACTTACTCCATCCTCCAGAAGGTCCCTCTGGTCTCTCACTGGTGAGGTCCCCTGTGTAGCAAGGCCAGATTTTAGGGCCAATGATGGCCATTCCCAAACCCTGGTTCTAGAACATTCTAGGCATCTCCCACCATCTTCAGGAAGTCTACAGTCTGTGATGTAATCTGAGAAGCTCCAGCAGAATCCAAGTGCTCAGAAATACCTTCCCTGCCCTGCTGCTCCGACCTCCTTGCCCCAGGGATTCACGCCTAAGCTTCCAAAGGTATCTCTCATCGTTAACATACCAGCACCCAAGCCAGCAGTTGTACTCTTGGGCGCTCATCCCAGAGAAACGAAACTTAGGTTTGCCCCAAACACCTGTCCAGGAACGTTCACGGCGGATTGGTTTGTAGCAATCCCAAACTGAAGACAACTCCTTCACCATGGTCACCATGCCCGTCACCGTGGTCATTGCCTGTGGGTGAATGGTCCACCTACGAGGCAACACCACGAACCATGCCTATGCACAAGTACTTGGGTGCATCTCAAAGGGAATTCTACTGAGTAAAACCCCAATCTCAAAAAGTCACCTATGTTTGGTTCCATTTATATAACATCCTTGATGGGACAAAGTTGCAGAGGTGGAGGAAAGACTAGTGGCTGCCCGGAGTTAAGGATGAGTTAAGAGTAAGCGTGGCTATAAAGGGGTAACACCAGAAAGCCTGGGGGGTAATGCAACCGTTCTGTATCTTAATGATTTTTTTTTTAAGGTTTGTTTTTATTTTAGAGACAGAGAGAGTAGGAGGGGGGCAGAGAGAGAGGGGGACAGAGGATTTGAAGCAGGCTGTGTGCTTACAGCGGAGAGCCCGACGTGGGGCTCGAACTCACGAACCATGAGATCGGGACCTGAGCCGAAGTCAGATGCTTAACCGACTGAGCCACCCAGGCGCCCCAACAGTTCTGTATCTTGATGGTGGTGGTGGTTATGCCAATCTACACGTGTGGATGGAACTGCATAGAACCACATGCCCACACACGTCAGGGCATGTAAACAGCTTTATGGATTTTACCAACGTCAACTCCCTGATATTGTACTATATCCTTTTCAAATCGTACTAAAGTTACACAAGAGGTTATCACTGGGGAAAACCGAATGAAGGGTACACCAGACCTCCTACCGATGTTTTACTGTTGTTGTCATTGTTTTTGTTCTCTTGGTTTTGCAATTTCCTCTGGATCCGTACTTCAAAGTGTTAAGTTTTTAAATACCCAGGTGTTCCCGGGAGGGCTAACACTTGTTAGGTTAAGGTCTTATAATTGTATCAGTTAAGGTCTTATAAATTAATCAAGTCTTTGGCAGATAGCAGAGGAGGTGGCCGGGAAGGGAAGGTCCCAGAAACTCAGCCAGCATCTCAACTCTGGGGGGCGCCTGCCCTGGCCCCAAAGCCAGTGGAATGTTACAAAATTAAAGCAAAACAAAACACCACCGGCTGAATGTATTGTTGGGTGACTTTGAAACAGAATGGTCCAGGGGTGTGCTAGAGCCGGTGCGTAACATTTCTTCTCAACTACAAGTTCAGTGAGTCATGTTGTAGCTTATAATCAGTCAGAGTGGGGGTATTTACACCACAGAAATTGGCAACTGCTACACATTCTGGTTTGTTGGCTTTTTTTATTCAGAAAGCCCATGGTTAAATATTTACCTGTATGCTGTTGAGAATATCTGACCAGAATCATCTTGGACTTTAAAGACACTTATCAACATCTAAAACGAGGTCCTATAAGGCAGGGGGTCCCAGGACTGGTCAGTGTGGTAAGCTAAATAATGGCCCTCCAAATATAGTCACATCCTAATCTCTAGAATCTGTGAATGGGACCCTAGATGGCAAAATAGACTCTGCACGTGTGATTAAATTAAGGGCCTCGAGAGGAGAGACCACAGTGGATTATCTGGGTGGGTTCGATGCAATCACAAAGACCTTTATGGGAGACACAGAAGGAGCTGGAGTCAGAAGAGAAGGCACCGTGGTGACAGAGGCGGTTGGAGGGATGCACTTTGGTGATGCTCTGATGGTGATCCCGGGCTCACAAGCCAAGGAATGCAGGAAGGCTTGTGAACTGAAACAGATATGGAAATAGATCCTTCCCTCAGAGCCTTCAGAAGGAACAGCCCTGCTGATACCTTGACTTCAGCCCAGTCCACCAGTTTCAGGCTTCTGACCTTTAAAACTGTAAGAGAATATATTTGTGTTGTTTTAAGCCACTGAGCTTGTGAAAATTTGTTACAATAGCAATAAGAAACACAGGGCGCCTGGGTAGCTCAGTCCGTTAAGCGTCTGACCCTTGGTTTGGGCTCAGGCCATGACTTCACGGTTTGTGAGTTCGAGCCTCTCATTGTGCTCTGCACTGACAACATGGAGCCTGCTTGGGATTCTCTCTCTCCCTCTCTCTCTGCCCTTTCTGTACCCCCCCCCCCCCCCCCCCCCCCCGGCAAATAAATAAACAAACTTAAAAAAATAGCAATAAGAAACTAATACAGTTAGGAATTGGTTTATCAATGTCAGGTCTTCTCAGTGAATGTTTCTGTGATTCTCCTGGCTTTTCCCTCATGGTCACAAAATAGTTGCTGTAGCTCCATGTATCACACATCCTCACATAACCACGCTCAAAGGCAGCTAACTTATAACCTTTGTAAATAGGAAAGCCATCACTGGCAAAGGAAATGGAAGTATTGTGTTTGGCTGTACTCAGCTCAATATTTTTCCTTTGTTTTATGTCTATTTATTTGTTTTTGAGAGAGAGAATGTGAGCAGGGGAGAGGCAGACAGAGGGAGATAGAGAATCCAAAACAGGCTTCTCACTGTCAGCACAGAGCCCGACATGGGGCTCGAACCCACAAACCGTGAGATCATGACCTGAGCCCAAGTCAGACCCTTAACTCACTGAGCCCCCCAGGCGCCCCAATATGCACCCTTTGTGCTGAGAAGGGGTTCATGAAACAAGCACCTATCAGTATTGGAACACAGTCGGGTCTCGGGACAGAGGATAAAGAGAAAGTAACACAGCTCAGTGATCTCCAAGGGTCGTAAGGCTCTCAGGTATATGGACGGTCTTCCCAAGAAAAACAGCTCCTCTCCACCCGGTGCTCAGAACGTGGTGCGGAGGGAGAAGGACTGAGTAACATTTACTGAGTGTATGCTGGGTGCCTGGTGTCTTCCCTGCCACCTCACTGTGTGTCTTCACCGTATCCCAGAAGCTCAGGGACTCAGAAAGTTCTAGAAATTTGTCCAAACCTACACAGTCTGCCAGAAACCAAGGTGGGATTGGAGCTCAGGCCTTTCTGGCCACAAAGTGTGCAGGCTGTCCAGGACCATGGCTTCCCAGACAAGTATAAGCCTCACTGGCCCCCACCCCCCTACCCACATTCACATCTGCCTCCCAGGCTTCCCACCTCTGTGAGCTGACTTGAATCAGGCATTGCTGTTCCCCAGACTTTTAACACTTCATCTAGAATTCCAGGAGCCTGGGTCTCTAACAAGCTGGCAACTTCAAATGACTTCCCTGGCCTTCCACATCCGCCCCGCCAACCTCACGCCCTCTCCGGTCCCTTAACTCTGAGTCACCACCTCCTCGCTGCCAGTCAAAAGGAGGAGGGTGCCTCCATCCCTCCAGTCGTGCGGTTGGCCAGAGTCACCCCTTCCCCACCTCGGCTCTATCACCCGTTGGCTGCGTAAACCTTGGTCAAGTGATTAACCTGAGTCTCAGGTCCTCGCGGACAAAAGGAGGTGACGGGGTTCCTGGGAGAACTATAGAAGAGTGGGATTGCCCACACTGGGGCGCCTGGGCCTTAGGACATTCTTAAGAAATATTAGGCTTTTGCCAACAGAAGCCTTCAGGAAGCCGAGCTCAGTGTGTGGCAAGTTCTAGGTTACAGTGAAAACCAGGCCTAAGGGTCTGAGAAAGGACGGGCCTCTTTTGCCCCGAGCACACCAGGACCTGCCTCTTTGCGTCCTTAATGCACCTTAGCGTCACACAAGCACGAGTGGATGACTCCATCTGTTGTCCTCAGGCCCTGAGGAAGGGGGCGAGCACGGCTCCGTTAGAGCCGTGAGCCCTGCACACACGCGCTGGCCGAAGGAATGGCTGAGGGCCGAGCTCTGCTCTTCTTCGGCAGGTGTGATCCGTGCGCTTGATGTGTTACATCTTCGTTGTCACCTAAAGAGATGTGACACAAGGGCGGGTGACTTCTCCGGTTGCACTCCATCCAGCATAGTGCCTCTACGGGGCAAGGTCCGTATCACCAACTGATCTTTACTGGGCACTGATACCCATCAGGAGGCAGAGGGTTCCTCATCTGGACCACTGCTGACACCGAGGCAGGGAAACCAGAGGGATTCCTTCAAAGACAACTGCTTTTGCTCCTTTTCCTGCTTCTATTCTTGCTGGGACTACACCCCCGCCTTACACATGCCTTCTAGAACGGGGAACGTCTGTCCTCCTTGTAAAGGTCAAGGAGTTAATGATTTCTCTGGACTCTTCCAGCAAAGGAGATAACATCTAAGGAGGGACCGGGACGAGTTCCTCAGGAACCTGTTCCGAGACCATTGACTCACCAAAGCCCCCTGGCTCCAGGGCATAAGTGGCTTATGCGGAACACCTAAACACTCGTCTTGGTTCCCGGATGCCTGAGAAGACACGTATCCTGGACCACAATCCTCAGTAAAAGCCCCAGACTCCAAGCAAAGACGAGACTCAGCGTCCTTTCCTTCCTCGTCTCCCAGACACTCTGTATCTGCACTCTCTCTATCTGCTCTCACTTGCTCTTGGCTCTCGTTCGATTTCTATCCTGCAGGGTCCCCTCTGGGCCCTCAGACCTGGCCAGCCTTCATCAAGAGAAATTGTTTAACTGATGGCTGCTCAACAGTTTAGCTGATGGCCGCTGCCTCCTTTGTTCAACTGATGGCTGCTGTCTCCATCGGGATAGATAGACTACCTGCCCATTAGTAGTTATCAGTTGGAGGCTCACATAACTATCACTTATTAGCTATCTGAACTTGGCACTGGGCACTTAGTCCTCTGAGTCTCAGTTTCCCTCTCTGAAAATAGGTATGATGCTGGTGCTGGCTGTCCTGCCTGCACCTGGTTTCCTGGGAGGAGATAAGAGGTGTAGACAAGGAAGAGCTTTGTGAACGGTCAGACTCTGCTGCAAGCCCCACCATCATTACCAGATGGCCTACTGATCGCACACAATGGGTGTGTTCACAAGCGTGTTCCTGAGGACTAAGGACAGGGGCAGGATATACCCTTCTGATAGCTCAAAATCCATCCTCCAGAGAGACGAGTTATAAACTCAGCAAGGAGGCCCCAAAACAGGTATAATCTATTTGATCTATTCATCACACGATGCTAGAAAATCCATTCATGCCTCCAGCCCTCAGTTTGTCCATGTACAAAATAAAGAAGGAGCCTGGGTGGGGTGATCTACTTGTTGGCTCTCTGGCTTTCCATGGTTACTAACAGACGTGAGATTTTGAGGCGCACGGACCCCGACATCCACAACTACACCGCTGTCCGAGCACAACTGAATCACCCCGGGAAGCCCTGTGCTTCAGCTTACCCATCCCCACAACAACCTAGTCTACGAGGAAAGAGAGGATCCGAGAAGGTAGCCTTCCCCGGGCCACGCTTAATGAACAACGGGCCAGGGCTTGAACTTGGGCCTGCCCGCCTCTACACCTGCATTCCTCCTTCTTCTGGCGGGGAACACAGAGGTTCTCCAAATTTGCAATGAAATATTTCTACGTTGTTTTGTAGGGCAGCCAGCTATATTTCCCAAAGCCCTTTAGAAGGCCAAGACTACAGTCACTCAACAGGGTGAATGGTTGAGCCCCCAACTTACGACACCCTGCGTGTAAACCGCACCCAGAATCCAGACCTTTCGAGACGGAGGAGGAGAGGCCGCGGGAAGGACGGATGCCCGGTGGCACCTGTCAGGTCTCTGAAAGATGGAAGAGGTTGAAGAAAAAAGAGTAGGAGGAGGGTTTACTTCCCCTCCCCCCACCCCCTAGTTGGGAAGCAGGCAGAGAGAGAAAGAGATCAAAAACCACTAAAGGTCCCTCATGTCAACCTCTCCCTGTTTTAATTAAGCAGCCAGTCCACACGCCCACCCCCTCTCCCTCAAAAATGCTTTGCACTCAGCAAGAGCTGCTTCCCAGCGGCTGGCAGTTAAGCCTTCAAACAGCCAGCAGCCTCAGGAAATGCCAGCCGCCCACAGGTGCGGGCGTGGCAGGGCCCCTCCCGCAATCCCGCACCCGGGCAGAGTGGTCACGGGATGGACCGAGAAGCTGCAAGAACATTCCCTGGACTCTCCTCCACGGAGCCGTGACCCACAGCAGCGTGCCTCCGGCCGCAGTGACCCTCAGTAGGAAACGCATTTTCTGTGTCGACCCAGGTCACTCCTGCCCACGTCCATACCTATAAAACTCAAGCCTCGTAAAACAGCACTGACCGCCGCCACGGGCGATGCAGTCGTATTTTCCACTCTTTTGTAACGCGGGTGGCAGCCTGGTACCTCAGTCTCACCTCTCCACCATGGCTTCCTTTGGAAAACCTAGCTGCTGGAGGAGACGAGGCCCTGGTCTGGCCTCCTGGGTCGTCTCCTCTCCTCTGCTGGGCCGAGGTCCCACGCTCCAGCAACGGCCAGATGGTTCTAGAATTCTTCTAGTTCTTCTGCGCCTCCAGGGTTTGCCCAAATTCCTTGCACAGACTGGATGTCCGTTCTTCTGTCCGCTGACTTTTCCTACACTTGTGACCACCTCAGCGAAGTCTTCCCTGAATTTCTGATTTGTACCCCTAGCCGTTGGCGAGCACCTCTGTTCTCCACTGATCATACTAGGCATGGTCATCCTACGGGGACAGGGTGTGAGTCCTCCTGGACGTGTTCCTCCCGCATGGCCGGTGTCTCACAAATCACGGTTTCTCTACCTGCACGTGGATGGAAGAGGGTGGGCAGAAAGGAAGAACAAGTGGAGGCAGGATCTGAACCCCCTCCAGGGGCAGGACCAGGTTCTCAGGAAGGAGAGTGGTATTTATTGAGTGTCACCTCTGTGTCAAGAACCTTCCAGGCTTAGTAGAAAGAAGACAGTGCTTTCCAAACCCAACACTTCCCGCAGCAGCCTGGTCTCCAGGGTGGGGACATGAATCATCCTGGAGGTGAGATGTCTAAGAAAACCCTTAGTGATTCCCTGATGGGCTTTCTGGGAAGAGAAAAACAAGACCCATTGGGTCTAATCCAGAGAAGGAGGAACGAAGTGGAGATCTCAGAATCGGAGATGGAAAGGGAGACAGGAGAGAAGGAGCCCCCCACAAGGGTCTGCCACTGTGAAGGGGACTGTGGATCGCCCTGTTTCTAGAGCAGTGTCGCCCGTGAATCTGGAGAGTGCCCCCAAACCCCAGCCCTTAGTTACTATCATCGGGGCCCTTCCGGGGCCAGAAGGAAGGGGGAACAGATGCTCTTCCCCACTATCACTTGGGGACTTAAATGGATTAACACCTACAAGGCACTGACGACAGGGCCTGGTGCAGAAAAAGAGTTCCATCCATTTTATTACCCAACACATCAACTCCTCAAAGTGAGTATTATTGTCTCCATTATACAGATAAAGCAGCTGGGGCTTCAGGGCTCCAAGACAATCAATTCAAAAAGAATGAGTGTCATGGAATCAGCTACATAAAGAATGTTTGATTGAGCACCTCTCCAGTGAGAGGCACTAGAGAATTCAGGGCTGTCTAAAGTCCCCTCCCTGCCCTGGAGAGGTTGGTGTTGTTGGTTGGGCTAGAATGGAAGTTCCAATAAAGGCTTTCTAAATTCAAAAGGGCAGAGAGAGCCTGGGGGTAAGGGAGGTGGGAAAGGAAGGGATTTGGGCTGGGCAGGGAAAGCGTTGCTGGTGAGCCCGGCCTTGAAATTTCTAATCACGTTTGCTATCAGGCGTCAGGGGGAGAAACCATCAGGATTCAGAGTCAAGATGCTGGAGTCATATTTGCATCCTCCACCCTCGGACCCTGACCCTGCACTCGTGGGTCCTGATTGCAGACACAGTCCCCTCTGGGCCGGAGGACATGGAGGGATGCAGTCACCAAGGGCAGCTCATGTAGACTTTTGATCTCCAGGTGAGGTTACGTACCCCGCTTCAACTCTGCCAAGATGGAAAGCGGTGTCCACCCTCTTTACGATCATCATTAAAGGTAAACATGTAAAGGCACAGTTACAAGCCAGTGGCCCTCAGCCTTGGTGGCACACTAGAACCCCGTAGGGTGTCCAACCTCACCCCAATTAGGTCTGAATCTCTGGGGATGGGGCCCTGACTGGCATCAGGGTTTAAAGCTCTCCAGGGCTGCTGTGTTGGTGGGCATGAAAGGCAAGCTGAGGCTCTGTTCTTTCATGAAGAAGAAGAAGAAGAAGAAGAAGAAGAAGAAGGAGGAGAAGTGGAGGAGGAGGAAGAAGGAGAAGAAGAAGAAGAAGAGGAAGAAG
>NC_064814.1:19522047-19556325 GCF_023721935.1 Panthera uncia | reverse complement strand
AGTGGAGGAGGAGGAAGAAGGAGAAGAAGAAGAAGAAGAGGAAGAAGGAGAAGAAAAAGAGGAAGGAGAAGAAGAGGAAGAAGAAGGAGGAGGAGGAGGAGGAGAAGAAGGAGGAGGAGGAAGAGGAGGAAGGAGAAGAAGAAGAGGAAGAAGGAGAAGAAGGAGAAGAAGAAGGAGGAGGAGGAGAAAGAGGAGGAGAAGAAGAGGAAGAAGGAGAAGGAGAAGAAGAAGGAGGAGGAGGAGGAGGGAAAGAAGGAAAAATGGAAGTGGCCACAGCCTCCTTCCAGGCGAGGAACAGAAAGCAGGAAAGAACTGGCTTCTCCTTGTGATCTCAGTCCAAACCCTTTCTTCTCTCGCTGAGGGATTCTCCCAGCAACCTCCCAGCAACCAGCCAAAAGATGCTGCCCTGAATTTTCAGTTCTCAGCTATAGAACAAAGAAGTCTTTGGAGTTTAAGAAGAGGCTTCTCAGCTCTCTGGCCCCTGGGCTACTAGGATCTAGAGCGGGAGTCCAGGCTGCCCCATCTAGGACACAAGAGAGCCTCGGAGCCTTGGAGTGGGGCTGTTGGGCTGGAGGACTCCAAAGGCAGCATCCCTGCTACCTCTAACCACCTCGTTCTGACCTGAAAGCCCGCCGCTCACCCCGCAGGACCCCTGTACTCTGTTAGGATTCCAGGCAGTGAACCACAGACCCCACCCCCACCCCTCCCTTGCTCCACTGGAGAAAAACCTGCCTAAATCAGACTTGATCAGTGGGAATACCTCTGTTTGTCAATGCCAGGGTCTCTCAAGTGTCCTGCTCCCCAACTTTGTTCCCCGGGATGCTCGTTCAGGTAGGCAGAAACCTGGCTTGTCTGAAGTGGTCCCGAATCCCAATCCCCTTGGGTTGGGAGAATAGGAAGAGAGTGCTTGCAATGGACTTGGGTCATGGGAATGGGGTGACGGGTGAAGGGGGCATTTGACTCCACCTTCTCTACCCTCTGCAGCCTTGGGGGCAGGAAATACTGAGTGGCAGTCCAGAAAAAGTTGACGCCCCCAAGCCTTAGTTTGGGACACTGCTAATCACCCTTCTCATTCCTGCAGTTTTAATGGCTCGTTCTTTTTTTTTTTTATGTTAATATATTTATTTTGAGAGAGTAAGCATGAGCAGAAGAGGGGCAGGGAGAGGGAGGCAGAGAATACCAAGCAGGCTCCACACTCCGCACAGAGCCTGATGCAGGGCTCAGTCTCACAACCGTGAGATCTTGACCTGAGCTGAGATCAAGAGTCAGACATTCAACTGACTGAGCCATCCAGGTGCCCCTTAATGGCTCACTCTTAACTCTTAAGTTGCCTCTGTGCGTGTCCATTTCTCTACAGGGTCAACCTATCCTCTCCCACCTCACTTATTCTTTTGGGATCCTCACCTTCTGCTCATGCTCCAGTCCTTCCACTGGTGGTTCTGTCTGACGACTTCCCAGACCCACATTCCGTGGACATTTCCACTCCTCTTGACCAGTATCTCAGCTGCCTTGGATATTGCCTCCACACGTTGCAGTTGTGGTTATAGGAGGGAGATGCCGGGGGGGACAAATCAGCTCCTCGGCATTGGTTTGAGGCCTGATGAAAGTAGCCATCCCTGACCTCCTTGGTCCACCTTCTTTGAAGACCACCATCCTTGGGGTGGAGAGAGACAGTGAGTTTGTCCCTTCCTTATCTTTCCAAAGAAGCAGCAAAACCAGAAGTCAGGATGGGTAGGTCTTGAGATAGAAGTGACTCGTGATGCCCCAGTCTTCCCAGTGGCTCCTTTAATAAGCAATTTTTCCTATTCTTTTTCCTTTGGAGACTTGGGGTTAGTTTGCAACGGAGCTGGTAGCCTGGTTGTTCCGTTTTAAGGATGTACAGCCCTGGAAGAAAACACCAACTAAGAAAATGAAACGCCTATAAAAGTCAGACAAAGGAAAGATAAGGAATGGCTAAATCCATAGTCTTAAAAAATTTAGTAAGAGAAACACAAAAAATATTAGTGAAAAGTTATGAGCTCAGCTATGGAAACATTTCTAAGCATAAACATCTTCAGAATATATATTGTTCTTAATTCATTTGAATACATTTTTTAATGTAAAATTTCTCTATGTTAAAGACAATAATTTCTATGGGTAGAAAGAAGAATGTATACAACTACACAGGTTAAAGAATAAAGTATTTGAACATATATAAGAAAGTCAATATCCTTAATATATAAAGAGCTCTTATAAATCAATAAGGAAAAAAAACAAAATCCCTGTTTAAAAAGAAGTTCAATAAACATGAATATGTAATTTACAAATGAAGACATATGCATGTAAAAAGTAAATCCTATCAAGTAATAAAATAAGTCCAAACTAAAATAACAATGAAATTCCATTTTTTTCCACTTACTTTACTGTCAGTTATTAAAAACCAACATTTAATGTTGCTAAGAGTATGGGAAACAGGAGCTCTGATTCAAAGCTAGTGAAAATATGAAGTGATACAACATTTCTGGGGGCAGTTTGCTAATATGAATTAAACCTTTTTAATCCCTTGACTTAACCACGTTCATTTCAGGAATGTCACTTAAGACAATAATCAGAATTGTGTATGAAGATTTGCATATAAATAAATTAATCACAGAGTTCTTCATATACTTTAAAATTAAGAAGAACCTAAATGTTTGTAGAAGGACCTAAATGTTTGTAAATAGGGAATTGGATTAATATAGTTTGACATAAATATATTGGATAGAAACTATACAGCCAATAAAAATCATATTTTCAAAGAACATTTAAGAACATACAGAAACTCTCACAATGTAACATTAAGTTAAAAAAAAAAAAAAGCAGACCACAATACTTTGTATGCGATGGAAGACAAATATGGTTAAAAAAAGAAAAGGGAAAAAAACTAAAGGAGATTGGGAAGCTATGCCCATCCCTGAGCCAAATACTTGGCCAGATGGATAGACTATATGAGTGCTTCCCCTTAGATATTTTACCCCTGACACAGGAGGTAGGGCTCTGTGATTAGCAGCTCATCAGAATCACAAGACGTGGGGCAAGGAATTTCCCCAAGGGATAGATTGCAAGATATACAAATACGTCCACATGTTTGCAGTTGTGGAAGTTGGCTGGGGTGAGGGTTGTGGGGGGGGGGGGGAGAGTGGTGCGGAGGGACACTGAGGGGGTGCCGTCTGCCATGCCGGAATTCCCAATGGCATTCTAACCATGTGCTTGGACAGCCACCTACAAAGCAGGGTACAAGAAACTAATTTTTAAATGTTTCCAAAAAGCTTCAAAATAAGGGAAAACCAGAAATTACTGATTTCCTTATTTTTATTTTGTAGTTTAGCATTCTATTTATTTGCCAGTTTAGTATTGTTTTCCTTTTACCTATTCCTTATAGTTTATTTGCGGTTTAGTATTGTTTTTCTTTTGGATTAAATGTGGCGGGGCAAAGAGGGGGCACAGTCGTAGTCTGGTGCTCATTATCACTCTGTGTCACCCCCAGACTGCTGGGCAGGGGTTGATCTCCAGCCCACCCAGAGGAGAGGAGCTTGGTCCCTCCTGCCTGGGGAACTGAAGGGTGGGAGGAGATACAGAGTCTGGAGAGTCTCCGGCAGAGTGCCAAGGCTCTCAGACCAGAGCTCAGTACAACCCCCAGAGGACAAAGTGGGAATGAAGAGTCAAGATGGGGAACTGGGGCTCAGAGGACCTTGTGTCTGATTGAGGAGGGTATGCCTCCATATCTTCTGTGTAGCTTTTATGCCAACGCCTTCCCCCACAGCCCTCATTCCACCCCCACCACCAGGTCCTGATGCGCTAAAAGCATTGAAGTCAGCTGATGCAGCAGAGAAGACGAGGGAAAGCCCCCCAGATGGGGGTCAGAAAACCCAAGTTTTCACACAACGATACACTTGTGTCCGGGCACGCTGGGTATGAGGCTTTGTACCAGGAATTTACATTTAGGACCTCATGCAATCCTCAAAGCATTCCCGTGAGGTTGGAATGATTCTTCTCTTTCTCAGAGTAAGGGAATTGGGTCCAAAGTTAAGGGAAGGGAGGAAATAAACATTTATTAAGTACATCCTATGTACAGACTTTATATTCTTTGCATATGACAGCAGCCTGGGTTTTGTTTTGCTTGTTTAATTTTATAGATGAGGGAAGGAGGCACAGAGGAGATTAGTACATTATACAAAGTGAGTGGGGAAGGTTAAGTTCAAATTCAAGTCGATTGGGCCTCAAAACTCACTTCCTTCTGCCTCCCTACTTGTTAAATAATTTACCCAGCTAGTAGGAGAACAAAAATAACCATTAAAGTAGCTAACATCCATTGGACACTTTCTTTTTTTTTTTGTAATGTTTTATTTTTGAGAGAGAGAGCGTGAGTGGAGGAGGGGCAGAGAGAGAGGGGGACCAAAGATCCAAAGCAGGCTCTGTGCTGATAGCAGTGAGCCCGATGTGGGGCTTGAACTCAGGAACCATGAGATCATGATCTGAGCCAAAGTCGGGCGCTCAACTGATTGAGCCACCCAGGTGCCCCATCATTGGGCACTTTGTATATGCTCATCTTGACATAGTACCTGCTATAGATTGAATGTTTGTGTTCCTGCAAAATTCATATGTTGACACATAACCCCCAAGAAGATGGTGTAAGGAGGTGGGGACTTTGGGAGGTGATTAGGGTGGGGCCTTCATTAATGGGATGAGTGCCCATTATAAAAATGACCTGAGAAAGCTCCCTTGCCCCTTCCACCATGTGAGGTACAGCTACAAGATATCATCTCTGAACCAGAAAATGGATTCTCACCAGACACTAAATGTGCCCGTGCTGTGATCTTGGACTTCCAGCCTCCAGAGCTGTGGGAGATAAATGCTTGTTGTTTATAGGGCACCCAGTCTGTGGTATTTTGTTAGCAGCCCCAATGGATGAAGACCTTCCATCTCGTGCAGTCCTCACGCTGACCCTCTGAAGAAGATTCTGTTGTATTCATTCCCATGTTATAGATGAAGAAACGGAGGCTCGCAGAGAAGCACCCATGGTCACCTGGCTAGCAATGGCAGATCAGTTTTCTCAAGCTTGAAGCTCCTATCCTCTACTCTGCTGCCTCTGGCCATGGCCCTACTCCTTGTCCACGACTCCCCAAGGTCCTCAGGGCTAAGGAACAATAGTGACAGGAAGTTGCCTGACAAAGTAAGAGATGTGCAGGGACTCTGCCATTTTGTCACTGTGGCCTGGACAAAGTGTCATCCTTTCTCATGTGTATCAATTCCCAAGGGCTGTGGTAATAAAATCCCACAAATTTGGTGGCTTAAGACAACAGGAATTTAATTTTCTCAAAGTTCTGGAAGCCAGACGTCCAAAATCAAGGTGTCAGTGGACCAAGTTCCTTCTTCTCCAAAAGTTCTACTAGGTGAAGATTCATCTTTGCCTCCAGCTTCTGGTGGCTCCTGGCATTCCTTGGCTTGTGGCCGCATCAGTCCAATCTCTGTCTTTGTCTTCACATGATGTTCTTCTCTGTGTCTCTGTGTGTCCAAATCTCTCTTTGTTCTTATTTAGACCCTGGTCATGGCAATTAGGGTCCACCCTAAATCCAGGATGATTGCATCTTGAGATCCTTAACTAATCACATTTGTAAAGACCCTATTTCCAAATAAGGCCATTTTCTAAGATTCTGGGTGATTATGAATTTGGAGGGAACATTATACAAGTTACCACACCATGGTTGTTGAGGCAGGCTTCAGTCCCTTTAAAGATGGTGGTCAGAATGATGCACTTGACCAGTCGGGCACAAAAAAATCCACTAGTCCCTTTGGAGAATCCTTCTGCCTATTCTCACAGATGAAGGATTCCCCAGGTTATCCTTGTCTTCCTTAGAACAGTGTCTTCTTCTGGCAAGATCCTCTGTCTAGACTGGATCCTGTGGCTAAACATTGCAGTCCGGCTTTCTTCAGTCAGAATCCCCATCACCTCAGACTTTTCAGCAGCCTCTTCCTGCAACCCCAACCCCACTGTCGGCATTACGCCACTGCCAAAGGTCACACAGCAAAGAGTGGAGATGAGGTTTGAACCCAGTCAGATGCCAGATCCTAAAAGCCTAAGCTCCATCCTATACAGTCTAGGTTCCTGCTACCCAAAGTGGAGCTTGGGGATTAAGAAGCCTCATCATCACAAAATCCCCACTGGCTCATAGGCACATTTAAGAAACACTGGGATGTTGTGACATTGCAAATCCTGATTTAGCAGGTCTGGGGAGCACCTGAGGTTCTGCATTTCTCATCAGATCCCCGTGGACGTGCTACTGCCGGTCCGCGGATCACACTTGGGGAAAAGAGGGTCCACTTTGCTCCACTCTGACACAGGAGCAGGACGCAGGATGCCCTCTTCCCTCTCACCTGCAGAAGCAGGGCTCAATCTCTCTCACCTGTTCTCCACAGCCTCCCACTTACTACACCACCTGGCTCCACCATGGAGCCCTGACCCCCCCCCCAAGTTTAAATCTCCTCCATTGCCCACCCACCCCCACTTTCACTGACAAATTTTCATGACTTTCGCTCTTCCTTTTCTTTACCGATTCCCTCAGAAACAACCTTAGCAATGGCTTCAGATCTCCCTCCCTCTCTCTCTCTCTCTCTCTCTCTGCTAACTAGATTTTCAAAAGTTACCAACAACCTCCTAATGATTATTGATCTTTTCTTAGTCTCCGTCCTTGACCTTCTGCCCCATTGAATGCTGGTGACCAAACCCACACAGCTCAGCATGAAATCTTTATCCTGGCTCATCCGGATCGCTTCCCACCTCTCAGGCCTCTCTCCTTCATTCCAGCTCTTCATTCTTTTCCCCAAATTGTATGCCCACTTGCAAGTTCAGGTGCCATGCAAAGCTAAATCTTCAGCCCCAACTTCTCTCTAAATTTCCAGCCATGTATTTCTGATTCCTGAAACTCAAAGTCTCAAAAGAAATTCATTATCTTCCCATTTAATTCGTTGGCACTCAATAAACAAGAGTGGCTACGTGTTGTGCCATGAAAACAAAATGGCAGAGCCCTTCCCGTGAGGGGTTCCCAGGAGCAAGCCCGCCTGAGCCCACAGGTGTGCTGGTAAACCAGCTTTCCTAAAGAGAAGGCTCTGCCTCGTGGCATGTGCCAACTCCGTGTAAATATTCCACGATGGCTGATTTCAAGCTTCTAACATAACATTACTGAACATGGAGTTGGGAAGACATGCACAGAATCAGTTCTCCTGAGCTGGTATGAGCCAGCTCCAATACACCACTGCGTGACCTTCACATACATACTGGCTACTGGCTTTTCTCCCAGTCACCCACTGTCAAACCTTAGAAGCCTCCTTGACAGTCTCCTCTCCCATTCATCCTCACGTCTAGTAAATCAGCAAATGTCATGATTTGCAAATGAAGCCCTAAAATTCTTTAAGGTAGATGTGATCAGTTAAAAAAAAAAAAAAGAATTAACAGCACATCAAAAAAAAAAAAATAGCAAGATGGCAGAGATTTAAACACAATCATGTTGATAATTACATGAAACATAAACGGTCCAAACACTCCAGTTAAGAGGCGGAGATTATCAACAAAATGGATATTTTTAAAAAGACCCGATTATTTGTTGTCTATAAAAAACACACTTTAAATATAAAGACATAGATTGAAGGTAAAAGTATGGAAAAAGATAATACAACATACATAGGGAAGTTAGCTATATTGATATCAGACAAAAGGAACTTCAGGACAAGGAACATGATCAGGGATAGAGAGAGATATTTCTTAATGGTTTAAAGGTCAATTTATCAAGACATATCGATCAAAATGTGTATAAACTAACAAAATTAAAGCAGGAATAAAAAGAAATCCACAATTGTACCTAGAGATTTTTTTTTATTTTTTTTTAACATTTATTTATTTTTGAGACAGAGAGAGAGCATGAACAGGGGAGGGGCAGAGAGAGAGGGAGACACAGAATCCGAAACGGGCTCCAGGCTCTGAGCTGTCAGCACAGAGCCCGACGCGGGGCTCGAAAATGCGGACCGCGAGATCATGACCTGAGCCGAAGTCGGCCGCCCAACCGACTGAGCCACCCAGGCGCCCCTGTACCTAGAGATTTTAAGCCTCTTTTTCAAAATTGGTAGAGCAGATAGATAGAAGAGCAGTAAAGATGTAGAAGACTTGAATGATGCTGCCAACCATACTGACCTAACTGCCATTAATAGAACACTCTACCTGGCATCAGTAGAATATACATTATTTTCAAATGCACACGGAGCATTCATCATGGTAGACCATTTGCTCTACCATAAGTCAGCTATCGATACATGTAAAAGGGTTGAACCCATAGACAATATTCTCTGACAACAGAATTAAATAAAAAACAAGAGAGAACAATCTGGAAGATCCTGAAATATTAGGAAACTGAACAATATACTTCTAAATAGCACATGAATCAAAAGAGAAGTCAAAGGAGAAATCAGAAAATATTTTCAACTGAATGATAAGGAAATCACAACGTATCAAAACTTGGAAGATGCCCCTGAAACAATGCTTGGATGCAAATGCATAGCTTTAAATGTTTTACAATAGACCAAAGATCTGAAATCAACTGTTTAAGCTTCCAGCTTAAGAGGCTAGTGAAAGAACAAAAAAGAGCAAATGAAGCAGAAGGAAGGAAAAAGGGACAATAAAAGCAGTAAAGAAATGGAAAATAGACTTGCGGTAGAAAAACTCGGTGAAACCAAAAAGCTAACTCTTAGGAAATATCTAAAACTCCAGCTGGAGTAACCAAAGGGAAAAAAAGAGAAAGAACATGTAAATCATCATTATCAGGAATGAACAAGGGACATCATTACAAATCCTATAGATAATGAGAGGATAATTAGAAAATAATATAAATATTTTTTGTTGATTAATTCAACAATGTAGATAAAATGGACAAATTACTGGGGTGCCTGGGTGACTCAATCGGTTAAGCATCCAATTCTTGATTTCAGCTCAGGTGTACTGACTGGATCTCGTGGTTCGTGGGTTCAAGCCCCACTTCGGGCTATGCCCTTAACAGGGCAGAAAAGACGGATGAATTACTTGGGCAAAAATTTACAAAACTGGCCCAAGAAGAAATAGTCAACCAGAAAGAGCCCTAATCTATTAAAGAAATTTAATTTGTCAAAATTTAAAAACGATTTTTTTCTGCAAAAGAAAACTCTAGGCCAAATGGCTGCACTGGTAAATCCAAACACTTTAAGGAAGTTATATGTCAATCTTTCACAAATTTTTTGGAAAATCGAGGGGGAGGGCACCACTTCTCAAGTCATTAGCAATTCAAAGCCAACAATAATTAAAATAGATTACACATTATGACTAACTGGGATTTACCCCAGGGACACTAGAATGGTTTAACATTTTAAAATCAACCAACGTAGGGGTGGCTGGCCGTAACTCTGTAGAGCATGTAACTCTTGATATCAGGGTCATGATTCGAACTCCATGTTGGGTATAGAGATTACTAAAAAAAATTAATAAACTTAAATAAAATAAATACAAAATAAAAATCCACCAATGTAAATCATCTGACTTATAATAAAGGGGAAAAATTCGATGGTCAAATCAACAGACGTAAAAAAAAAACAAAAACTATTTGACAAAGTAAAACTTACATTCACGATAAAAACTCTGAGGAAACAGCAACACAAGGGAACATCATCAACCCGATCATCTGCCACCATCTGCCACTAACCCCAAACCTAATCATGAATGACTGGACACTTTCCACTTAAGACTGACAATGAGCAAGGATATCTGACCTCATAACCTTTACTTAACATTTTATACCAGGTCTTAGTGCACAAAATAATTGTGTACATAGAAAATCTTTATGAAAGTATTTTTCAAAAGCTAAAAAAATCAGTGAATTCAGCAAGGGCATATGATACGAGGTAAAAATAAAAAATCAACGATATATCTATATACTACCAAAGAACAATTAGAAAATAACACCTAGGGGCGCCTGGGTGGCTCAGTCGGTTGAGCGTCCGACTTCGGCTCAGGTCATGATCTCGCGGTCTGTGAGTTCGAGCCCCGCGTCGGGCTCTGTGCTGACAGCTCGGAGCCTGGAGCCTGCTTCGGGTCCTGTGTCTCCCTCTCTCCCTGCCCCTCCCCTGCTCATCCTCTGTCTCTCTCTGTCTCAAAAATAAATAAAACATTAAAAAAAAAAAAAAAGAAAGAAAGAACACCTAAAATTACCATTTATGGGACGCTTCGTGGCTCAGTCAGTTAAGCATCTGACTCTTGATTTCAGCTCAGGTCATGATCTCACAGTTCATGAGTTCGAGCCCCGCACCTGGCTCCACACTGACAGTGCAGAGCCTGGTTGGGATTCTCTCTCTCTCTTTCTCTCTCTATCTCTTTGCCTCTCCTGTGTACTCTTTCAAAATAAATAAATAAACTTACAAAAAAATACCATTTACAATAGCGTCAAAAAAAAAACCCGTGAGATACTTAAGGATAAATTTAACAAAATATACCCAAAATATGTACACTGAAAACGTACAATTAAAGAAGGCCTAAGTAAATGATAAAATATGCTGTGTTCACGGGCTGGAAAACTCAGTGTTGTTAAGATGTTAGTTTTACCGAAATTGACCTATGGATTCAACTTGGTCCCAATAAAAACTCCAAAGCTTTTTGATAGAAACTGACAAACTGTAAAATTTGTAGGGAAATTCAGAGGGCCTAAATGAGCCAAAAACATTGTTAATGATTATGAAAGAATAAATTGAGAAGACTTACACTACCTGATTCCAAGACTTATTATAAGGCTACAGCAATCAAGACAGTGTGGTATGGCATAAAGAAAGATAAATTTATTTATAGAACAGGCTAGAGAGAGTCCAGAAATAGACCCACACATACGTATGCAATTGGTTTTCCAATGAGGATGCTTGGATAATTCAACAAGGAAAGAATAGCTTTTACAAAAATGGTGCTAGAAAAACCAGATATCCATATGAGAAAAAAATTAGCCTTAAATCTTACCCTACATCATAGACAAAAATTGACCCAATATCAATCACAGAGCTCTACTTTATAAAAGCTAAAATCATAAACAATAAAAATAAAAATTGGATAAGAAATAGAAAGAAAACCTTTTAGACCTTCGTGTAGACAAAACTTTTTTTAGAGAAAAACCATAAAATGCACTACTGAAAAAGAAGAATAAATTTGACTTCACTGAAATTAAAAATATTTGCTCTTCAAAAATGCCATTAAAGAATTAAAAAAGAAAGCCAAGGACTGGTAGAAAACCTTTCAAATACAAATGTCTGACAAAGGACTCGTACCCAGAATATATAAAGAACACTTATATAACTCAGTAATATGAAAAACACTGATCTAATTTTACAAATAGGTAAAAGATGTGTTCAGCTATTTCCCAAAAGAAGATATATTAATGCCCAGTAAGTGCACAAAGGTCATCAATGTCACTAGTCATCAGAAATGCAGGCACGAGCGGGTTTAGAATGAAAAAGACTTGTCTTCCAAATGTCAAAGAAGATGTGGACCAGCTAGAACTCTCATACATTTTCACACGCTTTCAGTGGAAATATAACATGATAAAACCACTTTGGCAAAGAGTTGGGCATTCTTGTAAAGTTCAAAAAATATGCTCACATTCATCTCCGTGATTTCACTTCCTACCGAAAAGACGTAAAAGCATACGCTCACCAGACATGTAAACGGATGTTCCTAGTAGACTTGGTCACCGTGTCCCCATGTTGCAAACAGCCCAGGGGCATCCGGACGGCTCAGTTAGTGGAGGGTCCAACTTAGGTTCAGGTCATGGAATCAAGGTTCGTGAGTTTGAGCCCCACATGGGGCTCTCTGCTGTCAGCACAGAACCTGCTTTGGCTCCTCTGTCCCCCTCTCTCTCTGCCCGCCCCCTTCAAAAATAAATAAAACATTAAAATAAGCTTTAGGGGCGCCCGGGTGGCTCAGGCGATTAAGTATCCGACTCTCGGTTTTGGCTTAGGTCATGATCTCAGTTTCATGAGGTCGAGCCCCCAGTGGGGCTCTGCTGGCAGCACGGAGCCTGCTTGGGATTCTCCCTCTCTCCCTCCCTCTCTGCCCCTCCCTCACTGGTACTGTCTCTCTCTCTCTCTCTCTCTCTCAAAATAAATAAATAAACTAAATAAATATTTTAAAAAAAGTTTAAAAAGGAAAAAGAAAACAGCCCCAATGTCCAGCAACAGGTGAGCAGATAAAATGAGTTATGATGCAGCCACACAATGGACTAGCACTCCACAAGAAAAAGGAACACACTCTTCAGACGCTCAACAACAGGGACGAATCCCCAAACCTGGACTGAGCAAAGGAAACTAGGCACAAAAGAGCACATTTTGTAGGACTCATGTATGTGAAATTCTGGAAGTGTCTCCTGTGGGTGATTTTGCCCTTCGGGGGACACTCGGAAATATCTGGAACCATGTTTGGTCTGTCACAAGTTGGCGAATGCTACCGGCATCTAGTGAGTAGAGACGCTGGAGAAGCCGCTAAATATCCTACTTTGCCCAGGTCAGCCCCACCGCAAAGAATGACCCCAAATGTCCTTAGTGCTGAAGCTGAAAAGCCTCAGCTAAGTTAACCTACAGTGACAGGAAGCAGATCGGTGATTGGCACTGGCTGGGGGTGGGAGAGTGAAGGTTGCCTGCAAAGGAGTGAAGAAAATGGTATATATCTTTTTCTTTTTTTAATCTTTATTTTTTTAGAGAGAGAGAGAGACAGAGCACGAGCAGGGGAGGAACAGAGAGAGAGGGAGACACAGAATCGGAAGCAGGCTCCAGGCTCTGAGCTGTCGGCACAAGGCCCGGCACGGGGCTCGAACTCACAAACTGCCAGATCATGACCTGAGCCGAAGTCGGAGGCTTAACCAACTGAGCCACCCAGGGGCCCCCCAAAAATGGTTTATATCTTGATTGTGGTCAAATGAAGCATTGTATTTTATGGACAATATACCTCAGTAAAATCGGGTTTTTTTAGAGAAACGACTGAAATCTTTCCTGTCATTCCCATCCGTCGGGTAACTTAAAAGTGCATAATCCTTACCGTAAATGACGCTGAGCAAATCTCTCCACCTTAAATAGACTGGAGATACCACCCCTCACGTCCTACAAAATTGAATACGGTAAAACACGGGATTGTGAGTAACTTGTTCCGCGAGTGTGCCTCAAGAGAAGCAAATATTTCTAATAAATTTTAACCTGATAAATGAGCAATGTCTTGCAATACAAGTCGTACGTGATGCCCAACGTCCCATGATCACAACTGAACCAGAGGTTCTTGAAACTCGCTTTGAAATACGAGAGCTTTGGATGGCAAGCATGTTTCCGGAATGAGTTATGCTTGCAAACCAAGGTTTTACTGTACTTGCTTTCTAATTAGAATATGACGAGACAGAACAAAGAAAGGGGCAAGAACAAAGATGTCCCTTGGGCAGTCAACAGTATGATAGTATTTCCTACATACACGTGTGTGTGTGTGTGTGTGTGTGTGTGTGTGTGGACACAGGCACACAGCCATTTAGCTGCACATGTGCCATTTGCATGGTGCCCAACACAAAGAGACACATACTAAGTGTTAATAACGTTTGCCCCGGGGCGCCTGGGTGGCTCAGTCTGTTGGGCGTCTGACTTCGGCTCAGGTCGTGATCTCGCGGTCCGTGAGTTCGAGCCCCGCATCAGGCTCTGGGCTGACAGCTCAGAGCCTGGAGCCTGTTTTGGATTCTGTGTCCCCCTCTCTCTCTGACCCTCCCCTGCTCATGCTCTGTCTCTCTCTGTCTCAAAAATAAATAAATGTTAAAAAAAATAAAATAACGTTCGCCCCAACCCCACACTCTTTCTGCTTTTCAGCTCTACACCCACTGATGCTTTCATAAAGCAAAAGACTCCTTAACCTTTTAGCTTAGGGTGCGGTCTTCTGGAACAAGGCCCTCATGAAGAGAAGGCGGCTTCCATGGCGTGTTAACGACAACGTTGGAGCCTTTTTCAGTGGTGTCCCGTGGCTAGCTGTTTCCACCAAAAATCAACGGAGATGGGAGCATTTACACCAGGGATATTGGCAAATGCTGCAAATGAGGGCAGGTTGCCTGGAGAGCAGGTTGTTCGACCATTTGCCAGCAAGCTACGGCCTCTGACTCTGAAAGAAAGGAAATTCGTACAAAAAGAGAATGCACGTGGGTGTAAACATGGATCTATGATGTTTCCTCTTATGTCATAAACACAGTTGCAATCGCCCTGAAGACCGATCTTTCTGTAAAACGAGGGGGTGGGGGTGGGGGCGGAGCCTGGATATATTCCATTTGGTGGTTTAAAAGAACATCATAATTGGTAGCATAGGGGGCTTCTGGTTAAGCAAAACAAAATGCTGTTTTAAAAAAATTTTTTTAATGTTTATTTATATTTGAGGGAGACAGAAAGAGAGAGACAGACAGAGTGTGAGCAGGGGAGGGGCAGAGAGAGACGGAGACAGAATCCAAAGCAGGTTCCAGGCTCTGAGCTGTCAGCACAGAGCCCAAAGCGTGGCTCAAACCCATGAGCTGGGAGATTGTGACCTGAGCCGAAGTCGGGCGCTTAACCGACTGAGCCAGCCAGGTGCCCCAAGCAAAACAAAATGTTTATTTTAAAAACCTGTATTGGGGATAAAGCTGAATGGAGGCACAGAGTTGGGTGAGATCTTAGACCATGTCCTCAAAGGAAGGGCAGAGAAGACGTAATTTAAAGGCAGGGTCTAGGGGCGCCTGGGTGGCTCAGTCGGTTAAGGGTCCCACTTCGGCTCAGGTCATGATCTCACAGTTCGTGAGTTCCAGCCCCGTGTCAGGTTCTGCACTGACAGTGTGGGCCTTGCCTGGGATTCAATCTCTATCTCTCTCTCTTTCAAAATAAATAAATAAACTTTAAAGGAGGGACTGGCTTCTGCCTGATAGATGCGCTTTCCCGTGTTTCATGATCCCTCAAGGACGTGGAGCCCAAGACAGAAGCGATCACCTTAATCCTTGGCTGTTTTTCCAAGCCAGGAAGGCCAGGGAAGAAGGAGGGAAACATTTCCCAAAGACCAGAGGCTCTGGTGAGCTGTAGCTCTGCCCTGAGCTGCCTCTAGCTTTCTGGGTGCTGAGCTGGCCCATGAGAGAAAGCTCACCTCCATCTGGCATGGGGAGCAAAGAGACTCCCCCGATATCCCAGGCACAGCTCAATCGAGATCAGTAAAACTGAGGCCTTGGATGGGGGAGCCAGAGAGTCCTGTGGTTTGAAGGCTCTCCTAGAATTTATTTAAACCACCTTTAAAATGTGATTCCCCCGCCCCATCAAGGAACAGTATGGGGTCGCTACGAGATACTCATCTATGTCCTTGGGCTTGGAAATCAGACCTGGAAAACTGAAGGCCTTCTCTGAGCCCCTTCTGATGCTGGGAAACCCCCCTCCGCTACCCTGGGTAACAAAATGGAGCAGAGAGAGGTAGAGAACCAACTTCCAGCAGCCCTGCTGGGCCGGCCAAAGCCAGAGCTGGGCCCAGAATCTAGGCCAGCACCCTACTGCCACCCTCCCCACGCCCCCACCCCCCGCCTGCTTCTGAAAGAACCCTGGGCTCCTACGGATCTCAGGACAGACCAGAATGGAGTCATCAGCATGTCAGTACCACCCCCCCCCCCACTCCCCCCCCCCCCAAACCCAAGCAGAACTGGGGAAAGGGCGACCTGGTCTCCTGGATTTGATGGGGTGGGGGCAGACCTTTCCCTCTCTCTCTGTCTCTGCTGCCGTCACCATCTGATAGTGGGATTTTAAGAACTTGATCAAAAAAAAAAAAAAAAAAAGAAAAGAAAAAAAACAAGAAAGAAAGAAAGCACAAAAGCAGGGAGGTGGGGGGAACCCTAGGTAGAAATCAATGAAGCCTTTAAACCTTCCACACTGAAAAAGTCTGCATTTCTCTGTTGTCTTTGGGAACCCGCTGAATGGCTGGGAAACTGTTTTTAATAAACAAGAGTTCAAACGCTGAGGCTCCATAGCCAGCAGTCACGCCTTAAACTCTAAACTTTACATGAAAACTCTCCCATCCCTTTGAACTCGCCTTCCCTCTCCGGCGGAGCATTCCAGTGTTTATGCATTTTTTGAGATTGCTGGCAGGATTGCTTTGAATACTTTCCCTCTCTTTAGCAACCTCCTCCCTTCAGAACCCATTAATGCCCCACTCAGCAACATCAAGGTATTGCTTTGAAGTCCCTTCTGGCTACGGGCCGCTCACACTCTTTGGTTACTGTGCAATCAAATAATTAAATGGATTCTCAGGGAAAAAAAAAAAATCATTCTTTTCCTTGGTAATTAAACACTCCAGGTTGGACAGGAGTGCTGGGTTGCCAAGGGAGTGAGGATCTATAAAGATTCGGAGCCCAGAATTCTTTGCTCATGACCCCCAGGGGAGAAAAATAATAACAAGAGAGTCTGCTCAGTCCTCACTTCCCTTGCGCTCTGGCAGCTTCTCTGGGCCCAGGACTTCCCTTCTGAGAAAGAGAGCGAGAGAGCGGGGTAGGGGGCAGCCCGGCCAAGAGAGTTCCTTTCTGGGGTGGGGGATGACCAGGGTTGTGGGGGCATCTCTGGCTCAAAATAAGCCTGAGAGGGATTGTGGCTGCTGGAGGGCAGGGAGCGGGGCTCACCAGGGGTCCCAGGTGATTCTGCCCCTAATATGGCTGGGAGGTGGGGGACAGAGGAGGAGGGTGACAGGGGGGAGGGGGAGGGGAAAGTAAAGGGAGGAGAAAGGGAGTAGGAGGAAGGAGAAAGAAGGGGAGAAGGAAGTGAGGGGAGGGGGAGGTGAGGGGGGAGGAAGGAAGAGAGGGAAACAGGGAGGGAGGTGAGTGGGGAGAGTGAGAGGATGTGGACGGGGAGAACTAGGGGGACTGGGGAGGAGCGGGCAGGGCAGGGAGGGAAGCGTGGGGGAGGGGAGGGCCAGCGGACAATCTGCTTCTGTAGCCGCTGCTACTGGTCTTGTGTCTCTCAGGCCTCCAGTCAGCTTCTCCCAGGTTAAAGGGCCCCCACTTTCAGCTGGAGTGAAGACCCCAGGTCCTCTTTGCCACCTGCTCCACTTTGTGGCCTCCACAGTCCACCCCCCACCCCCCACCTTCTCCTTACTCACCTTCTTGCCTCTCCCAAGACTGCCCTCCCATTAGTCTGATCACTCCCCGGGGCCCTGAAAGTCCCAGCCCAGAAGTGGCTTCCCTCTGGGTCTCCAGACCAGCTCTCTTTAGGCACTTCTCACAGTGAACTGTAATGCCTTCACCAGGGGCTGCTCCGGGTTGGGGGTCGTGTCTTCATCATCTATATGCCCCCCAACCCCCAACTCCTGGCACAGGCACATGGTACCTCTCAGTAGGTGTTGGTGATGAGGATGTTCATCAGAGAACAGTGAAAGTGGCCTCGGGTCCCACGAGTTACGTTACACAAAGGCCATCGTAGAACCTAAGCCTTTGGTTGCCAGCATCTAAACATGGCATTCTTCATCACTTGAACTTGAGGTTATCTCTCCGTCATCCAGCTGTTTCCCAAAGCCACCGGTTTCTCCTCTTGAATCTCTCGCCCCTCATTTCAGGCCATGTAAGGCACACACCTCAAACTCCAGGAGCCTAGACTCTCTGCCACCCAAACTGGCCTTGAGAACAGATCCTCCCTGCCCCCCCCACACCCCCCCCCACCCCCCCGGGACAGGAGCTGCATTATTAGTCAAAATTCTTTTGGTTGAGTATGACAAAACACCCAAGTCAAATCGACTTAAGAATAAAAAGAGATGACAGGATTTACTGACTCACAGGCTGGGCAGTTGAATCTAAGGATCCAAGGGATGCTGACAATCACTTGGGTGATTGTTCTCCCTCCCCCTCCATCGGGTGGCCCTGAATTTCTTCGTCGGCTTCCCTGGCAAGGAAGCTCTCTCCAGTCCTTGGCCCCCAAAAGCTCCACGATTTTGCCCTACCATTTTAGAAGCCCCAGTAGAAAGAGAGCACCCTATTCTCCAAATTGCTGGCCCAAGTTCCATGGCTGAATCTCATCGGACCAACTTAAGTCACGTGTCCATCCCTGAGCCAATCATGGTAGCCAAAGCCATGGACTGTATCAATTGGCCAGATCATGTGCCATTCTTTTAGGTGAGTGCTCTTCCCCGAAAGAAAACCAAGGTGCTATTATCAGGAGACGAAAACGTGGATCCTGGCCCCAATAAAATAACAGATGACCACTGCAAGAACAAATCTCACTGGTGTCATTTATGGAGATTCTTGGAAGACGGTGACTGGGAAAACACTGTGTGTTGGAAGCAAAAGGGCGCAGATAAACCAGGACAAGACTTCATCCGATGTGGTACAAAGGCGGGAGCGATGAAGCTCGACAAGCAGCAGTCGAATCAAGCAGCCATGATCCAGGAGTAGGACTTCCCAACAGACTGGGGGGGGGAGGTGGGGAGGCGAGGTAGGCAGGAACTCCAAACTACTCCTTCTGGGTACAGAGGGTATTCTACAGTTCCTAGAGCATCAGGAGCCTATGCGGGACCTCACTTGCCTCTCTGCCTCCATAGAGGAGAGGCTGGGCTATGCTTCATTTTGGAAAAGGAGGTTCCGGTTAGAAGAATCAAGACAGATCTGCACAGTGACCAGGGCGGTTTGCAGAAACGGCCACCAAGTCTGCCGGAAACAACGAAAATATTCACACATGTTGAGGTTTACCCTAAAAAATGATGAGAGGCTCAGAACTCTTTACTGAGCAAGAGAGCATGCCATATATTGGCAGGAGATCCACCAGAATGTTATCAATTGGTATCTCTGGGTAGTGGGATTATAGGTGGGTTTCTTTGCCTTTTGTGTAATTCTATGTATTTTTCCTTTTTTTTTTTTTTTTTTTTTTTAACCATGATTATTTATTTTCGTGCTTGGGGGAGAAAACTACAAACTAAACGGAAAACAAAAACAAAAACCAAAAAACCTCTAAAGGGAAAACACTCTAACAAGTCAACCTTTTCCTGCCACGATCCACTCTTCTTCCATTTAATTCATTTTCTCACCGTCCCTCTGTCTCTCGCCCTGGGGACCTGGCTGTCCCTCAGTCTGGATAATTGGCCTCCGGCCGACTGGGAAGCAGGTGGCTCAAGCAGTCCTGTCCTCTAAAGTGAGATTGGGAGGGGTGGCGGCTTCTCTGGGCTCCCACTGAGCCTGGCGAGGGAACGGCTCAGATGGAAGGCAGCTGTGACCCTCCCCCAGAGCACGCCCCTCCCCCTCCCCTCGCCCCCTGGGCTCTTTCAGGCTGGATGAATGAACAACAAAGGCGTGTGGCCATCTCAGGCATGCCAAGAAGTGGGTGTCATGTGGACGACGCTTCAGCCCAAACCTTTCAAGTTGACACGCCACGACTCACGAATCGTTTATACAATTGATTATCGCCGAGAGATTTTACCCTGGTGGAAACAGACACCCGGGCACCCACTGCCTGGCTGGGGATGGGAGCCGAGGCTCGGTTAACCAATGAAGGTCCCTGCCAGGACACAAAGCCTCCCCTGAAAGTCCGTAAGAACTGCCCGCTCGCCAGTGACCAGGGGGCTGATCCCTTCTCTTGGGAAAATATGGTAGAATTGCCCTCATAGGCCTGTGCCACACTCAGAATCCCAGAGAGGAGGCGTTTTGGACATCTCCTCTAGTAAGGGCGCAGCCTCCAGACCAGAAGAGGCCCAAAAGCCATGGAAGGTATATTGGCTTTCTGTTCTCCACCTGGAAATCTTTGGAGAAGAACGTTTCATAACTTCTCCCAGTGACCTCTTCCAGGGTTTTTTGATATCCTGGTAGCCAAGATAGCTTTTGGAGAGATGGTTGCACCTGCTTTTCCTACGGTTCTACCATGAGCATCCGGGGGAAAGGGCTCAGATTCTAGCTTCCCCTTCAGGAGGGCCAAAGACGGGCAACCTGGATTTTCTGGCATGACCCAGGCTGAGTGGAGATGAAACCAGAGGCGTGTGAAGTCGTCAGGACAGAACGTGCCCAGGATAAACTGGCCTAGTCTGCACGGGGCCGTGAGGGCAGGTGGGCAGGGAGGATGCAGTGATGTGGGAGGTAGCGATGAAGGGACCGGCGGGCAGATGGAAAAAAGGAGATCGTGCACCTGGTCACGGGGCATTTCTCCTTGAGGTGATTATTGAAGTTTTTGTCCTTGAAAGATCTGTGCTTTTCTTTGCCTGTTAGGACAGACAAACGATAGGAGTCGCAATTTTGTCAGTCGGGAGAAGGACACCACTTTAAGCATTTGTTAGGGGTTGGATCGGGTCCTCACAAAAAGGTATAGTGAAGTCCTAACTAACCCAGGACCTCAGAATGTGACCTTCTTTGGCAATAAGGTCTTTGCAGATGTAAGTCAAGATGAGGTCAGCTGGGCCCTAATCCAGTATGAGTGGTGCCGTTATAAAAAGGGGACATTCAGGCACAGTCACAGACGAGTACAGAGGAAGGACTGTGGGATAAGACGCTGGGAGAGGGGCGTCTGAGTGGCTCAGTGGGTTAAGCGTCTGACTCTTGATTTCAGTTCAGGTTGTGATCTCACGGTTGTGGGATTGAGCCCCGTGTTGGACCCTGTGCTGAGTGTGGAGCCTGCTTGGGATTCTCTCTCTGCCTCTCTCTTTCTCTCTGCCCCTCCCCTGCATGTACTCTCTCTCTCTCAAAATAAATAAATAAACTTAAAAAAAAAAAAAAACCCACAGGGAGAAGACTCTTAAAGTTGGAGTTTTGCAGCCACAGCTCAGGAATGCCTGGGACCACCTGAAGCCTGAAGAGACAGGAAAGGCTCCTTCCCTTCCAGGTTTCAGAGGGAACACGGCCCTGTCGATACCTTGTTTTCCGATGTCCAGCCTCCAGAACTGAGACAATAAATGTCTGTTGTTCTGAGCTACCAGTTTGTGGTGCTTTGTCACAGCAGCCCCAAATGAGTACAACTTAAAGAAATTTTTTTTTAAATGTTTATTTCTTTTTGAGAGAGAGAGAGAGAGAGACAGAGTATGAGCAGGGGAGAGGCAGAGAGAGAGGGAGACACAGAATTGGGAAGCAGGCTCCAGGCTCTGAGCTGTCAGCACAGAGCCCAACGTGGGGCTTGAACTCGTAAACCACGAGATCATGACCTGAGCTGAAGTCAGACGCTCAACCGACTGAGCCACCCAGGCACCCCATAACAAGTTCCACTTTTTAACAGAAAGTAAATTAATACAAGGTTTGAGGCGCTTAGGCATTCGTTTAAGGGTCAACAAATGGAATAGACTGAGCCTTTGGCCATGACTTCCAAATCTCCTAGGCTCATCTGGCCTATGAGTGTTCATGTGCCATGGGCACAGCCATGTTATCAGGAAGCAGCCACAGCTGCCGCATATCCAGGAGCTGGACACTGAAATGGGGAGTCCGGACATCTGTCCCAGATCCACGCCCCTCAGTACCGAGGATGCTGGGAACAGACGCCCACGTGGTTGCAATAAAGCCCTATGACTCCATGACTTTGTTGGCAAACACAAACCCGAGGAAGATGTCTCCGTCTCCCAGTGAGCAAACCCCAATGATGGAACCCACTTTGAATCTAGACACAAAGCAGTCTGGAAAATGTAGAGTTTAGCTTTCCAATCTCTGTATTTGAGACAGCACACTGGGAACAAAGAGGAAGGAAGGTTGAGTGGGCAATCCAAAGCATCGACCACAACTGGAGTCGCCCGTCTAAATGCCAGATGCCCGGTTAAGTATGAATTTCAGATAAACAACAGATATGTTTCTAGTATAAGTATGTCCCAACTACTGCAGGGGACATACTTATATTAAAAAAATTATTCATCATTTATATGAAATTCAAATTTAATTGGGCGTCCTGTATTTTTTATTTTTTATTTTTTCAACGTTTTTTTATTTATTTTTGGGACAGAGAGAGACAGAGCATGAACGGGGGAGGGGCAGAGAGAGAGGGAGACACAGAATCGGAAACAGGCTCCAGGCTCCGAGCCGTCAGCCCAGAGCCTGACTCGGGGCTCGAACTCACGGACCGCGAGATCGTGACCTGGCTGAAGTCGGACGCTTAACCGACTGCGCCACCCAGGCGCCCCATGGCGTCCTGTATTTTAATTTGCTAAATCGAGTGACTCTAACCACAGTATCATCCATGGCTGGTTTCTAGTTTCTTCTTGTTGCGATCACTGGGAGATGGTGGGAGGGAAAGCCAACCTCAACCCCTGTGACCATCGGATCCTCCCCTGCTCCTCTCCATGTCCCATGTCTGATACAGATAGCACGAAAGTCTCAGGGGCTCCCAATAACATAATTTGGTCCAAAGTTGAATTTGGGAAAATGAAGCAAAGTCAGATGGAGAGTTAAGAAGGGTGGTGTGGTCACAGGATGTCTGGAAGAGTCTTACTCAACACTCTGTGTATCACTCAGGGTGACTTTTTTTTTCTGTATAGCTCTTTTTATTTTCTTTTAAAGGTTTTAGTTTTAAGTAATCTCTACACCCAAGGTGGGGCTTGAACTCACAACTCCGAGATCAAGAGGTGCATACTCTGTGCACTGAGCCAGCCGGGAAACCCATAATGCTCTTGTACATCAATGTCTGAGCCACAGACCCTGTTCCCTGTTCTCAGAGTGGTTTACCACTCAGGGGAGGAAGAAGAAAAGGAGGAAGGGAGGAAGTCACCATAGGCTGAGCACTGGAGGAAGTCAGGTCCTCCTGGATTCTGAAGGGGAAGCTGGGGTAGGCAGGGAGGGGTGTCGGGGGCCACATTGGGGCTTGCACATCACAGGTGAGAGAAAGGAGGGGAAAAGGCTGAGCAGAGTCAGGTATAAAGATTGGATGGTGGGGATCAGCAGGTGATAATGGCAACGGATGTGTATGAGGCCTTGAGCACGGGCCAGACTCGCCAAGAACTCTGCACACCTTCGCAACTTTCATCAGCACAGTGAAGGTGTTAGTGACTCTCCTCAGTTTAGAGTCAAACCCAGGAATGGGGACGTTCTTTGCTCAAGGCTACTCAGCTTGTAAATGGAGATAATACCAGGAAGGCAGGCTTGGCTCAGACTGGGCAGAGACTTGACTATCCAGGCTTGAGATGTAAATTTTTTTTTAATGTTTGTTTATTTTTGAGAGAGGGAAAGACAGAGCATGGGCGGGAGAGGGGCAGAAAGAGTGGGAGACACAGAATCCGAAGCAGGCTCCAGGCTCCGAGCTGTCAGCACAGAGCCCCACGTGGAGCTCGAACTCTCGAACCATGAGATCATGATCTGAGCCAAAGTTGGACGCTCAACCGACTGAGCCACCCAGGCGCCCCTAGGCTTGAGATTTAAATGGATGGCATAGGGGCATCTGGATGACTCAGTTGGTTGAGCGTCCGTCTTCGGCTCATGTCACGATCTCGTGGTTTATGAGTTCGAGTCCCACCTCTGGCTCACTGCTGTCAGCTTGTCAGCACAGAGCCTGCTTTGGATCTTCTGTCCTCTCTCTGCCCTTCCCCCGCTTACACACACACACACTCTCTCTCTCTCAAGCAAAACAAAACAAAAACAAAAACAACCAAAAAACAACACTAGATGGATGGCATAAACATGGCTTGAAGGCCAACTGTGGGCAAGTCACTGGAGAGTCAAACACAAGCCATTCTCTCAGACGGTCTGGCAGGATGTGGCCAAAGCCCTAAAAAGGAACTTTGATCTAGAGATTCTACATGAAAAACCTACATCCTAATAATTAAAGACTATTTAGCGATGAATACCGAGGGAGGGTTTAGGTGGAAAGTGTTCACTACAATGGGACTTATAATTGCAGAATTTGTAAACTATATAAATGTCCAACCATAATGATGAGTTAAATAAATGCAGCCATACATTCAGCTCGTGTTGTAGAACAATACAGAAAAGTATTTATTGATATGGAAGTATGCCAATGACATATTACTGAATGAGAAATACAGATTACAAAATAGTGTATTCCATATGGGTGCCTGTGTGCATGTCTGTGTGTTTTTTTTTTTTAATTTTTTTTTTAACGTTTATTTATTTTTGAAACAGAGAGAGACAGAGCATGAACGGGGGAGGGTCAGAGAGAGAGGGAGACACAGAATCTGAAACAAGCTCCAGGCTCTGAGCTGCCAGCACAGAGCCCGATGCGGGGCTCGAACTCACAGACCGCGAGATCATGACCCGAGTCAAAGTCGGACACTTAACCGACTGAGCCACCCAGGCGCCCCCATGTCTGTGTGTTTTAACCAGAGACAGATACTGTAAAGTGTTAATAGTGATTATTTTCATTATAGGTTATACTCTAGTTACCAGAGGCAATTTCTGTTTTCTTTTTTCCTTCCATTCTATAATGCCTACTAAGTGCCAAGCACCATGCCGGCCATTACATACATAATGGTGAATAAAAGGATATTTACCCCCCGCCTCATGAACGAGTAAGTGGGCAATGAAATCATTATTGTATAGGTACAAATAAGAATGTGCAGTGAAAGGGTGAAGGAAGTTCTGTGGTGGAGAGGACTAGGTGAGGACATACAGGGGCCCCCGATGGTCAGGGAAGATCTCTTGACATTTAAGTCAACACCCAGAGGCTGAAAAGCAGACAACCTCAGGAAGGGCTGAGGGAGGGGGCGAGCCCGGCACAGGGAACAGCATATGCAAAGACGCTGAGCAGCAGAGCACGTTAGGGACACTAAAAGGTCGGTGTGGATGACGCACAGGAATTTATGTTTTCAGAATTAGGCATTATCCGTATGGAGGACCCCCTTCCTGGGACACAGAATACAGCATAGGTTCACTCTCATATCAGAATTTTAGGAACTCTGGTTGATAAAGTAGAATAATGATGCAAAGGAAGGTGTGGATCACTCTTTTGAATCATCTACGCAATTTGGGGAGTTCCTGTACAACCAAATTAAGTTCCTGTACAACCAAATTCTTTCTTAAAGGTTAAAAAAAAAAAAAAAAAAGGAACATTTCTCTTTTTAAAAAAAACATTTTTTTAAGGCTTATTTATTTTTGAGAGACAGAGAGAGAGGGTGTGAGCAGGGGAGGAGCAGAGAGACAGAGGGACACACAGAATCCAAAGCAGGCTCCAGGCTCCGAGCCGTCAGCACGGAGCCCGACGCGGGGCTTGAACTCATGAGCCGTGAGATCATGACCTGAGCCGAAGTCGGGACTTTTAACCAACCGAGCCGCCCAGGCGCCCCAATAAAAGAAAACTTAAAGATGCTCTGGGGCCAAAGCTCTGCTCTAAGCTGAAAGCCCTCCATCAAGCAGCCTAACAGCCCATTTGTCCGCCGCCCTCTTGGTTTTGCACCCAGGGCAAGGGAAGGGGGACGTGGGAGCCCAGATGTTGCAGCGTTAGGAATGGGGCGGGGTGGGATTTCCAAACGAGGAGCTGATAATAATACAGGACGTCAGAAGGGAGCTGAGGTTTCCCTGGGACCCTGAGCCTGACTCCGCTGGCACAGCAACCCCGGAAGGCCACCCAGGCCAGGTAAAGAGCAGCTGGCAGCTAACACACAAAAGGCAGAGAAAGAGGACCTCCGAGGGGAGCCGCACATGTGAGTGACCGCCTGGCCTGCTTGCCTTCTCACGGGTGCGACGGGCCCCCAGATGGGGTTGGCACAGGGACTCGAGCCCGGGTCCGTCTGAGCCCCAGGCCTGCGTTGTAGCGCGTTATGCTTGTGGGATGAATCAAAAGGCCTGAAGATTAAAAGCCAGAAGCTCCTACCCGCACCACAGCAGGTTATGTCTCGTTGTCTTTTTGGATTGCAAAGAACCTCACAATTTGGCAGTGGGTTTGGGACACCGTCCGCTGTGAGCCTCCATTCCAGCCGGGAGGGGAGGGTGCGTCAGGCCGCATCACGAGGACCGAGATCGAGGACTCCTGTGGCCCGGCGTCCCGATTCCCTGGCACCCTGGCCTGGCCCCGCCAGCGGCCGCCCCCGATGCCTCCTCACGCTGCCACGCTGAGGCTGGCCGGTTCAAGACGGCCGCTAACCCCACGCGGCCAGGACGCCGGCCCTCCCTCCCCTGTCACATGTTGCAGCAGGGACGGAAAGCCACCCGGATCTGCTGCAGACCCCATCTCAGGAAAGCTCCGTAGAAGAGAAGTCAAGTCCAGCAGATCCTCTTTTCCTAAAATGGGTCCATTATAGGACTCTTCGAAAGTAGACACGCTCTCCCAGATCGGAATTACAGCCCGGCCTCCGAATGCCCGACACACCGGGAGGTAACCTGAAGTTTGTGGAGTGAACCACCACCGACGGCCGTTTTCCACGGCTGCACGAAGCACACTATCCAGGGAACCGTGCAGTTTTCCTGCTGAACCACCTTCTTCCCACCACCTTTGCAGCCCCGACGCCTGCTGAAGGTATCATTCGAGTTGGCACAGCCACGGAGCGGGTGCCTGGTTAGCCCCGAGCTCAAGGGTCATTCGTCCCACTAGACATTCCAGATCCACGCACCATTTCCTGGAAATGCAAGGGTTCCTGGGAGAAGCCCATCTCAGCTCCGTATCTCCGGTCCCCGCCTGGCCGGATCAGAGGAAGAGGCAGCACTGGAAATGGAGAAGTTGTCTACGGCCTGCTCCGGGACAAGAAAATCCTCAGCCAGTAACCAGGTGATTTTTTTGAAGCACTGGTTTTTCAAAACCCCCCAGGTGGGGTGAGAAGACGTGGGGGACAGTCAGAGCTGGGCTCAAGCAAGACGGGACATCAAGGGCAGCTGCTCACACTCGGAAGGGTGCCTCTGCCCTGCTCCCACCCCCGCGGATGCAAAGACGAGGCCCACGTTTTGAAAAATATAAAATTTTAATAAAGGCTACATCTCTTAATTGCAATAATTATTGTACCAAGTAGATTTCCTTAAATGAACTCTTTATAGTGCATAATTTACAGTATAAGTAGAACAAAATGCCATGGCAAAAGTCGTTGAGTACAAGACTTGTAATAAAAAGGCGTAAAATATATTTATACATAAACCCCTTTCAAAAAACAAGGGAAAGCTTGAGCCCTCAATATAGGGCGACGCACGGAGCAGGACCCCGTGCAGGTACAGGTACTGTACTGATTTAAAGTCAAGCACTAGAGATAGTGGATTAATACTCTCTTGTCATACAATATATACAGACATATAGTACAAGGAACAATGGCAAACAGAATGTACAGATGAACTTCACACAAAAACCCGAACGTCAAAATGAAGGTGTCTGGAGGAAAGGGTGCTGCTAGGTCTTGCCACAACTGTCCGCTTCTTTGCAGGGCAAGGGGGGGAGGGGGGGGGCCGGGGTGGTTTCCAGGACGGCGGTGGTCCAAAGACTAATTAAAACAAACAAAAACCCCCACAAAACCCAAAAAACCTCCCCCTCCCCCAAACTCCAAGGAGTCGTTATCTCAATAAAAGCACAAGTTGAACTCCAAGGTTCTAGCAAGCCTCCGCCACGGGGCGCCGGACCTTGGTGGGGTTAGAAAAGTTACTGAGTAAATCTGGGGTCCCAAAAGGGAGGCTTCCCACCCTGCACCCCACAATGGATCCCCATCCAATGTGATGACACTACATGGCGGTGACGTTGCCACATAAATCAGGGCCTTCACGACAAAATAGAGCAGCACAGAAAGAAAAAAATGCACCAATTTCTGCGTGTGTCAATGGTAGGGCACCATTTGTAAAAGTCTATCTTCGCTTGGAGAAGGGCAGGGCAAAGCATAAGAAATCCTCTTTTAATGAAGAAATCATTCATGCAGTCCTAGCTCAACCCCTAAGTTTGGATAGGGCAATTAAAACCTCCTCTCTCCCCCTTCTGTGTTTAAAGCAGCATATCCATAAACTGGGGACAGGGGGAATCAATTGTTCAATAAATAGCAGTAAGGGTTCCTGTTCAGGTAAGCTATACACAGTTTCTCTTAGTTTATGGATTTCAGATCCCTAGGCAGTCATATATTATGTATGGCAGTCTCTCAAATACAGTCAGTATCTTCAATAGCCAAGAGTGGTCATGTTTTTAATAAATAGTTCAGGCTTTTCTTATCTCAGTACCCAGCTCGTGAATAATGAAAACCAACCTCCCCCTCCCCCCACCCTCCTCCCCAAGTGGCCAGTGGCCAATTCTCCCCTAGACTTCGTCTTCTTCATTGGTTTAGTTTTCCTTCAAAAGGTCTTGTCACGGTCCGTCACGGCCAAGGCCGGGGCGTGGGTGTCGGCCCCCACAGTCCGCCAGAGCCCGACCCCAAGGGCTCAATCGATCCTCTCCACCTTCCCCAGAATCCTGCCTTCGTACATGGGGAGCACGGCCTCATCGTCCCAGATCTCCTCAAACACGGCTCCGCAGGCAAACTCGTCGCTTGCTTTTTTGAAGTAATACCTTAAAAGGAAAACCCAAAACGCGTCTTGGTAAGACTGCATTTTCTGCTTTGTTTAAAAGAGAGGTTATGTCAACACCGAGACGACAAAGGGGTCCTGAGGGTTCTGCTGCAGCTGGCGTGCATGTAAACCTCGGCCCGCATCCGACTGACGACGGCCACCGGGGCGTCACGGGAGGCCACCCCGGGAGCAGCGGGCCGGGCGGCCAACCGCCTGCGGACAGCTCCGAGGCTGCGGTCTTCGGCCCGGCACGCACATCAGGGCAAGCGCACGTTGTGGGCAGAGCTGTCTGCTTTCTCCCTTTTTACCAAGGGGGGCATGGGGAGGGCAAAACTTGCCTGGTGCATCTGAAGTAGCAGCTGAGACGGGCCCCTCAGAGAGGCCCCAGCCCCCCCCGAAACTGCAGAAGTCCGGAGAAGGCAGAGACCCCAGCCTCCGCTGCCCACAGGCCCCGCTCTCCTGGCCCGACCCTGGCTCAGCCATGGGACAGGCTGCTCTCCTCAGTGGCCCCTGCGGGAGGCTGGCCAGCCCCACCTTGCTTCCCAGGGCTGCAGACTGGCCCCGGCCCCGCTGCTCTCCCCTCTTCGCCCCGTTTCCCTCCCACCCCTCCGGGGTCAAACACTAAAGACCCTTCTATTATGCCCGTTGATTAAAGGTTCCTTTTATCCCACCCCAGACTCCTTTCTTCTAAGGCTGTTTAATTGTGTGGACGCAAATGACCGGCCTCTCTCAGGAGAGCCACATTCAGAAACGACGGCTTGTCCTCCAGGCGGGCTCACCCCCAAGCCCCTTCCTTCCCCGGTCCCCTTCCAGGGAGACCCCCTCAGGCGGATTAAACTCGCCCCTGCAAGCCGGCACCTCCAGCCAATAAAGGCCACTCACGGAGGGAGGGTCACGATCCTCTGGGGGTTGGGCGGGGGGTGGCCGGCTCTCTAAAAAATGCAATTGTGTCTCAGGGTTACAGTTGGTTTTTGTTTCTGTCTTTTCATTAAAAAAAAAAAAAAAAAGAATTCCCCTTGGTTAGAACTAAACTTCTTTCCTCTTTAATGAAGGCAAGCCAAATACTTTCATAGGAGATAAGGCTGAATAAAGTGAACCAGCTGGGTTTAGTCAAGGTTCCTGGTTTTTAGCCCTCGCAGCTGGGCCACAGCACCGGGGTGAACGGCACGGCCCGGACGGGTCAGTGGGGAGAGCGCTTCCTATCGAGGGGATCGGAACACTCGGGGGGCTGGAGAGGAGATGGGGGGGGGGGGGGGGCCTGGGCCACGGAGATGCCAGACGGGGGGGGGGGGGGAGGCCACCTTTCCCACAAGGGTCTCCCGTTCTGACGTCCCCCTCCATTGGGCCCCACGGCCCCCCAGCTCTGACCCCCCGGGTCTACCGAGCTGGGCCCTCTCTGAGCACCTCTGAGCAAACACACAGTGACCTTTCACAGAAATACAACCTCTTCCAGAGAGGAGAGAGGCCGAGTTCCCTCGGCCCCAGCCCCAAGACTTCAAACACACTGCGCTGCCCTCATTTTCTCCAAGAAACGGGCTTTTCCACTGCAACATGCTTTCTGTGGCAAACTTTGCTTTCTTCTGACATCTGGCACCGATAGCGTCTGGCACGTCTGGAGAGACTGTTCTCCTTTTGAACCCCTGCCATGTTGAGATGACTCAATGCGGCCCAGGTCCCCCACTCCCGTGGCCCCATCCCCGCTGGGCTTTTTTATTGGGGGGGGGGGTGTTGCTGAGGGGGAGCCCCACCCCTGCCGGGCGGGCCAGGCACGACACCCTATGCCCCCACGAGCCAGGAGAGCAAGTACAGAGAGATAAGGCGGCTGGGAAGGGCCTGGCCACAGCCTGATCCAATCAGTAAAGAATTCGAGAGTCAACCATTTGTGCAAGTCTTTGTGCATTAAAGGGGAGGCCGAGGCTTCAAAGCCAGGCTTATTAAGTGTGCCTTAGGAAAAAAAAAAAAAAAAAAAATCAGAGCCAGATGTGGCCGGAGTGGCTGAGCGCGGACCCTCCCCTGCAGCCTCAGCTCGGCGCTCCGTGGCCCTTTCTCCCCTGAAGGTCACCTGCAGCTCCACTCAAAGTCCAGCCGAGTCAAAGCTGAGATCAAAATGAATCCCTGGAGGGGCACACTTGTGTAATTAGTTTCACCTTGTGTCTGTTCAAGATAAAAAAGAAAGAAGACGACGACGAAGGAGCGGAAGCAGCCAGGCCCATGCCCCAATCCCTCTGCAACATTTGCAGCATTGTCTCTGCCCCGCCGTAAAATGGAAAGATCTAAGCCCAGCTCCACACCCTGCTTCTCGGTCACTTACAGGGTCCTGGCCTCAGAGCCCTATCCTTTCCCTGCAAAAGGAAAGCACTGTGGGCCCCTGCCCCAGTCAGCTCCTAGGCAGAGTGCCTGGGAGAGATACGCAAGGCCCGCTCTGGCAGGGACAAGGTCTCGGGGTACTGGAGGTGGACTCCGGGAGCCAGCGCCCACCCGGCAGGTTGCTAAGTGCTATTCGGGTTCTCCGTTCCCATCCTGGGCTGGCGGCGGGAATGGGCGGGCACCTTCCGAGCACGAATTGTGCTCCTCCTGAAGCTGTGTGCGCCCGGGCACCTCACCTGCCTCCCCCTTGCCCTGGTCCTGCACATGGCACCCCAGACACAGCTGTAGCAGAACCCACATGTTCCCTTGGGATGAAGGCCATGTGAGGAGGGGCGGCTAGGCCTCCCGGCAAACGGGGGTGGAGTCATCACCCACCCCAAGTTAAGGGGAAAGTCACCAAGAAAATGGTCCCTGCTCTTGGATCCTCTTGGGGGCCGTAGGAGGCCAGAGGAGCATCTCCGCTGAGCAGGCAGGGAAAGGAAGCCTGGGTTGGGGGTGGGGGGGGGGGGCAGGTTCCCTTGCCAAGGCTCCAACAGAAAGAGTAGCCAGCCCTGTCCGCCTGGTGCCCACCCATGGGTCCTGCCCCTTCTCTGATGAGCATTCCTGCTTCACATGGCCCGTTCACCACAGGAGGTAGTTCTTCAGGCAGAAAGGCTGAGTAAGGAGAATGCTGTCTAGATTCCTAGGCAATGGTCCCTGCCCTTCCCCAAGCCTTCAGCGTGAACAGTCTCTCCTAGACCCAAGCCTCCCTCACTGGTCGGTCCGTCTGTCTCTCCCCGACACACACACCCCTCCTCTCCCTTGCAGGTAGGGCGTCCACAAGGTGGCCCAAGCCCAGCTCTCCTGGCAAAGCCCCTTTCCTCCTCAGAGTCTCATTCACCTGGTAGAAAAAGCCTGTCCCGGTCCCCACAGAGCCCTCCCAGAGGCCTCCCTGCTGCTGTGTTATTTCTGTCAGTGGTGAGGGGAGAGAGGAAATGAGAAGGAACCAAGCACCAGGCAGCCCAATGGCCTCCCGAAGCGCCTGCCTCCCGGCCCCTCCCGGGTCCGGCCGGGCCAGGGAAGCGACTCTGGCTCTCGGTTCTGAGCAAACAAACTCTGGAGCGGCAAGAAGCCGCAAGGCCCTTACCTATAATTTCCCTTTTTGCTGAGCTGCTCTTTAAAGTGGCCCAGGGTCAAGCTCTGAGCCTTCAGCATCCTCCTGTATGGAATTTCTTCTCCACAGAAAAAGTATGTGACGACCAGCTCGCTGGCCTGGAGCGCGTGCACCGCCGCCAGCTTCTTTGGCTCTTTGTGACTGAAAAATAGGATGGAACGCAACGAGTTCAGCATCCGAAGGCAGCAAGTGCTCCCAGCACACACACAGGCTCTCAAACAGTCTCCAGAGATGAAGTGGGGCTGTAGCTAGAAGCTCAAAGGGGGCTTGGGTGTGGGGGGCCCCTGGATCACAGAGGCAGCCACCTCTGGGAGCACACAGCCCACCTCCGGGTCACCTGCATGGCGCACACAGGAAGGGACAGTTTCCTTTTGGTTGTAGACACTGCTGTTGTTTCCCTCGCTAGCTCCAAAAGGGAGGGGGGGTGGGGACAGAACAGTCTCCTTCAGGATGGCACACACGGGGTGCCAGCCAATGAAGACGGGAGGGCAAGCGACCACAGAGCCATGGGAATGCTGTGGAGACAAACCAGAGCATCTCCTGGGATGGCATGGACGCCAGAGCCCCCTGGGAAGGCGAGCCCAGGCACTGTGACCTCCCTCGTTTATTCGGAGTTTGTAGAGTGGCATTAAGAAGGAAAAAGACAGCTGGTACCCTTAAGGTCGACCAATGAAAACAAAAGGGTCCAGGGCGGTGGCTTATTCAGGACCTCAAACGTTGCTCATCGCTCAAGAGGAACAAGTTAAGCCAAGAAACCTTGAATCACTGGGCCCATCTCACACCCCTGCAGATTTCTTTCTAACTGCACCAGCCTGTAAACGAACCAAGCTTCTCGGTCCACTTTGCAACAGTGTAAATTGACGACAAGGATCGTGGCCCGACTGGGGAAGGCAACCAACAGAGCAAACAAAGCAAAACAACAAAGACTGTCCTCTCTCCATCTCTGCAATGGCGGAGACTCCTCTTCCTGCTCAAAGTTTCCAACTTGCTAACTTCAAGCTGAACGAAGGCAACTTTTCCATCCAGGTCTGGGGACCCCTTTTATCCACCTGCTAACGGCGTCACATCTCAGCTCTTTGATGGCGGCGTGCCCAGGAGCCCTGAGCCACCCACCTCTTCGGGAAACAACACCTGTGTACGAGCCACGGTGCGTTTCCCGGTAAAGGCCGAGTTTCCGAGATCCTGGTTTACGGCCACCTCTGCATCTGCTGGTCCTCGTTGCTAATGTTAAAATCGAGGTGATTTTAACCTACTAGAAAAAATTTCCAAAAAATCCCAACGCCAGAGAGTTGATGCCCTGAAACATAAACCACGAGGCGGATCCCAGGAAGGTCGGGGTAAAGACACTCACTCTTCTGAAGCCAGGCTTGGGTTAGAGGAGGGCGTGGCTCCCGCCTGACCAACGGCCGAGTGGTTCCTGTCCCTCTGCTGACTGGCCACACAGCACCTGAGGGCACACAGCCAGAGCGGAGGATTGAGAGAGAAGCCTGCTGTCCCCTGGCAAAGGGGGAGCAGACAGAAAAGGAGTGCCCTGTAGGCCCTAAAGAGACACAGAGCCAACTTCCATCCCAATGGGGCACAGCCATCCTATCCTAGGTTCCCTGGGAGCCTGGGACTGGACACTGCTGGCCCAGGCAAAGGGCTGAGCTCTAAGTTCGCCACCAGTCACGGCTTCTTACGTGTTCATCTAACCGGCTTCACGTGATCAGGGCGGCTGTAGGGAACGGGATTTGTAAGGAACTACTGAAATTCATTCTCCTGCAAGGCCTGACTTGCCTAACAAACAGATCCTTTACCGGCTGGCTCTTCGGAACAAACAGAACTAAGAGGAACAATTTCTAGCAGGTGGGAAGGGGACTCGTTATATGGCCAGAAGCCTCCCCTCCTCCCTGAGGAGTGACGGAGACCCAGGTAGAGAGGGCAAGAGGCCCTTTTGTGAGAGGCCAGGTCCCAGCCTCTGCCTTCACTTCACCTCTGTGCTGCTTGCACTCACCGCTGCTTGGGGGGCTTGGACACCTCGGCCAGCCTGCGGCAGGCTTCCTCTAGCTGCGCCAGCGTGTTGGGTGGGGTCAGGGGAGGCATCGCGGGGTCCTGGGTGAACGGGTGGGCTCGGGGGGCAGCGCGGGGGTGCCCGTTACTGCCCCCCAGCAGGTGGTGCCGGCCGGCTCGCTCGGCGGGGGACGCGCGGGCGCACTCTAAGGGGTAGGCCCTTTTTGTGCTCTGGGCACTGAACAAGGAAGGAGAGAGAAAGCAGAAGGAAAGAAACTGGGTTAGAGAAACTGGAAAATATGACTTCAATAGAAACTTCTCTATTCTGCCTTCAAAGAGAGGAGAGAAAAAAAAAAA
>NC_064814.1:19507729-19522037 GCF_023721935.1 Panthera uncia | reverse complement strand
GGGGGGCTGGGGGGCTAGGTCTCCCCCACTGGCCCCGCACAGGAGCATGCCTCCTCCCACTCCTGTAGTCCCCAGGCGAGGGAGGGACCCCTGGCCCCAGGAGAGGAGGACACTAACCAGGGTGTATATAACTCTGCCCATCCCTCCTTGGAGTTGGCCTGCCGTCTCCCCATCTCCGTCTGCCCCCCCAGGGCCTAAGTTCCACAGGCAGACCCCACCGGGAAGACCCCGAGTTTTCTCTCCAAACCAGTGTCAAGTGAGCGTGTGTAATTTGGAATCCAGCTCCAGGGAGCCGGCGATTACTGCTTCCTGCCGGGCATTTACTCGATCGGCAGCAACCTTGACTGTACCTGACTCCACCTGCCTGACGCCTGTGTCTTCTCTCATTCAGCCCTCCCCTGGAGCAGGGAAAGGGGGTGCTCTTTAGTAGCACCCCCCGCCCGAACCTCAATACCCAACTTGGAAGTTGTTTTCTCTCTAAACGTACTCTTTGAGGTGGGTCTCATTCAGGGCACCCAAGGCTGACGGGGGAAGGGGACAAAAGAGAGACACACAGAGGCAGGAAGTTATAGCTACTCGCACCCCAGAAATATCTTTTCCCACCCTTCTGCACGAGGCCTGGGCTGGCCTTGCATATATGCTTGTCTTGCATATATAAGGTGCCAGACTCGCCCAGGGAAGCTTATCTGAACAACCCGACCTGCACAGAGCTATCAGTGGCTGGGACCAAGCCTACCACTTCCTCATCCAGCCAAGTATAATGAAGGAAGGAGCAGGGGAACTAATGAATGAGAAGCAATACAATCCTTTGGACTCAGGAGTTGGACATACATCAAGTTTCAAGTCCGCACCCCACCACTGACCTGGAATAAGTTGTATATCCTTTTCAGAAGTTACATATCCTTTGAAGCCTTGATTTCCTCATCCATAAAAGAGAGCTAAGGATAAAGAACCACTTTTAAGGGTTGTTTATGACTGAAATAATTTTCAAGCTATCTTTTTTTTTTTTTTTTTTAATGTTTCCCACTTACCAGTCCCGAGCTAACAGGCCCCAGAGGCTGTGGGAATCGAGATAATATGCGCAAAGTGCCAGCCATAGTCGCTGGCATGGAGAGAGCAGAGTGACCGCTATTTGCTGTTAATGGTACCATCTGTCCAGTCCAGGAAGCTGACCCCAGAGACCTGGGCAGGATGATCACACTCAGTCCTGTACTCGTGGCTTCCGGGCCCAGTCAGACATTACTATAGACCTTTCCTGGCTGACCCTGCCCAGGCTGCAGGGAATCCAAGGCCTGCGGCCCAGAGGGAAGGTGGGTCTGTGGCTCCTTCCTTGGTGCCATCTTCCGTCACAAAGAGCGGCTCTGTCTGAACCCCCAGGGCCCAGGGCAGTAAAAGGGCCATAAACAGAGCGAGCTGCCATAAACCAGAGACAGAGTCGTTAGCAGTTTCCTTTCTGATAAGGGCTTCAAGGGCCCCGAGAAGACTGCTGTGATTTCCAAGTCTGGTCCTTGCGCCCCACATATTTGAGTCCTTGGGTCAGAGTCCACAGAGAGAGACAGAGGAGATTGAGGAGAAGTCCTCCGAGGGGACGGGAAACACCGGGAGGGCAAGAGGCAGGCTGTAGAGGGTTTGGGGTAATAACAGTAGCAAAGTGGCTGAGGCTAGGAGGCACCTCCTGTGGGCCAGGCTCTCTGAGAAGAGGTCATCTCATCAACTCCCCTGCCCAACCACTCCCTGTGGCAGACACTACTATTATCAATCTATTTCACAGGAAACACAGGCCTGGGGGCAGGACACAGCCTAAAAACACTGAATGCAGGCCCCCTGTCCAACATCAGGTACTTCAAGATGGCGCCACCATGGCGCCTCTGAGCATGGGGACTGTGTGTCTGCACTGATCACCTGCCCATGAAGCTAGCCCATCTAGGGGGCTCCAGACGCTCGGTGAAGGTCACACGGCAGTCACACAGTGCACTTGGGAAAGAACAAGGCTCTGGGTTGGTTCCTTGATTCCTCCCAGCCCTTTTACCCCAAGGCCATTGCCATTGCCTTGTAAGATGTCCATCTCCACTTGCTTAGATACCCTCCTGGGGGCAGTGGAAGCACCCAGCTGGAAGGAGGCGCCCCGTAAACATCCCTTGAGGACAGACGTGAGGGCTGTGCTACTGGGCACTTGCCTGGTGCTTTAGCCGATGGAGTTTTCTCGTAAAAACTCTTGTCCCGTGTTAGCTTTCCATTCTCTGAATGACAGGTGTCGGCTCCCATAGGCCTAAGTATCTGATGGCATCTAGTCTGACCCGCTAGTTTTAAGAACAATAGCCATCACACTGAAGAGGCGTTTTATTGCATTTCCAGTTGGCTCTGTGTTCTTGCTGATCAAGCACATAATCAGGGAGGGTTAGGGGCCAGCGCCCACACCTACATCTCAGTCCTGGCTCCAACTTGCTCAGTGGCCCAGGTCACTCTGGGCAGTGCAGGGTTCTCACCTGCACAAGGAAGGGCTTGGATACCAGCGTCTCTGACTCTTCCATTCCAGACTCTTCTTTTAAAAAAAAAAAAACTAAATTTTTTAAAGTTTATTTATTTCTCCCAGAGAGAGAGAGACAGACAGACAGAGCATGGGTGGGGGAGGGGCAGAGAGTGAGAGAGGGAGGCACAGAATCCGAAGCAGGCTCCAGGCTCTGAGCTGTCAGCACAGAGCCCAACGCGGGGCTCGAACTCACGGACCGCGAGATCGTGACCTGAGCCGAAGTCGGACGCTCAACCGACCGAGCCCCCCGGGCGCCCCTCATTCCAGACTCTTCTACTCCATTCTCCCTGCTCACTGCACGTTGCACCCACAGGAGATAGGCACAGCCTCACCTGGGCTGTGGCCAGGCTCATCGGGTAAAGAGGAACGAAGACTTCAGAAGGCAGCAGACCGTCACCTACTCGCTCCTCTTCTGCACGTGCAGCTCGGGGAGGTGGGGGGCTCCCTGGAGGGAGCGGAGAAGTGCTGGTCTGTGACCTTTGGTCTTGATCACAGGTGCGGCACTCAAGAATGATATAACATGGATACAAGCAGACGCCGACAGGTTGGGACCCGCCTCTTCCTTCTGTCCCTGTGGCCTCTTCCAAAGGGCCATTGTGCCTCTGTTTGGGGAGGAAGGGCCAAGTTTCCCAAACTCTCCTGGAATTAATGATGAGTCCAGGAAGCCATCTTGTGCATTCCGAAGCATTCAGGGTTATGCAGAACAATAGGAATCCATGTGTGTAAGAGGAGCGATTAAGTAAATCACACCCACGGCACAGGCAGTATAGGAACATTATATGAACTTTTAAAAGGTAATGGGGTTGTAATGATACTGGAAGGACATGTGAAATCAACTCCAAAAAGCAAGAGGCAAAAGTTGCATAAAACATGTATTCAACTAGGTAAAACATACAGAAAAATGAATCGAATAGTAGATGGCAGGATTGCGGATCCCTTTTCTCTGGCTTTTTATAGGTTCTCGGCCACCCCCAGCCAGGCCTGGATGGTGACATTTTGTGCCGTGTGACCCTATCCCTTTCTGGGCACAGCTGATTGAACTGTGTGCGGCCATGTCACTCATGGGCGGCCCGTCACGGGCTAGCCAGTGCCCCTTGACTGGAGTAGTGAGGCCTAGAGAGAGGAGCTGGGTTGTTCAGTTTGCCTCCTGAGCTCAGAAATTTGAGCAGGGAGACAAAACGAGAGCAAGGCTGGGGAAACAGTAGCCATGGCCTGGGAGGTGTTGAAGTTATGAGGGGCAGAGGCTGGGGCCGTGCCCTGAGGGATCCCGAAGGCCCTGTTCTTGCAATGCACCCCTATTTTCCCTTGGGGTCAATTGACCGCCTCTCTGGTCCTTGAAATGGAATATTATTATTTTGTATTTTCCAAAATGTCTATAATGACATTATATTCCTTTTAATAATTTACTACCAAAGAGGGGTTCCGTGGCATCCTCGGCGACCCTGCCATTTTGGAGTGCCTTCTACTGAGTCAAATATTTTACATAAGCTTGGCTTCGCATCATTTCACCAGGGTTACGGAACAGTGGCCCGTCAAGGCCATTTGGACGCTGGGCAACGCAGATCTTCGGCTGGGGGCCTTGGCATCAGACTCTCCCAGCCAGGGCCTGCTGCGGACAACCTGACAGGCCCACAGGGCCTTGTCCCTCTCAGAAATGTCATCTCTGAAAAGCAGCTTGGCATCGCTTGTCTCGTGCCCACCACGGTTTTAGGTAAGTCGGTGAATCTGCGTTCGCACAATACCTCATCTGTACTGCATTACACAGCCACTCACGCGCACCAGCCAGAAAGCGAACGGCCTGGAAATACCGGACAAGAAGATGGGAGACAATGTGGAACCTGGTTTTGAGAATCTGAGGTCCATTTCCTCCGCGAGGGGACTTTTGTTAGTAAGTCTGAACAGATAAGAGTGATCAGCTCCCGGCCCTGTAATCCTTCGGCATTTCCACTGCACTCCAACATTTCTCCCCTTGAAGTTTTAGTTCTCCACACTTCCTGCTATCTCAGACTCTTGGCCAGACCTGCTGACTTGAAAGGGCCGGCAGAACGGCCTCAAACGTTCTCTCCTCCTGGATACAATGCACAAGGCCACGTTCACCTATATTAGCTTTTGTGAACCTCCTTCCTGCCTGTTTGCAGTGCCGACTGCTGGGCAGGTGAGGCCCTGGCTGGGCGACATGGGAAGGGGCGGTGTATGGGCTCTCCAAGCACCCTGAGCTTCTAGGGGAGAAGGCAGGGATGACGCAGCCAGATGAAAGCTACTGGGGACACCCCAGCCCCGGGCTCCTGGCCTGGTTTCACCACTTCAAAGCTGTGCGGTTTGGGCAAAAGCTTTTGCCCTTCCTGTGCCTCAATTTTCTCAACGGTGAAATGGGAATGAACTGTTAACAGGGAGGCTGAGATGAGAAAATGGGCGTAAAGGTCCACGTGGCCAGTCGGTGTCCTGTGAACGCTGGCTTCCCTTCATCCTCGGGAACCAGGCTGCGGCCGCCTCTCCTCTCCCTCCCCTTGTGCCTCCACCGGAAAGAGGTCCGAAGGCCTCTGGAGAGACTGGTGGGGGCTGGGCATGCAGAGCACAGGGCAGACACCCCAGGCCAGGCACCTTCGAGATTCTTCCATGAGCCAACCAACTGCTCGTTTCGCAGACTCTGTCAGCACGCAATGCTGTCCTGGCCCAGGGAAGGGTGAGTGGCTGCAACCAGGTTTAGAAACACATGTCAAACCCAATTCCAACCAGATGAGGCTGGCCTGCTTCCAACGGCCACTTTCCATCGCTTCCAGCCAGAGGGAGGCTCGTCCAGATCCCACCCCCAGGCAAGCCAGGCCTGTTGCTTCCCCAGGGTCCTTGGGTCCAGACTGAGAAGCTCACCTCTCTGCTCAGGAGGCTCCTTCCAGAAGGTCCAAACCATGAGTCATGGAGCTCAAGGAAGCAGCAACCTTCCGGAGAACCCACGGCCCATCCTATAGTTAAACGGGCCAGTTCTCTCCCTGACAAGGGGAGGAGCCGGGCAAAGGAGGAGGCGAGGAGGTGCTGTTTAACCACCACAACAAGGGGGCTGGATGAGCCACTTGGCCAGGAAGCCACCGGCTTCTCTTTGCTGGGTTAAAAATGGTGGCTGGAAAAAAAAAAAAAAAGCCACCACCACCCAAAAAACCAACCCACCAGAGAACGCGGCATACCAGCAAAGAGTCAAGAAGGAAAGGAAATCCAAATGTTTTGAGTTTAGCTATTAAGCATAGTTTCCAGCGAATGTACTCATGTCTTGAAATGAAACAGATGAAAGCAACATGTGTCAATGGTTGTAGGAAGGCAATAATGTCATCAACAGGAAATAAAGAAATTGAACACTGAAGCCTCAGCCCAGAACTTAACTCTTCTGCTCCAGCCCCAAAGGCTTTCTGCATGGAAGGCTGGGGAAGTTTCTTGCACCGCTGGGTCTCTGCCTCCACGGGCCCTGGGAGAACCCTCCGTACGCACCAGAGAAGGACTTGCTTTGTTAAGGGCTGATAGCCTTGGAAGGAAAGGAGCCCCACAAGCCCAGGAAGAGCTAAAGGGGAGCCACACAGCCTCTGTCCACCAGCAATTACAAATCCTTGGTGCTGGGACCACAGCGAAGAGTTCTGGGCAAGGGCTGAACTGGCTGCTGGCAGGGGTGGCCAAGCCAAGGCCAATGTGCTGGCACTGAAAGGGTGGTTGGTGCCCCCAGGGGACCCGCGGGCCCCAGGAGGCGGTCAGGGCTGCTCTATGGCCGGGGATACAGATGGAACAGGCTCTTCTCACCCAATCCCTCCACTCAGGACGGAATGGAGAAAGTTCACACCCACTCCTCTGGCCCACCCCCAGAGAACCGGGAGAAGCAGTGACTCTGGGCCCCCGGGAAGGTGAAGCCGATGTCCACACCCAGCCTTGGGGGTGCTGAGAATGGCTTCTGCAGGCCTCTCTCTCCCCGCTTTCATCTCTGATGGACTGACACTACTCAGCTTTGGGGATACCTGCCTCACTATTGAAATCTATCACATGCAAATAATACATAAAACTTAAAAATGAAACAGGAAGGGGGGGGGGAACACCACAGATAAATAAAGCAGGATCATGGAGCAAGAGCGTTTGTTAGTCTGGTTTTAGATGTGGCCTTGGCCACAGGCCGCACCTGTCACCTGCATCAGAATCCTTGGGGAGCTTCGGAGCTCGGCTCAGGAGACGCAGAAGGCCAGCTTTGGGGATCAGGGAGCTAGTCCACTGATTTTCACACTAGGCTGGACCGAGATAATCTAAAGCAAATGGATGGTAACGGTGTCATTACAGGTAGATAAAATTAATGGGCAGAAATGCTCTAATTCCTTCTTTCATCATTAAAAACAATTACACCTCTAACAGGTCTCAGTGCCGGATTCCAGGATAGGTGCTTTGGTATTACTCGGAAATATATATACTTGGATTGACCGTGCCTATGTATCCTGGTCTGCTCGGGCCATCATAACAAAATTCCGTAGACTGGGCAGTTTACGCAACAGGAATTTCTTCCTCACAGTTCTGGAGGCTGGAAATCCACGACCAAGGTTCCAGCCAATTCAGTTCCTGAGGAGACCTCTCTTACTGGCTTCCGGTAACTGGCAACCATCTCACTATGTCCTCATTCGGTAGAGAGAGTGAGCGAGTTCTGTTCTCTTCCTCTTCTAATAAGGGCACTGATCCAATCGTGGGCGTCCCGCCCCCATGACCTCGTCTGACCCCAAGTACCTCCCCAAAGCTCCATCTCCGAACACCATCATCTCGGGAGTTAGGGGTTCAACATGGGAATGGGGGTGGGGCACAGCTCATCCCACAGCAGCGTGTCTGGAGGACCGTCACCAGGTCAACCTGACCCCCATCGGCAGGTGCCTGCCATGTGCCACGCACTGTCTTAGGCTCAGGGACAGTGTCAGCGACGGTCAGACATAGGTTGTGTCCTCTAAGAGTCTGGGAGGTAAACACAGAAGCAGACAACATAACAATAACAGGGGAAGAGCCAAAGCGGCGAGGGACACGGGATGCTGGGGGGAGGGGCGACAAAGGGGCAGAAACGAGTCCAAGGAAGCCAAGAAGGCCAGCCCTAGAAGGCAGAAGAACACGAGCAAAGGCCCAGACACCAGACACAGTCCTGGGCGTGGGCACAGCTGCGCGCAGGAACGTACCTTAGGAGAATACAACGTGCCAGGTGAGCGGGCGTCCAGAGCGGAGCTGGTGTGGCCAGAGCAAGGAGAAATGGAATGTTCTGGTCCAGAGTATGGCCTTGACTTTATAGAGAAACCAGCTAGCGGGCGAGCTATGCCATCAACTGTGTTTCAGGAAGTACCTGCTTGTGGGGTGGGGAGTTGGGTCTAACGACAGGTGAGATTCAGGAAGCAGGGACCCCGGTGGGAGTCCCTGATAATCTAAGAGGTTGTATTTGGTTAGATATTTACATTTTATTTCCGCAACTTTCTTAGGTCGGGCTCCCCAGAAGCAGGATTCCTGAGACTGGAATTCAAGTGGATTATTAGGAAGCAGTCTCAGGGAAAACTTGTAGGGTGGCAGGAAGGTGGCCTGGAGAAGGGAAGGAGGCCGGTGAGTGCGCGATGTCCATCAGTGTCCCCCAGAGGGTAACTATGGCTTACTGTCACCCTGGCTCGGGGACAAAGGAGCTGGAGAATTTATGTCCTGGCATTTGTAGTATGACACACAGTTAAGGGCTAGAGGGAGAGGATAGGGGGTACAGGCAATTCTTGCTCTCCAAGCTTGCAGGCAGAGTGGGTCCCAGCAGCTTCCACTGGAGATGCAGGAGGGAAAGCTGGGAGTGAAGGCAGGAAGAAACCGGAGCCGCAGGGAAGTAGGGGTCGGGGCTGGGGGAGGCTGGCAGAGTGTTGAGTTTTGGTTATCCGCTATGGGTGGTTATGAGACCTCCCAAGGACTCCCATTGTGTCCCATGAGCATCAGAATTAGCCAGGAATTATTGCTTTGGAAGAACTTAGATGGTTCAAATCTGGAAGGTCAAGAAAAGTCCAGAGCAGGACTGAAGCATCAGCTCTGTCGCCAGGATTGTGGGGATCTTGTGGCTCTAGAAGATTCCTCCCAGCTGTGAAAGGGGCAAGGGACACGCAGGGAAAGGAATGTTGGCCCCATATTGAGCCAAGAGCTAACTATGAACCTCACTGTTGGCTACAACATGGCTGCACGGCCAAAAGTGGGGCTCTTAGAGCCAGGGAGCCACTGACTGGTTATCTGAATGTGGGGCAAGGGTGCGTCCCCATCCATTGGTGACTCAGTGCCCTTTATTCCCATAACCAGGATGGCTCTACCTGCCCTGCCCATTTCTAAGATTGTTATAGGGATAAAAATAGGAATCCACCCTGGGAAAGTTCTCCAAGAATGTTCAAGCACACTCCACTTCCTAAATGGTGAGTAATGTCAGCCGTGGGCAGGCAGGGAGGAAAGTGACATTCGCTCAACATCCCCTACAGGCTGCTGGCTGCCCTTGCAGGTCTCATGCAAATGAGGGCAGAACTTTGACCCTCAGGCGGGATACTGACAGAGACCTTGGTCTGCCCCTACAAGCCACGGATACCACTAAGTCATGTGATCTCTACCTAAATGCAATTAATCACCAGGCATCTGAGTTACCTCTTCAGACTTGAGGATAGAGATCAAAGTCGGCCAGCCAGGGAGGCTTTGATAAGCCTTTAACCAGGTCCAGAGCCAGCTCCCTGCCCTGCCTCCCCATCCAGCCAGACACACTCGGCCACCCTCCAAGGCCAGGCCAGACTTCCCTGGGGCTCCAGAGCCAGTTAGCTCCAAAGTTAACCCCGTCTCCTTTAGAATGGGGCAGAGAAGTCATTGCTTTTCTCTTGGAAAATCAGCCCTGTGGGTGATACGGCCTGGGGACGCCATCCTGCTCCCTCTTTCCCTTGCTGGCCCCCCCACATCCTCTTCCTGCTAGACCCACAAGCAGAAGTCTGCCTCTAAAACATTAAAGTCTGTGCCTCAGGCCCATTTACAAAGCCCACGTATCTTGGACCCTCAAGGTTGAAGGGAAAAAATCAAAAGGGTGACTGTACCATCTGAAGTGCCAGGGAGCACCTGTATAAACTTGGAGAGCTTCTCTGTTAGGATTTGTGCCCCGTCTTACTGTGGGGACCCTGGTACTACAAGGTAGTCAGGCTCTCCTAGGACGTCTGTGTCCACACCCAAGTCCTCTCATTCTACTGGATGGCAAGGCAGGCTGTATGTGCCCGTAGCTCTGGACGCTAGGCCCTTTAAAGGCAAGGATGAAATGCATTCACTTTCACATCCCCAGAACCTCACCCAGGCAGGTGCCCAGCACGGGTAGGTGGCCTTGATGCCTGGCTCACACGTGACTGTATTTCCTCGCACACCATCCAAGGACCTGAGGACCTGAGAGGCTATGGGGCTTGTCCAAGCTGAGCTGGTCAGTAAATGTCAGAGTCTGAACTTGAACGCATGTCTGTCTGACTTCAAAGTCTGGGCTTATTCCAATACACCTCACGTGCGTCTAAACCAAGACATCTGGGTTACAACATCATAAAAATCAAAGGTTGGTGATACTCGCATTCCCAGCATCCAGTTTCACACATGGACTTGTTCTGTCCCAGAGCCAAGGACTTGCGGCCCTGACCTCAGGCACATCTTTGCTGACAAGGGGTTCTGGGTACAAGAAGGCAGAAGGTGTCCCCGCAGTTCCGGGGGATAAATATGTTTTCATATGTTTTCAGCTCCCTCCTCCTAAATATGGTTTCAGCTCCCTCCAAGAGCTCTCTTCTATAGAGTACGCAGCTATAGTAGAGAAGTCTAAATTAGCAGATGATTTTTGGAAAACTTTGGAGTGGAGCAAATCATCGAGATCATTTTTCCCTATTAGGCTACCCTGAAAATGCATCAGAATTTTCTAAGAACAGACCAAATGCGACGAACTGGCCAGGCAATCCTGACTGGCCTATGCTGGAGGGTACAACACCCCTGTGTGATTGGGGAGAGTCTACGGGGGGAGGGCCCTGTCTTGTTGCGACACTTGTGTTTAAACCTCAGGACGCCACCAGCTCCCCTCCCTGGTCCCTCTTGCTGCCCCGCCTCCTCCGTGGCGGCAGTCAGTTCTGCAAGGGGGTGGCCGCTGCTGTGACGGCAGAGGTGCCAGGAGGACCCCCAGCTCTCTCCTGCTGGGCCCTGATTCTCTTCCATGGGAGGACTGAGTCTGCAATTTCACTTCGGGAGTTTGCTTCCCCTGGGGCATTGACGCCTCTGGAGGGAAGGTTTTTGCAAGGACTGGAGTGAAGTCTGCAGGTGGATGGGGCTGCCGTCAGGTGGTCTCAGGCCCACCCGGGAGCAGAGCAGAGCAGAGTCCTTTTGCGCGCTCTGCGCACCCTCAGGGACCTTCACAGGGCGCACCACTTGGTGGCAAACAGTGCATAGGTCCTGGTGGCACAGGGTGCATTTTCTGGTCCCCCTGGGGACTCAGGTGGCTCTCTGTAGAAGCCCCGGAGGGGCTGACTCAGAGGGGAAGGTATTCCAGTAACTTCCCCCAGCCCCCAGCATCCTGCACGGGACCGGCTCAAGAATGCGGTTGGTCCGAGAGCTCTGCCCCAAGTCTGCAGAGGGGCTACAGCCGCCCTGGCAGCTGTTCAAGTGTCGATCCATTTCAAAGGCCTATTGTTAAACTTCTAACGGCCAAAAGGACAGCCCGAAGCCACGCACAGGGAAGTCCTCCAATTGCAGTGACCTGGAAGGCTATCAAACTCCCCTCCAACCCGGGGAGCAGAGCTGGGAGCTGGGTAATCAGCGCCATAAATCAGGGGGCGGGTCGGAGAGGCCTTAGTGACCAGGAGGAGACCTCTTCTGGCCTCTGGGATTTACTGAAGGGCCACATGCAGGTGCACAGAGCAGGACGGCGGCGACACAGAGGTTTTTCACAGATGCTATCGAGGGAGGTTGCAACCGTCTACGCTAAACGTAGGTTGAGTCTCCCTTGGGCGATTTTCTAGTTCATTTTCCCCAGGTCTTGTCTGCAACTTCATCGTCAGCTATGGGAGGTAGAGCTCCTGACTCTGCTACTACCAATTAGCTGGTGATTTCAGTCACCCCCGCCTTTCAGAAATGCGGTTTCCTCACCATAAAACAGACGTTGGCCTGGTTTGCCAGGCCAGATTCTCTCCAAGAATGCCAGGGGCTCAGCTGGGAGGCGGGGTTGAGGAAGGGGGCCCACAGGGGGCCCCATGCCACCCCCAGAGGCCCCTGAGGGTTCAAACCCTCCTCCCACCCACTGCCCACCCCCCCCCCAGACCAGTGCAGACTGGATTTGGGCTCCAAGGCCACTGCCCCCCAAACCCCCACCTCAGTAAAGCCTACCCCGGTTTCAGTCCCACCCCCCCACCCCCCAGACCTTGTGCTTTTTATGTGTCTTCACTTGATTTGAATTCTCAAGTGCCACCATGAAGAGGTGGGGGCCGAGTGGGACCTTTGATCTTCTCGCACCCCTCCCTCCACGGCCTCCCCCCCTCCCCCGCCAGTTTCTGGGGTCTGTGGTTTGGCAGAAAGGTTCGGGGTTAGCAGCAGTCACTGCCATCCCGGGAGCGGAGCGCTCAGGCCCAAATTGATGTCAGGTTCCCCAGCCGGACGGAGGGTTACCTGGAGCTTTGAAGCTGGTAAGGACTCCAGACTGTCTTCTCAAGTCAGAGACTACAAATGTTAATAAAATTAAAGCCACCTGAGAGCTCGCCCGGGGATCCTTTGAAAGCGAGTCTGTGATGGGTTATTACCCTCAATTATCTAGTTGTCCACTCTCTTAGCTTGGGGTTAAACTCTTAACTCTTCCCTTTGAAGTCATTACCCTTTTATCTACGACTGGACCAAGGAATCTCAGGACAATAATCAATGGAAACTTCCTAAGAATAGAAGAGCCGGGAGGGAAAAGGTGTGAATATCCCTTTAACCACTGGCCTGCCTGGGAGGCGGGGAGGGATGGGGCGGGCGCAGGACCAACGCCCCCCCCCCCCCCCCCCCCCAGCTTGGAGAAGAAAAAAAAGAGGCAGGGAAACCCCAAAACAACAACCCAGTGAGCAATCTGCAGATTCCCTGGAAAATAAAGAGGAAGGGATCATTTGGGGGGCTCTCAGAGAGGTGCAGCCCTCATCAAAAGGAGGAGAGAAAGTAATGAAGCAAAAAGACACAATTAAAGAATGGGTTTAATTAGGGCTTTGATGTCTGACATGGTGCACAACACCGTTCAAGGGGGAAGGGGACCAAACTATTCATGTGCCAGGAAATGGCTTGTTAAAAAGATCTGTCCCCCAAAGGGGCCCTAGGAGAGGGGACTTTCATCCTGGCTTCTCGCACCGAGGAGGAAAGTTGGTCTCACACAGATCCTCAGCATCGGGAGGAAAAACATCACAACTCCTTTTTTTTTTTTTTTTTTTTTTTTTTGCAAAAGTCTTTCTGGGCTCCTGGAGTCCTGGAGGCAGGAGCTCTTTCAGGATCATTATGCTGCCTGTCTCCCTGTTTAAAGAGAGAGAGAGAGAGAGAAATGGGGAGGGGGGGGGTTGCTAACTAACGTTGGAAATGTGTTTTATTTCTCCATTCCACTGAATCCCATTTGGAACGCTTGTCTACACAGAAAAGATGAAAACACATAGGGAAAGTGCATGAGCAAGGGGCTGTCTCCTGTGACCAGAAGCAGCCCTGCCCCGGGTTTAAACGGGACATTGCCAGCGTCTGCCCCTCCACCGTGCAGCCCACACCTCTTTTTCTGCCCGAGACACACACACACACACACACACACACACACAGGCACCTCCGACCGAGGATTTGAAGGCTCACATTTTGCCCTTGTTACAACTCCCCCTCTCCTCATTAAAAAAAGAAATAATAAAATAAAAACTCGCTTTATTGTGCGCAACATCTGGAAAGCTCCCTTCTCCATCTGCCGGGCCCTGACAGTGTTTTCGACCACAGAGCCAACCTCTCCCCCTGTAAATGTGTCATAGAGCTCGGGGAGGGGGGTGGGGGGGTGGGAGGCCCAGACGGAGGAAGCCCTGGGCAGGGACGAGGTGGGTCAGACAAACAGGCCTGCCCTTTGCCTGCGAGATGCCGGGGCTTTCTAAACTCAGGGCCAGAGCTGGACCCCTGGGCCTGGGTTCCGGGGCCTGCGCCTCATGGTTTAAGGGAGGCAGCTGGTGGCTCCCCAAGTCTGTTCAGACAGGAAGCGATGGCCTCACACTCTCCTGTTCCTGGGAATGACTTGGTCAGGCCCTCCTGCCAGAGCCAGAAAGAAGTGGGGCAAACTGCTCTGAGCCCCCCAGTGCACATGCTTCTGATGAGATTTGAAATGAGCCTGTCTTGGGTTTTGTTTCAAAATACCTCTGCCTTGGGTTTTTATTTCTTCTATCTTATTTAGACACACACTTCAGCTAGCACTCTGGGAAAAAAAAAAAAAAAAAAAGCAGAGGTTTTGAAAAGCAGAGTCGTTTACGTGCAAAGATCAAAATGTTTCTCATACTTTCTCCAAAGGCCTATGGCTCTTCTCTCCCAGGGACTGAACTTTTTCTCTGAGAGAGTAATCCTTTAAAGCCTCAGCCCTCATTTCTTTTAGGTCACTCTTCCATTTCTTGGATTTAAAGGAACCAGAAGGGTCACAAATGTGGGCACGTCACTCAAAAGCAGCCACAGGGCTTGGGCCGTTCTGCTTCTGGGAATGAAGGTGTGTGAAAAGGGCCGGGGCGGGGGGGGGGGGGGGGGGGGGGGGGGGGGGGGGGG